>NW_027315746.1:33736930-34296930 GCF_026437365.1 Eucyclogobius newberryi | reverse complement strand
GAGACAACCAGGAAGTACCATCACATTAGTCCTGACTAGAACCAGGAAGTACCATCACATTAGTCCTGACTAGAACCAGGAAGTACCATCACATTAGTCCTGACTAGAACCAGGAAGTACCATCACATTAGTCCTCACTAGAACCAGGAAGTACCATCACATTAGTCCTGACGAGAACCAGGAAGTACCATCACATTAGTCCTGACGAGAACCAGGAAGTACCATCACATTAGTCCTGACGAGAACCAGGAAGTACCATCACATTAGTCCTGACTAGAACCAGGAAGTACCATCACATTAGTCCTGTTCTCAGGGACCGGCCTCCTGCTGGTGCCAGAGTCAGGACTAAACATGGACCGGCCTCCTGCTGGTGCCAGAGTCAGGAGTAAACACGGACCGGCCTCCTGCTGGTGCCAGAGTCAGGACTAAACATGGACCGGCCTCCTGCTGGTGCCAGAGTCAGGACTAAACATGGACCGGCCTCCTGCTGGTGCCCAGAGTCAGGACTAAACATGGACCGGCCTCCTGCTGGTGCCAGAGTCAGGAGTAAACACGGACCGGCCTCCTGCTGGTGCCAGAGTCAGGACTAAACATGGACCGGCCTCCTGCTGGTGCCAGAGTCAGGACTAAACATGGACCGGCCTCCTGCTGGTGCCAGAGTCAGGACTAAACATGGACCGGCCTCCTGCTGGTGCCAGAGTCAGGACTAAACATGGACCGGCCTCCTGCTGGTGCCCAGAGTCAGGACTAAACATGGACCGGCCTCCTGCTGGTGCCAGAGTCAGGACTAAACATGGACCGGCCTCCTGCTGGTGCCAGAGTCAGGAGTAAACATGGACCGGCCTCCTGCTGGTGCCAGAGTCAGGACTAAACATGGACCGGCCTCCTGCTGGTGCCAGAGTCAGGACTAAACATGGAGCGGCCTCCTGCTGGTGCCAGAGTCAGGACTAAACATGGACCGGCCTCCTGCTGGTGCCAGAGTCAGGAGTAAACATGGACCGGCCTCCTGCTGGTGCCAGAGTCAGGACTAAACATGGACCGGCCTCCTGCTGGTGCCAGAGTCAGGACTAAACATGGAGCGGCCTCCTGCTGGTGCCAGAGTCAGGACTAAACATGGACCGGCCTCCTGCTGGTGCCAGAGTCAGGACTAAACATGGACCGGCCTCCTGCTGGTGCCAGAGTCAGGACTAAACATGGACCGGCCTCCTGCTGGTGCCAGAGTCAGGACAAAACATGGGGAATCTGCGTTTCAGTTTTATGCAGCTAAAATCTGGAACAGTCTTCCTGAAGATGTGAGACAGGTTCTGCTCTGACAATGTTCAAATCTAAGCTAAAAACAGTTTTGTTTAGCTGTGTTTATGACTGAAAGGATTTTTTCTTTGCACTCTTCTCTTTTGTTAGTGATTTTATAAGTTTAGAAAATCAGTTGGATTGACAATTTTTAATTTAGTTAATTTTATTATATTTCTGTTTCTGTAATTTCTTTGTGATTTGAATGCATTTTTCCTGCTGTGAAGCACTTTGAATTGCCTTGTGTATGAAATGTGCTCTACAAATAAACTTGCCTTGCCTTAACACAGCCAGATGCATAGCCTGGAGCTTAGAGCAGGACGGGGCAGCATGGCATAGAGCAGGATGACCAAAGGGGCATTACAAGAGTCAAAAAGGGCATTACAAGGAGGCAAAAAGGTGAAGGAGGGGATAATGACAGCGTAGGGCAATGATGATGTAGTGAGTGGCATAAATTGACATGCCATTTTCCAAAACGGACGTAGTGTGGCAGAATGCAGGCGATGGCGTCAACCAGTCATGAAAGCGCTTTTTTCGTACCTTTTGCCCTCTGACCTCTCGCTCTGACTTTCGGTTTCCCTGTGTTTGACCTCACGCCGCTCTCAGGGAGTGTTCCAAATTCAGACTTTTTGTGAAAGTCATAGCGTTATTTGTAGCGCTGATTGTAATTGTTTAAATTAGCGCTTGCTGCCGCGGCATTAGAAAATTCAGAAGTGAATTAGAAACACCTAGAAGAAAAACAACAAGGCAGAAAATGCCACAAAAACAATGAAGGCTACAATCCACATTATATGACTGATCATATTCATAGAACCATGATAACATTACATGCAATATGCGAGAGCGATGAAATGTGGAGGATTTATGAAGAGCACACATCATTCTGTAGGTTATTTTAGAATGATTTATGGGGGAAAGAAACACAAATATTGTATAGTAAGTAGGGTAACACCTGTGGTAGATATTTATAACAGGTTTACGTCTGTTAAGTTGTAGTTTGCAAGGAATAAAATAAGGTGAAATGAACAGGAAGCAGTGCTGAGTTCTGAAATGGAAAACTGTCATGTCATGATTATAACATTTGTCAACACACTTCAGTGTAAATCACTGCTTGGGCTAATAACCCTGCCCTGTGCCAGCTGATGCCGTTCTGGACAATGGGCAGGAATCTGACCGGGAACATGACAGGAACTTGATCATCAGGCGCTTGTCTATGACCCTGGCTGGAGATAGCCTTGTGGTCAGAGCCTTGCATCTGAGACTTCTGGGATGATGTATATGTGGCATTGTTATCTCTGCATGTCCTTGTCCGATTAGGGAGGGAGAGCACACTTTATCAGGGACAGTGATGTTGGCTGTGCATGAGCTAATAAAGATCTACATTTTGAGAAAGACTTTCCTCTATGTTGCCTTATTTCTCTGTGACTGTTTACAGAAATGTCCACAGAAGTTCTAAAACAGAGCCCCTATCTATGTATTAAAGGCAACGTGCCATTGAAAACACAAAGTTTGTGTCCGAAAGTTTACACAGTCTCTTCTATTATTTATCTATCTATCTCTATTTAGGGCTCACGCATTTTTAGTGCTGTCCGAATATCCAGCAGGTGAAGAACTAGTGCACAAACATGTTCCCACAATGCACCTTCAAAGTTTGTGTCAAGTGTTGGTCACTAGACATGTCAATATAGACCAGAATGCATTACAAAAGTAGGAAAAATAACAGTGAACAGTGACAGGTCTTTGACTGGACACAACACGACTGAATGAAGCAGAAGCTGTTCAAACGCACTGCTGACACGAGGAGATGAACAAAACACTTAAATAAACCATTACGCTGCAAAGTTTCTCGTGATAGCTTCAGATCACCATCACAGGAAAGTCTGTGTATTGTATTTTTCTTTAAAGATGTTGCTGCCCGTAGGCTTCATGAGACAGGAGAGGACAGGGTGAAATGGGGAATCACATGACCCGAAGCGAGGAGAAAGAAGTGAGCTCAGTGTGATTGAGTGTACAGTCTGTTAAAAAGTGCAGGGTTGTAGTGAATGAGGGGTCAGGGACTCGGGTGCAGCCAGAGACAATTTACACTAAACTGACACCATTTTTTGATAATCCAAATACATCATTCAACAAAGTAAATCATCTGTGTTATTTATATGGATTTTGGGTCTTGTTTTCAGCATAGTTGCTAGGTAACTGTCTCTCCGCTGTTTGTAAATCTGGTTTCTGAGCCAACTAATAACACTGACTCAGTTAATAAAGTCACATTTTTGCTGATTGGAGCTCTTTCCTTGTATCACTTGTTTTGAGTGGTTAATGTCCATAAACTGTAATCCACTGCTCATTGTTTATCTGATTTGACAAGTGGAACACAGAAACTCAGAGCACAAATCTCTCCAAAGTCTCAGTTCCGAGCTCAGAGGACAAATGGAACGCAGCATTAGCATTAGCTCATGTGTGACAGCAGACGTCTCTCTGCTCAGTATAAAAACACGCCTCTTTCACTTCTTTCTCTGCTACTCCTACTTCCGTACCCCTGTCCTCAGGCAGCTATCTGCGTTATCTGCTTCAAAAATCTGTTTCTACACTGTGTTCCAAATTTTTACGCAAATTGTGTTTGTATCATAAACGTGTTTTTTGTTGGTTTTCCAGTGAAACTCATGGATGATATTGTGTCTCAGTGCTCTTTAGGTCAGTGAAATCAACCTCAGACTCCAGTTGACCAGGTAAGTCCTACCTAGAGGAAAGACGTTCCACATTATGAAGCAGACCACCATTTTCATGCAATATGGGAAAGAGAAAGGATCTCTCTAGTGTGAAATATTTGGATGCCTAGATATTTCACAAAATCTTAAATGTGGTCATCGTACTATTAGGAGATTTGTAGCTGGTTCAGAGCACACACAGACTTGTGCAGCTAAAGGCACAATGAGGAAGGTTTCTGCCGGACAAATGCAGCATATTAAGAGAGCAGCTGCTAAAAAGCCATTACAAAGCATCATGCGGGTATTTGAAGCTGCTGGTGCCTCTGGAGTCTGGCAAACATCAAGGTGTAGGATCCTCCAGAGGCTTGGGGTTATGCATAAACCTTTTCCCAAGGTCTCAACTAGGCTGCGACCTCAGCAAGGAGGGGGCGGAGCCATGTTTTTGGCCGGAATCATGTGGAGAGAGCTGGTTGGCTCCTTTAGGGTCCCTGAAGGTGGGAAAATGACCTCTGAAAAGTATGTGAGTATCTGACGTTCTTCCATGGTTCAATACGTAGAACTGTGCTTTCTGTACCAAAATCTTCTTCATGCAGGACAATGCACCATCTCATACTGCATCACTGGCTGACTATGGTCATAAAAGAAGAGAAACTTATGGTGTGGCCCCCATCTTCCCCTGACCTCAACCCTATTGAGAACCTTTGGAGCATCTTCAAGCCAAAGATCTCGGGACGAGGCAGTTCACGTCCAAACAGCAGCTCTGGGAGGATATTCTGACATCCTGCAAAGAAATTCAAGAAGAAAATCTACACAAACTCACAAGTTCAACGTGCTCTTGAGACAGTGACCAGCGTGAGCTTCTCCTGGACAAACACAAAGAATGTTTCACTGTTGCATCTGATGTAGAGCAGAGTTTTGAACTTACAATGAGACACGAGGATTCCACTGAGTCCATGTTTCTACAGTGCAGTCAGGACTGGGACTCGCACAGGACCCAGCTGTCCCTGAAGACATAAGGACAACTTTTAATACTACAACAAAATGATTCTTTATTACTACTATTTATGAAAAATAAACTTGGTCTCAAAACACAAAAATATTGAGTGTCATCATGTTAATGTCCCATGTTTCCTTTGGTGTTCAGAGAGTCGTGGAAGGACTTTAAAACTGGCTTCAAAACCTTATCAAAATAACCACACAAAAGGTTACATATTGAAAAGCACCATTCTGGCCTGGTCATACAAGACGTAACTGTGTAAAAAACAAACTATTGACAATGTGTTTTGTTAGTGCACATTTTACTGGTCGAAGGTTAAGCTAATCAAACTGATGATGATTAAGCCTTAACCACAAATCAATTTGCAACTTTCAAAAGAGTAAATATATTGTTTTATTTTAATTACATTTGCTTTAAGGACTGATTTGACTGAATATTGTTGTGTGTATTGGTGTATTGCTCACTGTAAGTTTTTTATGTTTCATTGTTTTATTCTGTGTTTTTGTGAAGCATTTTGTGACTTCTGTCTGTGTGCTATACAAGTACTTACTTACTTAATAACAAATAAAGCTAAAATACATTATACTTTTTATGGTAACTAAACCAGAATCAGAAAAAGGTTTATTGCTATTTGTCGATAAACATACATTTCACAGACAAAGGAACTTGTCCTGGTGGTTCGGTGCAACACAGACGACAAACACTCTATACAAAATACAAACACTTTATACAAAAAAACTGCATGATATGTACATAATACATGTAAGGTTATGTAGTGCAAATTGGAGTGCAAATAGAAGTAGAAGTGACAGTGCAGTGAGTGACAGGTGCTTAGGCAGCAGAAGGAAAGAAACTGTACTTCTGGCGAGAGGTTCCGGATGGACCGTAGCCTCCTGCCTGAGGGGAGTGTCCTCCTGCCTGAGGGGAGTGGCCTCCTGCCTGAGGGAGTGGTCTCCTGCCTGAGGGGAGTGTCCTCCCGCCTGAGGGGAGTGTCGTCCTCCTGCCTGAGGGGAGTGTCGTCCTCCTGCCTGAGGGGAGTGTCCTCCTGCCTGAGGGGAGTGTCCTCCTGCCTGAGGGGAGTGTCCTCCTGCCTAAGGGGAGTGGCCTCCTGCCTGAGGGGAGTGGTTCAAATAGTCCGTGACCAGGGTGAGAACACCTTTACACCATTGAGTAAAGGTAAATGAACTAATCCAAGTAAGGTGAACATTATTGCACATATTGTGTTCAAAAGTAAAGGTTACTAACATTTAACACATTTCTTGGGCAATTTGAGAAGTATGAAGAAAGGATTCCTTGATTTGAGCAACTAACGCTGGGGTGAACGCTGTAACTCATACATAACCATCCCAAACATCACATGTCGCTCAGATGCATCACACTTTCTGGCTTGATTCTAATTTTCTATCGATGACAGAAGGCGCTCTCATGCAGGTGGACAAACCATCACATCGTCCCAGCACCACACTCGTTCCTCTCTTTGGTGGAACGCACTCCTCGCCACATAAAAATTACCATGTCAATTAGCGCAGAGTGCGCTTTGGCCTCAGAACAATCGAAATTGGCTGCAACCCGGCAGTTTCTCTGCCAAATCCGGCGGAGTGGTGACCGGTCAGCATGTCGACAGATGCCGTGACAAAGTCCAGAGGGTCAGGGGAGAGAGAGCGGGAAGTGTTAATAAGCAAGTGAAAGGCAGCAAGTGCGACGTGTTTAAAATGGATTTGGAAGATGGCCGACCGAGCGGAGCGCTGAAGAGGTACAGGCCAAAACTACATTAGATAATTGGTTTGTGGTCTTTTATGGGTTTGATTAAAAATGGTGCCAAGGGAAAGGACAATAGGTCGGGTTGAACACGTTTGCTTTCAGAGAATGTGAGGTTTGTAGACTGTGTTTACACTGAAAAGGTCAATGTATCAAATATGCAAGTGGGAGGGACCAAACTGATCAAGAAGTGTTGTGTATAAATATTAGTAAAAAGTTAGGGAGGTCATTTTGGTCAAACCTTCTTACAGTAGGTGTTACTAACAACATTTAGTCAAACAACAATAAGTAATAACTCCAGGAGGGGTTCATCTGGACATTGATTTAGAAATCAAAACGTCTCGACTTCCATCCATCCATTCACGCTGAGCTCACTTGCATGTGGAGCAGCTCCAGTGCAGTAGCTGCAAACATTCTGTAGCATCAAAAATATGACAGGAGCTCAGACCCTGGAGGGGTACATGCAGAGGTGCTGCGGCGCTCTGGATTCTTTCTGTTTAATTGAGTTTTTTGCCAGAGGCCGGAAGCCACTGCAAGCCTTTTCTCTGTATGAATGATGAGTGACCACGTGAACAATGTGGTCTCGTAAGTGACCACAACAGCACTGCAGAGCTCCAGTCCTAATGTGAGCGATCCACTGCAAGGACACCGCTCCAACACAGCAGCCGGATCTGCAGTGCAGTGTGAGCCAGGCGCTTACACCTTGTCTCGTTAACGCCTATTGAGGTCAGGCCACCTCAGCCTCAAAGATATCAAGGATCTCATTAACATTCGACTGGATTGATTTCAGACAAGGTTTCAGACCCCAACAGGCTATTCAATGAGTGGAATAAAACAATCTCAAGTGAAATCCTCAAATCAAAGTGTTGCTGTTCTGGTGTGACCCAGAATATGAAGCTCAATGGAAAAATGTTGAGTGTAATGTTGTCCCAAGGCTCCTGAACAGGCCTTACTGGCAGATCAAGTGGAGGAAATCCCTGGGTAAAATCTGTGCTACAACCTGGGAAGAGCTAATCAAAACATACAAACTTAACAAAATATTAAAATGGTTGGCCTATGATCAAGGATATGTATTTGTGTATTGAGATTTAAGCGCACGATAACACATGGTATAAATGTTTTTTTTAACCAGATTGTAAAGGAAAATCAGATGATAATGTATAAAACAGCACAGCAACGACCATTGTAACCTTCTGACTGAAATCTTTGATAAAATATTCATTAATCCATTTTCTACCGCTTATTCCCTTTCAGGGTCAGGGGTGACTGGAGCCTATCCCAGTGACTTTGGGCCTTAGGCGGGGTGCACCCTGGACAGTGGCCAACTCATCGCAGGGTTAACACAGAGACATAGACATTACAGACAGTTCACTCTCACTTCACTCTCACATTCATTCACTTGGGCCAATTTAGAGTTGCCAATCTTACCTCACACGTGCATGTGATTGGACGGTGGGAGGAGCCAGAGAGAACCCACGGTAACACGGGGAGAACATGCAGACTCCACCCAGAGAGATCATGTGATGTTGGTCTGGCCCAGGAATTGAACCCATGATCTCCTTTGGAGGCAAGAGCGTCCCGGTGCCGCCGTGCAAGCATATAAAAAGGGAATAATATTTTAATTATACAGTTGTATTAATAATCTGATTCGAATATATATACTGTGATTTCTCCGCTACTTTTTTCTCTCTTCACCCTGTGGCCCATAATACGGTGCATCTCATTTATAGATTTTTACTGGCTAACGGCCACCGGGGGGCGCTCTACCAGCACAAGCACACAAGCACAAGCATTTGACACACTGTAGAAGATGCCAGTGGACAGTGGTCACTGTCGGGGATACGCAGTGTTCTCTGTATTTTAAGTGTTTTATTACAATCAGACACAATTTTAATATTGAGAAATGTATTTAATGAGGAAGTGAATCTAGACGCAGCGGCCTGCAATTTAGAACCTGCCGCATTGAAATGAAAATTTCCTGTGGATCACTAACGTGGGACAAAATGTCTGTGTAAATATCTCATGTTACAACCTAACACTCACTCGCTAAGTTCAAGCTCAGGAGCAGATGAACCAGATGTGAAGAAACAGGTAAATCAGCTCACACAGAGTCATCAAGGACAGCAGGGACAGAGGGGACAGAGTAGGGACAGAGGGGACAGAGGGGACAGTAGGGACAGATGGGACAGTAGAGACAGTAGAGACAGAGGGTACAGTAGGGACAGAGGGGACAGTAGGGACTGAGGGGATAGTAGGGACAGTAGGGATAGAGGGGACAGTAGGGACAGTAAAGACAGATGGGACAGTAGAGACAGATGGGACAGTAGAGACAGTAGGGACAGATGGGACAGTAGAGACAGTAGAGACAGAGGGTACAGTAGGGACAGAGGGGACAGTAGGGACTGAGGGGATAGTAGGGACAGTAGGGATAGAGGGGACAGTAGGGACAGTAAAGACAGATGGGACAGTAGAGACAGATGGGACAGTAGAGACAGTAGGGACAGATGGGACAGTAGAGACAGTAGGGACAGAGGGGACAGCGGGACTGAGATTTGTTCTTTGTTTGTTAAACTTCAAAATGCTGTGTGTTTTATTACAATCCAACTCATATTCACTGAGAAATTAGTCTAAAAGAAATGAGAATTCACTTTATGTGTAAATATCTCATGTCACAACGTGGAAACCTGCGGCTTATTGACAGGTGTATAGGAACAATTTATTTTTTCTTTGTAAATATGTTCTTTGCGGCTATTATAGCCCGAAAATTGCGGTCTCAACGGAGGACCACGAACATCCCCACAAGCTAAAAGAACGACCGGCCGCAACCACACAGCCAGTCCCTGCCGGACGGAAGCGAGGACATAACTTTATAATGCATGAAATGCAGCGTGACATGGCGACATTGAGAATTGAAATACTGTAGTTGAAAGCAAGATGAAGAGTGGGAAAATGTGTGTACATCCCAGGGGAGGACCACAAAATAACGCCTGGAGGGAGAACACCATGTCAAAGTGCTCATTATTCACAAAGAAATGCAAACTGTTGGAGAAACTGTGGCACCAGGAGGCAAACCACTATCACCTGTTCTGGGACTGTCCTGTTGCTCAGAAATATTGGACTGAAACTAAAAGTGCTCTGCAGAATGTTTTTAAAATCCCTCTCAAGTTTAGAACCATGTACTTGTGCCTCAAAACTCCTGCCATGGACACAATAAATGGATACTTTTGGAACGTACTTTTGGCGGCAGGGAAAAAGGTCATCACAAAGAAATGGATAACACAGACATCACTATCGAAGAAGGACTGGACTGACATAGGAACAGACATCAGACAAATGAAACATATTACATTCTGACTTAATTTGGAAATGGACCAATTTGATGGACTTGATTTATTTTGGGTTAGGCTGCGGTTATTTTATTACTTGGTTTACGGATCCGCCGCACTTAGATTATTGATTTCTACAATATAAATTAAATACATTATTTTCGATTTTGTTTAATAAAGTACCGCCGACAACTTAAAATAGCATTAAATGAAATATAAAAAGTCAAAAGATAAGAACGCGTAAAGCAATTTTTCGTCAAAATCCTGCAGGAGTCTCCGTCCCCGTTTCACTGTCTGCTGCGCGCCTTTATATCGCAAATATACATTTAAGTGTCCGTTCTACCAATGCAAAACACGCTAAATCTACTGTTACACTCACCTGTGCGCCGCGGCTCCCTCCCTCTCCTTCCATGGTGCGTTTTAGGTAAACTCGGAAGAAAAAATCTTTTGAAATTGAAATTATATTGATATTTCGTCCGCCTGTTCAATATAGTTAATTTAAAAATCCGTAAACCAAGTAATACAATAACTGCGGCCTTAGCTCAAATCAAATCAAATCAAATCAATTTATTTTTGTAAGGCCCAAAATCACAACAACAGTTGCCTCTGAGGGCCACAGGGAGAAATGAATCAACAATGTCTGTGGTGGCGATGGAGTCAGACAATGTCTGTGGTGGCGAGGGACGATGTCCCAGGGTCCTCTGTCCTTAGACTCTCCTTCTCGGCCAGGAAAAACTACAAAAAAAACCTCTTTGGGAAAAAAGCGTAGAAACCTGGAGGAGTTCCAGTGAAGGAGAGATCCGACTCTCACAGACGGACAGACGGACACGAGGAGACTGGAGCTGGAGCCACTCTTCAGGCAGAAGAGGGACCGTCTGAGTCGAGCTGGACCCACTCTTCAGGCAGATGAGGGACCGTCTGAGTCGAGCTGGACCCACTCTTCAGGCAGAAGAGGGACCGTCGGAGGCGAGCTGGACCCACTCTTCAGGCAGAAGAGGGACCGTCGGAGGCGAGCTGGACCCACTCTTCAGGCAGATGAGGGACCGTCGGAGGCGAGCTGGACCCACTCTTCAGGCAGATGAGGGACCGTCCACACAGGGCAGGGACCACTTCACCAGGGGAGGGGCATCTGGGTCCACAGGTCCTCAGGAGTGAGAGAAAGAAAAAGAAGGCGGTGAACAGTTTGCAAGTGGAATCAAAAAATAAATATTGTTTGATAGCATAAGTAGTCAGAAGAAGAAGAGGATAGTGCTCAAGCTGTCATACTTCCCCCAGCATAGTTACTCCTAGGGCAGCGTAGCTGAAGCTGTGGGTTTATCTTTCTGTTCCTAACTAGTCTGACCATAAGCGATTTCGAAGAGGAACGTTTTAAGCCTGGACTTAAATGAAGAGACTGTGTCAGCATATTTAACATGGGTCGGGAGCTGATTCCATAACACAGGAGCTTGGTAGCTAAACGCTCTACCTCCTACAGTACTTTTAGAGACTCTTGGCACCACCAGAAGGCCAGCATTCTGAGAGCGAAGAGCTCTGTTTGGATGATATGGTTCTATAGCATCTTTGAGGTAGGATGGGGCCATGTCATATATGGCTTTGTAGGTCAAGAGTAGAATTTTGAATTTGATTCTAGACTCGACGGGGAGCCAGTGAAGAGACTTCAGCACCGGCGTAATGTGCTCTCTTCTTTTTGTTCCTGTTAGTAATCTTGCTGCTGCATTTTGAACCAGTTGAAAGCTTTTTATGGAGCTTTTAGGACACGCTGCAAGCAGGAGTTACAGTAGTCTAATCTAGTCGTTACAAATGCATGGATAAGTTTTTCGGCATCACTTTTAGGCAGGATTCTTCTGATTTTGGCGATGTTGCGCAAATGGAAATAGGCTGTTTTACAAGCTTGATTTATATGAGCTTTAAATGAGAGCTCCTGGTCAAATAAGACTCCAAGGTTTCTTACAGTAGAACTGGAGGCTACACTGACATTGTCCAGTGTGACTATCTGCTCAGATAGAGCGTCTCGTAGATGCTTAGGGCCAAGCACAATGACCTCGGTTTTTTCAGGGTTAAGAAGCAGGTAGTTTAGTGTCATCCAGGTTTTTATCTCCTTCACACAAGTACTAAGTCTGTCTACTTGATCGCTCTGATCAGGTTTCATTGATAAATACAGCTGAGTGTCGTCTGCATAGCAGTGGAAGTTAATGTCATGCTTTCTGATAATGTTGCCTAATGGCAGCATATAAAGAGTAAACAGAATTGGACCGAGTACCGAACCCTGTGGCACACCGTAAATTACTTTAGAGCTTGGTGAGGAGCTCTGGTTTACATTAACAAATTGGAACCTATCAGATAGATAGGATTTAAACCAGCTGAGGGCTGTTCCTCCAACACCTACATCACATTCTAACCTCTGCAGTAGAATGTTGTGGTCGATGGTGTCAAACGCTGCGCTGAGGTCCAACAGAACCAGGATTGAGACCAGTCCATCGTCAGCGGCTAATAACAAATCATTTGTGACTTTAACTAGTGCAGTTTCAGTGCTGTGGTGGGCTCTGAACCCTGACTGGAAAACTTCAAATAAGTTATTGTCCTGCAGGTGGCGACAAAGCTGTTTTACTACAACTTTTTCAAGGATTTTAGAGACGAAGGGAAGATTTGAAATAGGTCTGTAGTTTACCAATAGGTCGGGATCTAGATTAGGCTTTTTCAGAAGAGGTTTAATGACTGCATGTTTGAAGGACTGTGGAACATAGCCACTTTCGAGTGAAGTATTTATTATATTAAGAATAGGGTCTATAATTAGGGGGAGAATGTCTTTGATGAGCTTGGAATGGGGTCTAGGACACAAGTTGAGCTTTTAGAGGACATAATGGCTGAAGTTATCTCTGCTTGATCAACAGCTGTGAACCTTTCTAAGTTTACAGGTGGATTTATATGGGACGTTAGATTTACAGCTTGGGCTAGTTCAGGGCTAATAGCCGGGGTAATTTCATCTAATTTATCTCTGATTGTTTTTATTTTATTATTAAAAAATAGGAGGAAATCATCAGAGCTAAGTGTAGCTGGGATTGAAGGCTCTACTGCACTGTGACAGTTTGTTAGCCTAGCTACAGTGCTGAAAAGGAATTTAGTGTTACTTTTGTTGACTTCTATTAGATTTGAATAATATCTGGTTTGGGCCTTACGCAGAGCCTGCTTATAGGACAGCAGGCAACTTTTCCATGCTTTTAGGGATTCTTCTGTGTGAGAGCGACGAAATAATCCCTCTAACTTTCTAACTCTTTGTTTATGTGAACGCAGTTCTTGGTTGTACCATGGGGAGGCGCGCTTTGGCCTAATGACCTTCTGTTTTAACGGCGCGACAACGTCAAGAGCAGACTTCAGAGAATTCATGGTCAAGTCGACACATTGATCACTTAAACTGGGACTAAAGCTGTTCTCAGCAGGATCACATGACATGATCACATGACATGATCACATGACATGATCACATGACATGATCACATGACATGTCACTGAATATTGGCTCTATTATTTCTTTGAATTTTGAGATAGATTTTTCAGATATTGTCCTTTTCATTATAACTTTATTTTGTGGGACTGGATGATCTTTAAGAATAAACTGAAAGGTAATTAGGAAATGATCTGACAATATAGGGTTTTGAGTGAGACAATGAGGTCATTAATCTCTGTTCCATACGTTAGGACAAGATCCAGAGTGTTCTTGTGAGTGTGAGTCGGTTTATTTACATTCTGAGTGAAACCAATGCTGTCTAACAAGGCGCTGAAGGCATTACTGAGAGCGTCATCACTCATGTTCACGTGGATATTAAAGTCTCCAACTATAACTATTTTATCCCAGGCTAACACTAAGTTTGATATAAAGTCAGAAAACTCTGTTAAAAACTCTGAATAGGGACCAGGAGGTCGGTAGATAACTATGAACAAAACTCCTTTTTGGTTTTTCATATTTGGACATGTGATCGACAGCATAAGGCTTTCAAATGAGTGAAATGCATTGTTAGTTTTAGGGCTCATGAGTAGGCTTGAGTGTGAGATCACTGCCACACCACCACCTCGGCCTGTGCTCCTGGCTGTGCTGTGCTAGTGTTTCTTTAGCTGTTTTTGCACTGTGGTCGTGTCCTCTTCTGTGTTTTGTCTTTTGTGTTTGGTCTTTTAATTGTTTTTAGAAAAATACATAAACAAAAGTAAATGCAATATTTTTCCTGGCCAGGGTTGCCATATAAACCGGGCCTAAGATCAATATGGAGGTTTACAATGAGCAGAATATGTAATAATCAATCACTAAAAAACTGAAAAAGTCAATAATTAATACTCTGTTGGCTAAATTAACATTTATTTGCCACAATTCTGCCACCATTGTCACTGCAGAAATAAACCCAGAGTTAGCAAGAACGAGACATTTACTTTGTGTGTTTGTATGTGGTTGTCTCTGTGTGTGAACAAATGTAGATGTTATTGCATGTGTAATATTGTACGTGCTTGTGTGTCCTGACCAACCCATCGTCACATCTGTTTATTGTCAAATGTTTGTTGCTTGTTCTTTTCCCTGCCCGAGGACGGCAGATGTAAATGAGCCTAAGGCTAACCCTGGTGCAATGCATCAAATAGCAACATTTAAGTTCTTATAATACATATTCCCCTTTTTAAATGAATAAATAAATAAAATGCACCTATTTTGGAGTCTTGCTTCAATTTGCCTGGAAACCAGATCTCAATTTGAAGTTGCTCAAAGTGTGTTTCTCTGAATAGAATAAATTGAAGGCCTTACTGGTGGTGAAAATAGAAATCTTAGAGCGAGGGCAAAACAGAAGTGTTACCTGAACTAAACATAGTATTTCTGTTCAGGACGCCATGCAAATGAGGCCTATTCCACGGTTTCTCTATTCAGGTGTCTCCCATTGCACCAATTATAAAGGCACTGCAGGGCATGGCTGAGGCAGGCTGCGTGCCGAGTAAACAGGCATCAAGAGGGAAATGGATGCACTCGCCTCCTCTCTTCTGTCTGGCCAGCATTTGTATGGAGCCTTGGTTGGGAGAGCAAATTATGAGCTGTTATTCAAAAGGACAGTGCTACAGTGGTGACAAAGTACTTCATTTACCAAACATCTACCCTTAGTTATTAACTTCATCATCAAGAATTGTTACTAACCTAGAATGGGCTTAAATAACTGGAGTTTGGAAAGTTCTTTTAAACACAACTTTCTTGCCTGACCCGCAAGCCTCGCCCACATTCTGTTCGAATGCGTAATGGCCGTTCCACACCGCCGCGGGCGAAGCGTCCAGTTTACATTCAAAGTCTATGGTGAACGCGCGTGGAGCACGTAGTGCGTTATCCGCGGCGCAATTTCTTAGTTTTTGCGGCGCGATTGGTGCGTTTTTTTTTACGCTCTCGGCGCTTTGAGCGCGTGTATGAGCCGGCCGAGGCGACGAAAGCGGCTTACGCGACGCGTTCAGATATGTTGAGGTCTCTGCAGCTGAAGCGTAGCAGCCGCTGCAGCAGCCAATCAGAGCTGACGCTCCAGTGACGTACGTACGTACGTATTGCCCCTCGCATTTCCGGTATTCCCCGTGGAATTCCCCAAGAAGCGGCACTTTTTCCTTTGCTCGTCAACAATGGCAGACGAAAGACTGATTGTGACTGTTTGTGGGAGAAAGGAGCTGTACCATGTATTCACGGTGGAACAGAGACAGAAACAAACCAAAAACGTGAAAACAACACTCTCGATATCTGCCATTTTACACAAAGAAAGGCCACGACAACAACTCCACTGCTCATGCGACAACACCTCTACTGCGCATGTGCACAGACAACTCAAGCGCGCCATACGCGCGCCTGTGTACAGTAGCCGGGGCGTCGATAGCGCGCGTCCAGTGCGTAAACCTTTCAAATGTACACGCGCTCAAATTCTGCGTGGGGCGCGATTAGGCCGCGGCGGTCTGTACGTAGCTTAAGGGTCTGGAATCAAAGTCAAAGCCAATGAAGTCGTCGGTCATCCATTTACCGACCAATCCCAGGCGAAGGTTTTAACGCGTCACACTGAGATACGGAAGTAGCGCTTTCCACCCCC
Organism: Eucyclogobius newberryi; assembly: GCF_026437365.1. NCBI lineage: Eukaryota > Metazoa > Chordata > Actinopteri > Gobiiformes > Gobiidae > Eucyclogobius > Eucyclogobius newberryi. The sequence goes on along the minus strand of NW_027315746.1, from coordinate 34,280,774 downwards.
GTTCCAAAACATTCAAGATGGCGGACCCGGCTCATGACCCGGCTCGTGACCCGGATCGTGACCCGGCTCGTGACCCGGCTCGTGACCGAGTGTTTACTTCTGCTCTCGTTCGGTTTGAACGATCAGGAAAGTCCGCTCTACTCGCCGTGATGAACGTGCATTAGATGCGGTTATACAAAGGGCGTCGTCGTGATTCAGGAGACATTTTCTGCGTTCAGGACGGATAACGCGGAACACGAATATTTGGTTAAGCGTGTCGCGTTTTTTTCTGTCTCTGCTCTCTAAACTTCGCCCTAGAAATTGAAACACAGTGGTTGAGCCCCAGACCCACACACAGTTTTGATAAGTAGTTTGCAAAACGTGTTGGGAATGGCTGGTCAGGCAAACAACTTTCAGTAAAATGAATAAAAAATGAATCAGTACTCTTGCGTTACCAATAATAAACATTATTCTATTGTATAGCCTATATTGTATGCCGACAATCCCTTTGCGTTGCTGTACGCAGTAACATAATCATTAAAATATCAAATAAACAAGCAAAGTAAATGAGTTTGACTGAGCTTTATTTCTCTTTTCTGTTGATGATGAGCACAACACAATGTCATACAATGAGCACGTGTCGGCCTCAAGCAGTGAGCATGAGCAGCGACGCACAACGACATGAGCAGCGACGCACAACAACAGAACACACTTGTTTTAGGCCTGTAGTTTATTTAAATCAAACTCACCACATCGCTGTTACCTACATTTACTCCTCAGATACAAAGTAGTGGTTAGACCGAAGGAGTTTTTAAAAATGTGCATCTGAAAGTTTATTTCTCTTTGGTGTGAGGACAATAGTTACCAGTGGTACAATCCACATGCTCACAACGTGCGAGTGTTGGCTGGCTCTCTACTCTCCGGCTGTGAAACAAAGTTGGCTCTGGAATGCCAGAAAAGAGATACCTACCTAACCAAAACTAACGCTTTACGCTTTATGGAGTACCTGATTATATGGGTGCACAGAAGTAACGCGTTACGTTTCTCGTCACTTTATAAAAGTAATTTGAGTACTTGTGTTACCAGCTAATGCATTACCTACAACTCTGCTGGACACTGAACTCTTCAGGCGGCTCTTGTTTTGTGTGTCCTTTTCTCCCCTCGTCACATTATCCTGATCAGAACCTTGACCGTCCTGTGACCTCCCTCATACATCATGCTCTGCTGGTTACAGGTCCACTCTACAGGGCCTCTACAGGGTCCCTTCAATGTCCACCAGATACAAATTGGATTGAAAAAACAATTGAAAACACACGCCTCTTCTCCACCTGCCTGTCCTGTCTTCAGGCAGCAGCTGCATCCTGATTGGCTGACCACTGTGAAGTCCTGTGTAACCCAGGTGATTTTCTGCTCCTGGACCGTTTCTGCCTCCGTTTTGCTTGCCTAGTCCCTTTGCTTCATTTTTGCCTGCCTGGTCCGTCTCTGCCGAACTATCGCGAGACTTCGCTCACGTATCGCGAGATTTGCGGCGCTAAGCTCTTTAAAACATGGCCGCGCGCGGTTGTTCGGGAGGAGTGTGGGCCTCCAGGTTGTTAAGCGGCTGCAGGTAGGCGGTTAGCCCTCTAAACGTTACATTTTACGAATATTCTGCTTATTCACTGTTATGCCATCGACTTTGCAGATGCCTCTGCCTGTGATCTTGTGTTTTGTTTGACTGATATACTTAAAGTGGACCTGGTGAGTGCTTTGTTATTGTTCGAAGCTAACATTCTATGCTACTGTTGATTGAATCAGTTCACACGGACTTGTCAGCCGGTGCGGGCGCTGGCTGCACTCGTTCATGTTAAATTGTATCAATTTTGCACTTCAACTTTTGCTGAATCTGACACTGAAATCTAATGATTTAAAGTTAAATTATTAAATGTTAATTTCACTTTATGCTCAACACTAACTATTTATGCCCAAACACTGGGAATATTAATTACTGATTGAGATGAACAGATGACATGAAATATTGTATCTAAGCATGATCTAAGGTTGAATTATAATTTATTATTAATTAATAATAATAATTTTGTTGTTTATTCATGGTCCTGTTTTGAACAGGCCAGGTTCCAGAACTGGATGGCGAGCTAAAGAAACCAGAATGAACCGAGAGAGTGCAAACATCTGCCGGTGCGGTAGGAGGCGCTGCAGCCGCTCCCCACACATACATTATATCCTACACAATATCCCCTGCTAGTGGATAAACTGATTCATACTCTGAAACCCTTGGAAGTTACCCGTGGATTCTATTTTTGTGGACTGAGCTATGCAGCACTGCACTTGGAACTTTGTTAACGCGTTGAACTGATTAAGTTCAGAAATATGGACCATTATTCTAATTGTGCACAACTGTAAATATTGTATATATTTGTCAATCACTGTAAATAACACCACAAAGCGCTACAAGCATTTTTGTCAGTTGTCTCATTGAATACACCTCATTTTCCTCCGAGCCGAACCTTAAACTTCTGGTACTAGTCCAACTCCAATTTTAATGCACTGCAGCATTATATATGCTACACCTGTTATTCCACAACTTAGCCCCCTAGTGTCATTTATTTGTCTGACATGTCAGTAACTTCACAAGGTGTGTAGTGGCTGGGATGATAATCAGCACCTCCAAAATCTCAACCGCAAAACGTTGATCTGCCCTCTCCAGGTGGGTGGGGAGTCCTTGCCCCAAGTGGAGGAGTTCGAGTATTTCGAGGTCTTGCTCACGAGTGAGGGAAGGATGGAGCGTGAGATTGATGCGGTGCAGCGTCTGCAGTGATGCGGTCGCTGTCAATCTACGTTCCTCCTGGGGAGGTTTTCCGGACATGTCCCACCGGGAAGAGGCCCCGGGGAAGACCCAGGACACGCTGGAGAGACTATGTCTCTCGGCTGGCCTGGGAACGCCTTGGGATTCCCCCGGAGGAGTTGGAGGAAGTGTCTGGGGAGGAGGAAGTCAGGGAGTATCTGCTTAGACTGCTGCCCCCGCGACCCGGCCCCGGATAAAGCGGTAGAAGATGGATGGATGGATTGTTTCCCCCAGAGGGTTGGTGGGTGTTCCCTCTGAAGCTGACTGTATCCAGGCAAGACAAGGCAAGTTTATAACACAATTCGTACACGAGACAATTCAAAGCTGCAAGACAGGTTTACCACCATACTATTGGACAAACATAAACTATCCCGGGGTTTCTGCTCTAATGGACAGTACGTGTGAGTTTCTTAAGTTATAGTTGGCCATCATGTTTAGTTTGTGGCTTCAGGCCTTGTGCGAAGCAGCAATGTTTTTTTTAGCACTGCTTTTCTGGAGGATATGTGGCAAACAAGCAGCCTGATGGGATGATGTGGATTATTTTGGCTTTGTTCATCACCATGTGTAGCCTTGATCAGGGCAGTGCTGTGATGAGGTCTAAAACCTGACTGGAAAACATCCAAATTGTTAAGAGGAATTCAGTCACGTTGGGGAATAACCTTTTCTTCAACGTATTTTGCAACTATTGCTACTTTGCAGTGACATTGCATTGGGGGGACTGCTTGTATTTTCTTATACTGTTAGATAGCCTGATAAGTTTAAAGGGGTTTAAAAAGTCAAGAAAAAAACAATAAAAAGCAGGTTAAGTTGAATTTCAACCAAAAAGTTGTAAAAAAAAAATGCTAATGCTAGCTAGTGATTTCAATGTTTAATGTATCTTTGCTCATTGAAGACCATTGGAACTGTGCAGGCCACAAATGTGATTGAATCTGACAATCATCTGACATTATCCTCCAACAAAGGCATTTATACTCGTAACTGGTTTCATTTGTGGTGCTCTGCGCGTGACCTCTGTCTCTGTTTCCTATTGCAACACACATTTACTACACGTTGTCTGTAACCCTCCAGTGTTTCTGTGTGTGCCTGTGTTTTTTCTGTATAGATTGGATTATTGATGACAGTGATGCGTGGAGTCATGGCGTTTTGGCAGTGGGCGCAGGTGAAGACTCAACGTTGTAATTACCTCCATGTGAGGAGAGGGTAAGAAAACAGCTGTGGCCCAGAAAGAGAGGAGAGAGAAGGGATGTAGAGAGGAGAAAGTGAGGAGAAAGAAGGGATGTAGAGAGGAGAAAGAGAGGAGAGAGAAGGGATGTAGAGAGGAGAAAGTGAGGAGAAAGAAGGGATGTAGAGAGGAGAAAGAGAGGAGAGAGAAGGGATGTAGAGAGGAGAGAGAAGGGATGTAGAGAGGAGAAAGAGAGGAGAGAGAAGGGATGTAGAGAGGAGAAAGACGGAAAGAGGGAGAGGACATTTTGCTTGAAATGAGGCTAATAGAACAATCTCAGACTAAGGCCGAATCCAAATGTCCACACTAGAGGGCACTATTACGAGCCATTTTTAGTGCTATCCAAATGTCCAGCAGGTAAAAAAGAAGTGACCTCAAAATTTTCCACACTACCGTGAAAACTAGTGTCTTTGTTTACTGCATGTCCTCCCGTCTCCCTCGTCTCCCATTTTCACACATCTTCCCATTTGTACTTTCCTGTCAATAAAGCCCACAGGCCAGAGAATCTTTAAAAAAGAAAATATTCAATTTTGTGCCGAGCCGATTGCGTCTATAACCCCATATGTGACTTTTCATCGATGTTCAGGGGTCAAAAATGCCCGAGTTGTGGCAGAAAACCATGAATAAAAATAATAATAATAAGAAGAAACTAGGCAAAAATAAGAGCTCTTGCCCTTTTTATGGCTCGAGCTAACTAGTGTCTAATGACGATGCTGAGAGTGGTTAAAATAGAGCACCATAGGTGCAGCAGTAGCTGTGTGGTTAGAGCAACCACCAACCATAAGGTTCAAGACTCAATTACTGCTTGGACTAAGTTCTGTCATTGTGTCCTTAAAGGTGCCATAACATGCTTTTTTCACATTTCGTAGTCTATCCTAAGTGTATAATTGATAATAATAAGGGTTGTGCAACACCCTTAACATAATAGTTAAGAAATATCACCCAGACCTTGGACCCCCTCACCAACCCGGAAATGCAAACGGCTTGGTTTGATATTCGCCCCCACCCTTGTGAACAGCGATCTTGCTCCCCCGCCCAACCCGTGACGTAGTCTCAGAGCGCGTGTGTGCCCCGCCCACCCGTGACGTAGTCTCAGAGCGTGTGTGCGCCACAGCTGTGTGCTGTAAGCGCCGCGGTGCGCCGCTCCCGCCGCGCGAGTGAGTGAGAAAGAATCTACTTTGAGACTAAATAAAACTGGTGTTAATTCTACAGCGTGCGCAGAACAGATATATGGTGACGCGTGCCTGTGGTTATGACGCGGTCTTGCCCCACCGCCCGTCAGTTTGGAAATTCGTGGAAAGGATATAGTCTGTAATATAGCTAAAAACTGCGGGAATCAATCAAAAAAAAACACTCTGGGTACGTATATGAAGCACAAATAGCAATGTAAGAAAGTTAAAAGCTCTGAAAAGTCGATTTCGACCTTCAAGCAAAACACCTCACCCACATTGCCAGTATGAAAGATGTAAGATAGAGAATGTGAGTGACCCGCTTTTTTCGGTCTGCCCCAGGGCAGCTGAAGCTACGTATGGCTTACCACCACCAGGTCAATTTCAATGTATTTTATTTTTGTAATGCCCAAAGGCACAACAGGCAATTCCTTAGGCTCCAGCTTAGTCCGGTGTGAATGAATAATAACTACCGTGTTTCGCTTTGAGGCTCGTCGAAGCTGTAAAGGACATTACAAAAGGCATTATTATATTATCAATATTATTATTACAAAATACATTTAGATAGTGTGAAAAACATGTGCAGATAGTGACATGTCTGTAACTGGACACAACACAACAGAATGAAAGCAGATAGAAGAACCATTATTATGAATATACAGTTAAATAAACCAATAAGCTGATAAGTCGCTAATGTTAGCCACTTACCTTATTGAGCTGTTAGAAGATCACCATCAATTCAATTCAAATTATTTTGTAAGGCCCAAAATCACAACAGCGGTTGCCTCTGAGGGCCACAGTGAAAAATGAATAAACAACGTATGTGGTGGCGAGGGACGATGTCCCAGAGTCCTCTGTCCTTAGACCCTCCTTCTCGGCCAGGAAAAACTACAAAAAACCTCCTTGGGAAAAAAGCGTAGAAACCTGGAGGAGTTCCAGTGAAGGAGAGATCTGACTCTCACAGACGTGAGGGAGACTGGAGCTGGAGCCACTCTTCAGGCAGATGAGGGACCGTCCACACAGGGCAGGGACCACTTCACCAGGAGAGGGAAATCTGGGTCCACATGTCCTCAGGAGTGAGACAAAGAAAAAGAAGGCGGTGAACAGTTTGCAAGTGGAATTAAAAACTAAATATTGTTTGATAGAATAAGTCAGAAGAAGAGGATAGTGCTCAAGCTGTCATACTTCCCCCAGTACAGTTACTCCTAGGGCAGCGTAGCTAAAGCTGTGGGTTTATCTTTCTGTTCCTAACTAGTCTGACCATAAGCGATTTCGAAGAGGAACGTTTTAAGCCTGGACTTAAATGAAGAGAGTGAGTGTGTGTGTGAATGTGTGCATATTTAACATGGGTCGGGAGCTGATTCCATAACACATGAGCTCTACCTCCTACAGTACTTTTAGAGACTCTTGGCACCACCAGAAGGCCAGCATTCTGAGAGTGAAGAGCTCTGTTTGGATGATATGGTTCTATAGCATCTTTGAGGTAGGATGGGGCCATGTCGTTTATGGCTTTGTAGGTCAGGAGTAGAATTTTGAATTTGATTCTAAACTCGACAGGAGCCAGTGAAGAGACTTCAGCACTGGCGTAATGTGCTCTCTTCTTTTTGTTCCTGTTAGTAATCTTGCTGCTGCATTTTGAACCAGTTGAAAGCTTTTTATGGAGCTTTTAGGACACACTGTGAGCAGGAGTTACAGTCTAATCTAGTCGTTACAAATGCATGGATAAGTTTTTCGGCATCACTTTTAGGCAGGATTCTTCTGATTTTGGCTCAAATGGAAATAGGCTGTTTTACAGGCTTGATTTATATGAGCTTTAAATGAGAGCTCCTGGTCAAATAACACTCAGAGGTTTCTTACAGTAGAACTGGAGGCTACACTGACATTGTCCAGTGTGACTATCTGCTCGGATAAAGTGTCCCGTAGATGTTTAGGACCAGCACAATGACCTCGTTTTTTTCAGGGTTAAGAAGCAGGTAGTTAAGTGTCATCCAGGTTTTTATCTCCTTCACACAAGTACTAAGTCTGTCTACTTGATCGCTCTGATCAGGTTTCATTGATAAATACAGCCGAGTGTCATCTGCATAGCAGTGTGACCTGATCATGTGACCTAACGGCAGCATGTAAAGAGGAAACAGAATTGGACCGAGTACCGAACCCTGTGGCACACCGTAAATTACTTTAGAGCTTGGTGAGGAGCTCTGGTTTACATGAACAAATTGGTACCTATCAGATAGATAGGATTTAAACCAGCTGAGGGCTGTTCCTCCAACACCTACATCACATTCTAACCTCTGCAGTAGAATGTTGTGGTCGATGGTGTCAAACGCTGCGCTGAGGTCCAACAGAACCAGGATTGAGACCAGTCCATCGTCAGCGGCTAATAACAAATCATTTGTGACTTTAACTAGTGCAGTTTCAGTGCTGTGGTGGGCTCTGAACCCTGCTGTGGTGACCTCTGGACCCTGCTGTGGTGGGCTCTGAACCCTGCTGTGGTGGGCTCTGAACCCTGCTGTGGTGGGCTCTGAACCCTGCTGTGGTGGGCTCTGAACCCTGCTGTGGTGAGCTCTGAACCCTGCTGTGGTGGGCTCTGAACCCTGCTGTGGTGGGCTCTGAACCCTGCTGTGGTGGGCTCTGGACCCTGCAGTGGTGGGCTCTGAACCCTGCTGTGGTGGGCTCTGAACCCTGCTGTGGTGGGCTCTGGACCCTGCTGTGGTGGGCTCTGGACCCTGCTGTGGTGGGCTCTGGACCCTGCTGTGGTGGGCTCTAAACCCTGACTGGAAAACTTCAAATAAGTGATTGTCCTGCAGGTGGCGACAAAGCTGTTTTACTACAACTTTTTCAAGGATTTTAGAGACGAAGGGAAGATTTGAAATAGGTCTGTAGTTTACCAATAGGTCGGGATCTAGATGAGGCTTTTTCAGAAGAGGTTTAATGACGTCATGTCTGAAGTACTTATTATATAAAGAATAGGGTCTATAATTACGGGGAGAATGTCTTTGAGGAGTCTGCTTGGAATGGGGTCTAGGACACAAGTGGAGCTTTTAGAGGACATAATGGCTGAAGTTATCTCTGCTTGATCAACAGCTGTGAACCTTTCTAAGTTTACAGGTGGATTTATATGGGACGTTAGATTTACAGCTTGGGCTAGTTCAGGGCTAATAGCGGGGGTAATTTCATCTAATTTATCTCTGATTGTTTTTATTTTATTGTTAAAAAATAGGAGGAAATCATCAGAGCTGAGTGTAGCTGGGAGTGAGGGCTCTACTGCTGTGACAGTGTAAATCACAGGCAAAAAAAACTTGTAGGATTAATATTATACATTAGTCCATAAATATGCGCGTCACATGGAAACGGCTTTTTAGTCTGTGTAGAACTTTTTCTCTCTGGAGGTCGGCAGCCCTGTGTTCACTAATACAATCAGAAGAAGGATTACATGGCATATGGAGGCGCCCAGACAAGCTTCTGGAATAAGGTGAATAAGCCGCAGGTGTCCACCTTGTAAGATATTTAAACAGAAATATTATTTCGGGTTTCGGGTTATAATATGCAGACCGCTGTATAAAATGTCCAAGCTCCATGTGTAGCTTTGTATTTAGACACAACTAAATTCAGTTCCTCATTAGACTCATTTCTCAGTGAATAGTTGGATTGTAATAAAACATTTTGAAGCTGAACATACATACAACATGCTTGCCTCTCCTTGATTTCTCTGTGGGAGCTGATTTACCTGTCTTTCTGTGTCTTTAGCCTTTAGCTCTTCGGGCACTGCGGCCCAGAAGTTACATAGGTTTGCGTACCATGTGATTGTGCTGACCAATCAGAGCGAGAGTTACTAGAGCAGCGCAGAAGCCAGTGTGAGATAAAGCGAAATATTAAACAACTGGTTTTAAGAAAACTGAAGGATTTTGAACAGGAAAAAAGTGATTGGCCCGATAAAAGGCGTAACTTTAGTAGCTCCATGGAGCACACGAGGTGAGGAGTGAGCAGCTGTCACTGCGGGATCTTAAAATCAAGCCGGTCACTCATGGATCTATTAAAATATGAGGTTCACCTTAAAGTCTAGCTCATGGTTTAATGCAGTTGTGCCGTTTCTTTACTTTTACAACATTTACAATACATCCAAACATTTGATTATTAATGCAATTTTGTTTTCATACATCAATTTAATTATAATATTTTATACATAGTGCTTAACTGTACATTTTGTATATGTATTTACCAGAATGAATTTGTTGTCATGGCTCTATCAGTCAGTATTTTACTCTTTTTATTCAGTGTTTTGTGATGTAAAACCATAAACAAATGTCTAGTTTGAAAACTTTCTCACTGACAATGGAAATAATTCTGATTCTTATTAAGTACATGGAACGTATGATCTTAAATTGCTTTATTAAATTACAAATGTTTTATCTGCCAAATGCTTGTCATTCTACAACATGTCAAATGTATTCAGATGACATGTTTATCCAACTACATGCAAAACATGCTAAAGTCATCAAAAGTATTTAGGCTACTGGGATGTGTAACACAGGTGACAACACTGAAGACACTAAACAGAAACATCCATTAGTTTATACCTGGCAAAACATTCCATTTCTTCGCTATCCTTCCTTAGCATTTCTGATGTTCTTTCAGTTTTTCAGGCATAAACATTTCAAGACAACGCTTCTGAGTAGTAGATCCACGGCCCTCAGATCCATGTTGGTCATTAGTTCCATGATTTGTTTCAGCTCGATCACAATCCCTGCATGAGCTGGGTTAGAGCGGCGCGCTAGAGCGTAGGCGAAGCTAACGGCTTAAAATGTGATTTAAAGACAACTGAAGAGTTTTAAAAGGAAACTAAAGTGAATGTTAAAAATTAACATATATCCGACATTCTTGCAAGCTGTAGGCCCCTGTCAGCTGTAGGCCCCTGTCAGCTGTAGGCCCCTGTCAGCTGTAGGCCCCTGTCAGCTGTAGGCCCCTGTCAGCTGTAGGTCCCTGTCAGCTGTAGGCCCCTGTCAGCTGTAGGCCCCTGTCAGCTGTAGGTCCCTGTCAGCTGTAGGCCCCTTTCAGCTGTAGGCCCCTGTCAGCTGTAGGCCCCTGTCAGCTGAACACAAGCAGTTTTTCGTTACATTGAGCTCTATGGAAAAAAAGCTTTCTGGGTCGCATGATTTCTTTGGCTCCAGTACCAATGGACTGGCCGCTGGGGCCGTTTGCGACATACTGCGGCGAGCCACACCCTATCCAGGTAATATAGTAGATCCATGCTCTTCTCCTGCACTTGTACTTAGCGAGTGAGGACGAGAGAAAGGGCTTCCTGCTAGAGCACTCCTAGAGGCCGTTAGCCTGTAAAAAATCTACTGATTAGCCACATCGTTGTATAGCCACATCGCTGTATAGCCACATCGCTGTATAGCCACATCGCTGTATAGCCACATCGCTGTATAGCCACATCGTTGTATAGCCACATCGCTGTATAGCCACATCGTTGTATAGCCACATCGTTGTATAGCCACATCGTTGTATAGCCACATCTTTGTATAGCCACATCGCTGTATAGCCACATCGCTGTATAGCCACATCGCTGTATAGCCACATCGTTGTATAGCCACATCGTTGTATAGCCACATCGCTGTATAGCCACATCGCTGTATAGCCACATCGTTGTATAGCCACATCGTTGTATAGCCACATCGTTGTATAGCCACATCGCTGTATAGCCACATCGCTGTATAGCCACATCGTTGTATAGCCACATCTTTGTATAGCCACATCGTTGTATAGCCACATCGTTGTATAGCCACATCGTTGTATAGCCACATCGTTGTATAGCCACATCGTTGTATAGCCACATCGCTGTATAGCCACATCGCTGTATAGCCACATCGCTGTATAGCCACATCGCTGTATAGCCACATCGTTGTATAGCCACATCGTTGTATAGCCACATCTTTGTATAGCCACATCGTTGTATAGCCACATCGTTGTATAGCCACATCGCTGTATAGCCACATCGCTGTATAGCCACATCGCTGTATAGCCACATCGCTGTATAGCCACATCGCTGTATAGCCACATCGCTGTATAGCCACATCGTTGTATAGCCACATCGCTGTATAGGCCGCAGGGTTCAAAGCGTGTGAAAAAAGTAGCGAACTATAGTCCGACTTTTATGGTATCCCAGCTTTAACTAACAAGGGACAACATAATACAATCCACGAACAGTAGCTAAGTTACCTTCTTGGGACATGTCACTGGAAAAGTTCATTAAAATATTCTAAAGCTTGGCCATGAAGCAATCAGTAGGTTAGCACTATTAATTCAAAGTGAATTCTTTGCTCAACAGGCTGGCTGGCAGATTGGCCAGGACAGAGTAAATATGGCAGAATTAGTCGGGCTCGACAAATATATTTAATCTGGTCTGTTTACAAACACAGTCTGTTAATTAGTCTTTTATTTGTTCTAACGCCAAAATTTGGACTGGTGAAGTGAAATGTTGCTGTTTTGCCGACATATGTAAAATCCACCATGGGAGACAGGGCCTTCCAGGCAGTCGCCCCACGGCTCTGGAATGCCCTTCCAGAGACCCTGAGGGCCCCACAGAGTGTGGAGGAATTTAAAAAGACCTTAAGACATTTTTATTTAAAAAAGCCTTTTAAAATTCTTATGATTTATCTGTGTGTATCATGAATGCTTTATTGTTTTAACTCTGACTTGCTTGTTGTTTTTAGCCTCTGTTATGTAGCACTTTGAGATTCCATTGGAATGTAAAGTGCATTACAAATAAAATGTATTATTATTATTTAGGGATATGTACCGCTACGACGAACCGGATCTGGACTTGTAAAAACGTTTCGGTTCAGATCCAAAAAAAACGAAACCCGGTGATTCGGTTCTGGACTCATATAAAATCTAGCTCTCACATTCTATATCCTTTTTGTTCTAGAATCTAAACCATCTTAAACCTTCCATTGATCGCGAAATTCGCGCTGGCAAAGACGTAAACACTGCCATGCACCGCCGTCAATAGCGCACACGGACCGCCTCGTACGTGTGAGACAGGAGCGCCTCGTACATGAGAGACAGGAGCGCCTCGTACGTGTGAGACAGGAGCGCCTCGTACGTGTGAGACAGGAGCGCCTCGTACGTGTGAGACAGGAGCGCCTCGTACGTGTGAGACAGGAGCGCCTCGTACGTGTGAGACAGGAGCGCCTCGTACGTGTGAGACAGGAGCGACTCGTACGTGTGAGAGACAGGAGCGCCTCGTACGTGTGAGAGACAGGAGCGCCTCGTACGTGTGAGAGACAGGAGCGCCTCGTACGTGTGAGAGACAGGAGCGCCTCGTACGTGTGAGAGACAGGAGCGCCTCGTACGTGTGAGAGACAGGAGCGACTCGTACGTGTGAGACAGGAGCGACTCGTACGTGTGAGACAGGAGCGACTCGTACGTGTGAGACAGGAGCGACTCGTACGTGTGAGACAGGAGCGACTCGTACGTGTGAGACAGGAGCGACTCGTACGTGTGAGACAGGAGCGACTCGTACGTGTGAGACAGGAGCGACTCGTACGTGTGAGAGACAGGAGCGCCTCGTGCGTGAGAGACAGGAGCGCCTCGTACGTGTGAGAGACAGGAGCGCCTCGTACGTGTGAGAGACAGGAGCGCCTCGTACGTGTGAGAGACAGGAGCGCCTCGTACGTGTGAGAGACAGGAGCGCCTCGTACGTGTGAGAGACAGGAGCGCCTCGTACGTGTGAGAGACAGGAGCGCCTCGTACGTGTGAGAGACAGGAGCGCCTCGTACGTGTGAGAGACAGGAGCGACTCGTACGTGTGAGAGACAGGAGCGCCTCGTACGTGTGAGAGACAGGAGCGCCTCGTACGTGTGAGAGACAGGAGCGCCTCGTACGTGTGTGAGACAGGACCGCCTCGTACGTGTGAGACAGGAGCGACTCGTACGTGTGAGAGACAGGAGCGCCTCGTACGTGTGAGAGACAGGAGCGCCTCGTACGTGTGAGAGACAGGAGCGACTCGTACGTGTGAGAGACAGGAGCGCCTCGTACGTGTGAGAGACAGGAGCGCCTCGTACGTGTGAGAGACAGGAGCGCCTCGTACGTGTGAGAGACAGGAGCGCCTCGTACGTGTGAGACAGGAGCGCCTCGTACGTGTGAGAGACAGGAGCGCCTCGTACGTGTGAGAGACAGGAGCGCCTCGTACGTGTGAGAGACAGGAGCGCCTCGTACGTGTGAGAGACAGGAGCGCCTCGTACGTGTGAGAGACAGGAGCGCCTCGTACGTGTGAGAGACAGGAGCGACTCGTACGTGTGAGAGACAGGAGCGCCTCGTACGTGTGAGAGACAGGAGCGCCTCGTACGTGTGAGAGACAGGAGCGCCTCGTACGTGTGAGAGACAGGAGCGACTCGTACGTGTGAGAGACAGGAGCGCCTCGTACGTGTGAGAGACAGGAGCGCCTCGTACGTGTGAGAGACAGGAGCGCCTCGTACGTGTCGAGCTGCAGAACCGTGTATCCACATGTGAACACTGAAGCGGCAGTAAGATCGCTGGCTTTATTTGAACTGTTTTAAGCTGTGGCCACGTGCGATGTTGTGATTGTTAAAGGGGCGGGGTCAGCGTGTTAAAGGGGCGGGGTTAGCGTGTTAAAGGGGCGGGTCAGCGTGTTAAAGGGGCGGGGTTAGCGTGTTAAAGGGGGGGGGTCAGCGTGGTCTGGTGTAAATATGAATGAAATAACTGAAGTGTTATGTTGTGGTGTGATGTATTTGGCATTAAGTAAATACTAAGTCAAAGTAATATTGCTTAATTGCCGCAACGTTTCATTAATTGGAGTTTATATTTTGTAATAGTATTTTGTATTTGTATTCTACTGTTGTTAAATATGGTCTGGTGTTTAATGCTGCTAATATGATGTATTATTTTGATGTGTTGTGTAAAATATTTTCATATTCTACTTTTGATACTGCTAAGTTGATGCTTTTATAGTGATTCAAGTTGACTTTTATGCTAGTTTTTGTAACTCTGTTATTTTACACTGTGACTTTATTATTGACACTGGTGTTTTGTCTGTTTGAATGTTTTATCTGACTTTTGATGCTAATGGATCTGAACATTAAAGAGTGAAATGTGTCTAAAGACAAAACATTGTATCAGATGAAACGGCTGCTTTGACCCTTGACCTAGACTGACCCTGTCAACAACACTCAACATGCTCTTGTTGTTGAGTTGAGTCTTAGCTCGTAGCTTGTGATTTGTAAGTTGTAAATTCTGTTAAAAACAGTGAATAAATCAGACAAGTTGAGTTTCTTTCAATCTGCAGTTAAGCCTTGTGTTTGATAGTCGTCCTTGTTCATGTGTCTTCAGCTTAATTTAGCGAAGTGTCTTGTGTTATGCTGTTGTAACATTATGTAAATATGGCCTGATTTAGGTCCGGACCTGAACCTAAACCTCTGGATTTGAATCCGGACTTGAACCTGAACACGGGTTTAGGTCTGCATCCCTATTATTATTAAATGTAATTTGTGGATTGACAGTCTCTTAGAGGACACTGAGGGAAAATATGTGGTCAAATAAATGAAGACCAGGATCCCAGAACATCTCGAACTTCTAACAAAACCTGGGGAAATAAACAGATTGCGTACATCGCTCCTTGGCACCAAGGCCGGCCCCGAACCAGCATCCAAGACCAACAAGTTCCACTATTTCAGTGACAAACAGGAATGGCTGCATACAGCCATCTCGCCGTGGGCTAACCCAGTTCAACCAAGCCACAGCTCTCTTTCTTCAACAACTACTCAGCGCAAGTGGTCAATAAAAGCAAAGCTTTTGATCTGGTGAAATCCCGCCTGAGAGAAGAGAACACGGATTACACTCTGCTTTATCCTACAATGCTAAGAATCAACATGAAATTTAAAAAAGATAGATTCACTTCAGCGGAGCATCGGCCAATTCAATGCAGGCTCTGGTCTGACATTTTCTCCCTTTGAAGATTTTTTTTGAAAGAAGGAAAATCCTTATTTCAATGAAATGGACATCGACTGTGCTGGAGAAATGCGAGTATTTGCCCAATGTCGGGCCAGTGTGTTCCAACTTTGATTTGTAAATGCCCAGGTGAAAAAACAATATCAACCGTCCCAGAAGGCCTTTTTAGCGAGACAATGGTTTTCCCTCCAGCCTGAGCTCTTTGCATTTTTTTGGACATATTGCGCTTTCTTTTTCAGTTTGTTATATATACATATAATGACCACCCTTGAGGCCAATGGCAAGCCACTTGCACAAGTGTCCGTCAAATGTGGCATATACCAAGGTGATGCGCTGTCTCCACTGCTGTTCTACAGAGGTCTGAACCCCCCCACTGCTGTTCTGCAGAGGTCTGAACCCCCTCACTGCTGTTCTGCAGAGGTCTGAACCCCCCCACTGCTGTTCTGCAGAGGTCTGAACCCCCTCACTGCTGTTCTGCAGAGGTCTGAACCCGCTCACTGCTGTTCTGCAGAGGTCTGAACCCGCTCACTGCTGTTCTGCAGAGGTCTGAACCCGCTCACTGCTGTTCTGCAGAGGTCTGAACCCCGTCACTACTGTTCTGCAGAGGTCTGAACCCCCTCACTGCTGTTCTACAGAGGTCTGAACCCCCTCACTGCTGTTCTACAGAGGTCTGAACCCCCTCACTGCTGTTCTACAGAGGTCTGAACCCCCTCACTGCTGTTCTACAGAGGTCTGAACCCCCTCACTGCTGTTCTACAGAGGTCTGAACCCCCTCACTGCTGTTCTGCAGAGGTCTGAACCCCCTCACTGCTGTTCTGCAGAGGTCTGAACCCCCTCACTGCTGTTCTGCAGAGGTCTGAACCCCCTCACTGCTGTTCTGCAGAGGTCTGAACACCCTCACTGCTGTTCTGCAGAGGTCTGAACACCCTCACTGCTGTTCTGCAGAGGTCTGAACCCCCTCACTGCTGTTCTGCAGAGGTCTGAACCCCCTCACTGCTGTTCTGCAGAGGTCTGAACCCCCTCACTGCTGTTCTGCAGAGGTCTGAACCCCCTCACTGCTGTTCTGCAGAGGTCTGAACCCCCTCACTGCTGTTCTGCAGAGGTCTGAACCCCCTCACTGCTGTTCTGCAGAGGTCTGAACCCCCTCACTGCTGTTCTGCAGAGGTCTGAACCCCCTCACTGCTGTTCTGCAGAGGTCTGAACCCCCTCACTGCTGTTCTGCAGAGGTTGTTCTACAGAGGTCTGAACCCCCTCACTGCTGTTCTGCAGGGGTCTGAACCCCCTCACTGCTGTTCTGCAGGGGTCTGAACCCCCTCACTGCTGTTCTGCATGGGTCTGAACCCCCTCACTGCTGTTCTGCAGAGGTCTGAACCCCCTCACTGCTGTTCTGCAGAGGTCTGAACCCCCTCACTGCTGTTCTGCAGAGGTCTGAACCCCCTCACTGCTGTTCTGCAGAGGTCTGAACCCCCTCACTGCTGTTCTGCAGAGGTTGTTCTACAGAGGTCTGAACCCCCTCACTGCTGTTCTGCATGGGTCTGAACCCCCTCACTGCTGTTCTGCAGAGGTCTGAACCCCCTCACTGCTGTTCTGCAGAGGTCTGAACCCCCTCAGCCAAATAATCAACAAGACTAGCTATGGATACAGAGTCAGGAATGGAGCTACCATCAGTCTCCTCCTCTACATGGATCACATCAAGCTGGATGCTAAGAGCGAGCGGGACATTGACTCCCTGATCCACACCACCAGGATCTACAGATATCGGAATGTCATTCGGACTAGAGAAGTGAGGTGATGGTGACTAAGAGAGGGAAGGTGGTCCACACAGAGAGAAGGTGGTCCACACAGAGAGAAGGTGGTCCACACAGAGGAAAGGTGGTCCACACAGAGGGAAGGTGGTCCACACAGAGGGAAGGTGGTCCACACAGAGGGAAGGTGGTCCACACAGAGGAGGTCTCACTCCCAGAAGGAACAATAGCAGACATTGAGGACAGTTACAAGTACCTGTGAATCCCACAGACAAATGGCAACGAAGAGAAAACAAGGAAAGCGGCAAAGGCCAAATACTACAACGAGTGAGGCAAGTCCTCAGAAGCAGCTCAATGACAAGAACAAGTCCCGGGAAATAAACGGCTACACCCTGCCAGTGATCAGACCCTGCCACGCCCTGCCAGTGATCAGACCCTGCCACGCCCTGCCAGTGATCAGACCCTGCCACGCCCTGCCAGTGATCAGACCCTGCCACGCCCTGCCAGTGATCAGACCCTGCCACGCCCTGCCAGTGTTCAGACCCTGCCACGCCCTGCCAGTGATCAGACCCTGTCACGCCCTGCCAGTGATCAGACCCTGTCACGCCCTGCCAGTGATCAGACCCTGCCACGCCCTGCCAGTGATCAGACCCTGTCACGCCCTGCCAGTGATCAGACCCTGTCACGCCCTGCCAGTGATCAGACCCTGTCACGCCCTGCCAGTGATCAGACCCTGCCACGCCCTGCCAGTGATCAGACCCTGCCACGCCCTGCCAGTGATCAGACCCTGCCACGCCCTGCCAGTGATCAGACCCTGTCACGCCCTGCCAGTGATCAGACCCTGTCACGCCCTGCCAGTGATCAGACCCTGCCACGCCCTGCCAGTGATCAGACCCTGCCACGCCCTGCCAGTGATCAGACCCTGTCACGCCCTGCCAGTGATCAGACCCTGTCACGCCCTGCCAGTGATCAGACCCTGCAGGAATAAACAGTTGGCCAAAGAAGGTAATACAGACCACAGATGTTAAGACACGAAAGCTCCTGATCATGGAGGGTTCCATCCCAAATCCAGCACCCTGAGACTGGATACTAGCACCCTGAGACTGCACACTAGCACCCTGAGACTGCACACTAGCACCCTGAGACTGCACACTAGCACCCTGAGACTGCACACTAGCACCCTGAGACTGCACACTAGCACCCTGAGACTGTACAGTAGCACCCTGAGACTGTACACTAGCACCCTGAGACTGTACACTAGCACCCTGAGACTGTACACTAGCACCCTGAGACTGTACACTAGCACCCTGAGACTGTACACTAGCCGTAAGGAAGGAGGCTGAGGACTAGTGAGTGTGAGAGACACTATCCAGGACGAAACGTCCACGATCCATAAGTACATCAAGGACAAGGCGCCTACAGAGGACGTGCTCAGTGAATGTCTCAGACAATGAGGAACAGAGGACGATGCTGGAGGGACCATCATGGGAGGACACGCCCCTACATGGGGGGAACATAACTGAAGAGGCTGATATCATGAAATTCTACCAATGGTTAGAAAGAGCCGGTCTGAAGTCCCTCTGGGACTTCCAGATACAGACAGACCGAATGGTAATGGCGAACCGGACATAGTGGTGGTCGACAAGGGTCAGAGGAAAGCCGTGGTGGTGGACAGTGCAGTGCATCATGGGATGGTAACATCCGGAAAAAGGAACATGAGAAACTAGAGAAATACCAAGGCCTCAGAGAGGAGCTGGAGAAGGCCTGGAGCGTGAAGGTATCGGTGGTGCCCGTAGTGACCGGAGCACTTGGGGCAGTGACCCCCAAACTGGAGGAATGACTTGAGCAGATCCAGGAAAGACATCAGACATCTCGGCCCAGAAAAGTGCAGTGCAGGAACAGGAAAGATACTGAAGAACCCTCAAGCTCCCAGGGGCCTCTGGTAGAGGACCCGAGCTTGAAAGGGACCACCCACGGAGGTTGAGGTGAGAGTTTTTGTGTGTGTGTGTGTGTGTGTGTGTGTGTGTGTGTGTGTGTGTGTGTGTGTGTGTGTGTGTGTGTGTGTGTGTGTGTGTGTGTGTGTGTGTGTGTGTGTGTGTGTGTGTGTGTGTGTGTGTGTGTGTGTGTGTGTGTGTGTGTGTGTGTGTGTGTGTGTGTGTGTGTGTGTGTGTGTGTGTGTGTGTGTGTGTGTGTGTGTGTGTGTGTGTGTGTGTGTGTGTGTGTGTGTGTGTGTGTGTGTGTGTGTGTGTGTGTGTGTGTTGATACTCTTAAACCAGCTGTTTAATGTTTTTATACATTTCAAACTCATTTTTTATCCTCAGACCACCGCCGCCCCAGCCTCTCACACATATTTACACACTCTAGAGCTGGCAGCGGTCCACATTGACTTTTCAGTTATAATCAACATCATTAGTGATAATAGTGGGTAGGAGGATGACTAATGTTACACATCACGTTTGGGACCAGAGCTTCAGTAAATCGCTGCATTTTCCATTTCTTTCACAATTCTGATGGGTCAACCACCTGCTTGTCACCATGGAGATATTATTGCTTAGCCTAGAATATTCAACAGTATTGCATTAAACTTATACATTTAGCATTATTTCAATAGAGGTGTTGTTGCTAAAAATCCCTTGAATAAAATGCATTGTTGTTGTGAGCAGTCACTTCTCCACAGAAATGAGGAGGATATAAGGGTGCATACTTACAAAAGATATTTCCACATTAAGTTTGGGATTTATAAAAAGACAACTTAACATGGGATAGTGCGGTTGTGTCTGGTCCTGCCTGTGGGCCCTAAATGCCATGTGGTAACCAACTGGTGCAGACTGCAGATGAATCAGCAGGAGCCTAATAAGATGGATTCTAAAGTTTCTGAACTTATACAAATAGAGAGAATTCACCTTGCTGGCAAGGTTATGATCCATGAGGAGGAACTGTGAGCCATTGGCATGTAACTTAGCCTGGTTGTCTCCATGGAGGTCGACTCTGCTGTACCATGGGACATTCTAGGCTGGAAATCTGCAAGTGTAGCAGCAAAAGATGCTGTTTCAGAAAGAATGAAATCTGTAATTATCCACAAAACAACATGACAAATTGATGAATTTACTTGAATAAATGAATTTTGTTTTTAAATAAGTAAGCCTACTCTATGTTGATATTAATAATTTACATATTACATTTAACAACTTTTTACATTTTCCTCCAGGAAATGTTTATGCAAATGATCAAATTAATTACTGCAGTCTGGGGTATTAAAAACTCAAACATACTTAAAGGTTGAATAGAGGTTTTTTGGCGACCAACCAACATCTCATTTCCTCGTGGCTTGGACAGCTGAGTAGTTCTCCCACATGTCAATCATTCCCTGCGTGCTAGTGCACACCTGCAGGCTTGTTCTGGCTCGTTCCCCTGGCTGCACATGTGTGGTTGATATGCCGATGTGTGTTTAGCGAAGCTAGCAGCAAGTTTCTTCAGTGTAGCTCCACGCTTCCGGCCGCTAAGTACAAAAACGGCAGAGAAAGACTGTGTTCAAGCACAAAAGAGACGGACATCTGCGGAGACAAGAGATGCAATCTATTTCTTTGTGATGTTTTTTTTTTTCCTGCTGCCAAAGTATGTTCCAAAGGTATCCATTAATTTTGTCCATGGCAGGAGGTTTGAGGGCCAAGTACATCGTTTTAAAATTGAGAGGAAAGGCAATGTCAAAAACATCCTGCAGTACATTGTTAATTTCAGTCCAATATTTCTAAGCAACAGGAGAGTTTCTCCAACAGTCTGCATTACCTTCATGCAGGGGTCATGAAAAAACAAAATTCCTTCCAGACATGTGATTTTGTGGTCCTCCACTGGGTTGTACAAATATCCACTCTACCTCTCTAATATTAGGAATGCATTGATATAATTAGGCCCGAGCGCCACAAGCTGGCGAGAGGCCTATTAATCTCGTAAGGCCGTGCGAAGCACGGCTGCGAAAGTGCGCACGTAGTGCGCACGAAATCGAGCGCGAAGCGCTCGCCCACTTCCAAACACTCACTAACGCACTCCTCCACTCATGCACGCCCCGTGCATACTAATTAGTTGTAGGAAAATGGAACATTACCGTTGTAAACGGGCGAAGCCCGTGCAAAAGTTCGCACTAAACGAGCACTTTACATTGGGATGACGACCGCGAAGCGGTCGTCATCCCCATATAAAGCACTCATTTGCGCTAAGTAGCTCACGAATACGTTCCCCATCTCTTGCATGTTCCGTGCATATAAGCATGTAATGCAAAAATTGAACATTATTACTGTATAGAGGGCCAAAAACACAAAGTGGGCGGAGCCCACTCAAAATTATCGAAAGTACCCGTCAGTGACCAGGGACCCACACCATGAGGTAGGAAAGCGCGAGCGCTTTCCGAAAATGTATAGTTTATGATATTTGAAAAATGGGAAACATTGTTTTCGCATCGGAATATTATTCTTTCATTCTTTCTTTCTTTCTTCTTCTCGGGACCAACCCCCCTATTTTTCACCCAGTGAACATTGACGAAAAGTCACAAAAATTTGCACACCTCTAAAAATCGTGCCTCTCTACATTCTGGCTATTTCCCTTTTCTAAAATAAAAAAAATTGGCGCGTCAGCGCCAACAAATGTACCAAAAATGCATTGAGAGATGGGAAATGACCCAAAAAAAATCTGATCGTAGAATCATGAAATTTGGCGCAGAGGTAGATGGTGACAAGAGAAGTAAAAAATATTATTAAGGCAATGCCGTCCGCCCAACCAAATGTCGGCCATATTGCTTCAAAAATGGCTAAACATGACTTCGGAGTTTTTCCAAACGTCGTACTTTTACGAACTCCTCCCAGGGCGTTGGCCCTAAAAAGCTGAAATTTGGTGAAAATGCTACTGAGGAGTGGGACATCAAAAGTTATCCAAATTACATTGATACCTCTCACGGTCTCTGAGCGGCGAAGCCGCAAACTGTAGCTAGAATTTCAGAAATCTCCCATATTTAAAATTTCTGCCGTTTGCGCAGATAAAGTCCGAATTGCGTCAAATTAGAATCAGTTGTTAAACTCTTTGCCCTAAACCTACTTGAAGTGAAATAAATTCATTTGGCGCCACAGCGCCCCCTACAGATTTTATATGGAGGTTAAATGTTTAGTTTTGCGAAATTATATGAAATTTGACACACAACTCAATTTTAGCATCCCCATCAAAAAAGTCAATGACTCATGTCATAATTGTTATGGCGTTGCCGTAACGATGACCGAAACCTTTCATGTTTACACTTTAGACTTTCACAAACTCCTCCCAGGGCGTCAGCCCTATTAACCTGAAATTTGGTGAGACTCATCTTCAAGACCATCAAAAGTTATCCACATTTTCATTCAAAGAGTCACGGTGTCTGTGCGGCAAAGCCGCACATTTTGCCAAGAATTCAAAATAAAATAGCTTTTTGATGGTAAAACAAAGGGGAGAAGATGTGACAGCGTCACAGATTCAGCAGTAGGCGTAATAAAAGGACAATTGGGGCTCCTCTTGCGGCGTGGTGGCGGCGTGGCGGCGGCGTGGCGAGGGCCGATCATTGCCGCTTGCGGCTATATTTTAAATATTATTCCCCTTGTCAGTAATCAGTAATCCCTCATTTGTCCAGGAGTGTTCCATTGTAGAATAAGATTCAGTTGTATCATCTGGACTTGTTTCGACTCTAATTCACGAGTCATTCTCAATCTGCAAATCAAGTCTGGGAAATCAGATATTTATCCTACTCTGAGTAAGCCCTGCCCAGCGAGCGGAACTTCCTGATAAAGGGAGTATGGTTTCACTTGAAACTGAAACAGCCCTGTAATGGGCTATCTACCTCCTATTGTAAACTGACTTTTGATCCCTCCTCACTGAGTACCTGATTAGCATCAGAATGCCCTGGGGGTCTGCCGCGCCAGGGTTTCAAGACACCATTATGTACGGCCGGAAGGTTGAATCTTAAACCTCCACGGTCCAGTTCAGGCCAAGAAAGTCTCATTTCAAAGCAGCAAGTTCTAAACTGCTGCGCGCCGTATATCGCATGTCCGCGCTCCACGTGTGCATTTTACCGCGTCTTGATTCACTTCCTCATCAGACTAATTTCTCCCTGAATTTGAGTCTGATTGTAATAAAACACACAACATTCTGAAGCTTAAAATAAAGTGACCACTGTCCACTGACATATTCGTCTACAGTGTGTCAAATACTTGCACTTCCCGCCAAAGTGCCCCCTGGTGGCCGTTAGACAGTAAACATCTATAAATTATGTCAAAATCATTCTTGTACATTTGCGTTTGTTACGCTGCTCTCTGGTCGAACACAACACACAAACACAAGAACCACAACAACAGAACACACTAGGACACGGGTCAGTAACCTGCGGCTCCGGAGCTAAAAAAATGACACCTGTGTTCCCTTCACACATTTTAATTTTTTTGCGGCTCCAGACAGATTTGTGTTTTGTTATTGCTCTTTGAACATTTAGGGTTGCCGACCCCTGCACTACAGCAATCAAAATCACTACAACAATCAAAATGCCCCCCCCCCCCCCCCCCCCCCCCCAAAAAGGGCTCATGCCCCAAAAAAAAAATGCTAAGAGGTCACAGGCTGATCCAAAAAGGGAGGGAAACCATTTTTTAGGTTATAAAAGAACAAAAAATGGAACAAACTGGCCCACATTGTGCAAACACTCACTAGTTTCCAATACATTACAGGTCTTTTTCATTAAAATGAAGGAAAGTAAAAGGGAGAGAATGCCAGACCGGAAGCTGGTCTGGGGGCCGCATTTGGCCCCCACCCTCAGACCAATTTTTGTTGGCCCTCCCGCTTCCTGCTAAGTTGGTCCAAACAACAAAAAGTAGAACTTTTACATTAAAATTGGACAAATTCAAGCATTTTGATGTTAAACCAGCGTAATATTTGTGTTCCGAGTCTTATCAAAGTTGTGGAGGCATGGAAACAATGTCAAATCCCAAATTTCTAAAGATTCATTTGACAAATTCGACATTGTCGGGTTGTTTGTGGCCCTCGGCGCCGTATAAGTTTCAAAATGTTGCCCCCAGTGAAAAAAGTTTGGATACCCTGCTGTATTGAGTTGGCAACTCAATGCGCCTCGTCACTGAAGTGAATCTTCTAATCTTCCAATTCACGTTGATCCTCAGTGTTGCGGATAAAGCAGAGCATATTCCACCTTCTTCTCTCTGCGTTTATTGACCACTTGCACTGAGTAGAGACTTGGGGCTTGGTTGATCTGGGTTGGCGAGACATCTGGATGCCGCCATATCACACTTATCACCCAAGCAGTGGAACTTTAGTATTATGACAAAAATATATATTATATTTTAGGCGAGAGTTTTCTAATAATACAAGATGTTTTGCGAGCCCTCCGACGTCAAAAACGGAGATTCTAAAAAATATATATATATATATTTTTCCTGTTTTCGCGGATTGTGGATATTGATCAAATTATTGTCAAGTCTGTGTCCTATTTATCATGAGTCAAGACGATCTTGCTGCATATGGGTCACAATGAACTATTCTGTGTATTATAACTATTCTGTGTATTTTCTGATCATCTGTGGACTAGTCTAAACAATCTTAAAGCGGACGTCATAGCGAAGGTCAGGCCATGTTTATCAGACCCAAGCAACAGCGATATAAGACACAGCTAAATCTTGTGACGGGTCGAATCTCAGCTGCAAGACGAACAACATGCCGCTGTTTTTCCCTGTTTTTCCCTGTTTTCATCAAATAAAGAACTTGAGAACGATCTTCACCTCTCGCAGTCTGTATAGACTAAACTTCGACAGAATTGGTGGAGGATGCGGGTCTCTCATCGTGCTTGGAAAGGAAACATCTGAATTTTGCTCTAAACGATTCCCTTCTGGATGTCGGCTGACGACGCAGAGCGTCCAGTAACGGTTCAGCTGGGAATGATGGAGAACAAGGACACCGAGACGAGAGAGAGACAAGAGGAGACGAGAGAGAGACAAGAGGAGACGAGAGAGAGACAAGAGGAGACGAGAGAGAGACAAGAGGAGACGAGAGAGAGACAAGAGGAGACGAGAGAGAGACAAGAGGAGACGAGAGAGAGACAAGAGGAGTCAATTGACAGTTTATTTTTGACTTACCATTGTGACTGGGACATTCAACAAAAAGTAAGGCAGAAACCTCTTGTATTTATTACGAAAATCTGCACATTGAAAATGCTAAATTGGTGAAGTTTGCCAAAACTTGACCTAAATTTTCCACATTGCATACAAGTATGAATTTAGTGAATGTTAGCTCATTAGTTTAGACAATCAGTTGGACTGATTTAAAGAGGAGTTGGACTCCGGAAAAAATAAATAAAAACAAAATGAAACGTGTGACGTGTAGGTAACTAAAGGGAGCAAAGAAAGTTATTACTTGGCTTAAAGCACTCTATTGACAAGATTAACTACCTTCTGTGGCTAGGTGGAATTTTTATTTGTTTAGTTAATTTAATTTTTTCAAGTTTGTATTCAATTAAAATTTAACATTTTTTTTTTTAAATTTAATTAATTTTTTAAATAAATGTGTTTTTTTTATTTGTATTTTAAATCTTTACATTTTAATTTTAATACATTTTTTTCCCTAAAGTTTTTTATTTCATTATTATTGTTATAATTATTGTTAGAATTATAATAATAATAGTTATTATTATTAGTTTTATTGTTTTGTTTGTTTTTGAAATACCACTGACTGCCACACTTTTTTATTATCAAATAATAATAATAATCAAACATTTTAAATTAAGATATAAATTAAATAAAATGGACCTTATTCCATTCAAAATAAATACATTTTTGAAGGATCTCGAAAAGACAATCCGTGCAAATGAACAAAACCCAAAGGAAGCAAAAAAGCAAACAACACAAATGAAGAACCTCTTCCAAAAATATGCAGAGAAAAGATTGATTAATCATGGTGATGAAGCTGTGGCTCCTCCCACAGAACAACAATGGAATTGTATTCATGAATATCATCAATCTAAGGTCCTGCATTACAAAACACATCAGATTTGGACAGTGAAAGGAAAAACTGTTGACAAAAAGAAACTGAAAGAACATGAAGAAAAATTATCATTTTCAGTGAGACTACATAAAATGGCAAAAGACATTTTAATCAGAAGAGAGAGACTATTTTTGGCCAATATTCAGGTGAAACCAGAAGAGCATCAAACAATCAGAAAAAACAAAATGAAACAGAAAAACAGAAGCGATAAGCGCATCCCTTTTGGAGTGAATAACAAAAACAAAGATGGAGGTGCTAGCACAGAAGAAGAGAGCGAGCAGACTGGGGTACAAGGTCGACGTCACAGCTATAGCGCCCCCCCCACCTCTGGCCAAAGGAGAACTGCAGTGCCCCTCCTCTGAAAATCAACATCATAGCGCATATGCACAACTGGCGAAAGAACTGAAGATAATTATGACAGAAATGGATCAAGAAAAACTCCCCACACTTCTACTCCAGCGGCTCCTCCCCTGCAGTGCTCATCCATGGATTCATCTATGATAAGAGATACAACCAGAACCATACCACTGCTGCCAACGAAACATGCTGTAGTCTCGGGTACTCTGACTATGGTCCCGTCAGAACCCACTCAAGAACAAAGACAGATGCAGGATTTGAAGGAACAGGTGTTAGCTCTGACAACATTGGTTTCCAGCCAAAATCACATCTTCAAATTCATGCTTGAGCAAACGGTGGCTCAAAAAGAACAACTTGCCACCAATGCATGGTCACCACCTGAAGTGGCTTCAGACACAGATGAAGAAAGAAGATTACAACAACTACTGGAAGAAAAAGAACGAGAAGTGGCGGCTGATCTACGCAGGAAACAAGAAGAAAAAAAACTTGGACGAAAGGGGGAAACAGTCCTAGGAACTGGGCAAATAGAAGCTAAAAGTAAGAAGCAAGTACAGCAGAAACTCCACATTCAAAGAGGAGTGGAACAACAGAAGAAAACGGGTTCAGACCCATTTGTGTCAACACCAAATCAATATGTGGCGGGAGCATTCACAGGAATGGTGGCTGAGCATGGATACGATGACGCTTTCCTGAGTGGAGAACTTCACCCGCTCCCCGTCCACAAAGGTACCAAGGAAGAAGAGGATGAGGTTTCTAGCACTGAAGAGGCTCCTCCTCCTCTCATTGCACCTCTCCGAATGACTGCAAGTAACCAAGAAGTGTACCAACCATTCGCATTGAAAGAACTAGAAGGGTTGATGTTAAAACTGCCTGAACTGACACAAGGTGCACCGGCCTTCCTCAGAGCATTGACCATGAATACAGCGGGAGAAACACTTTGCTGGGGAGATGTGTCTGCAATTCTTATAAGAGCCACATATGAGAATACGGCGGCCAGGATCCGTTCTGAAGTATCCAAACAGATTCATGCTCCAGTTAGAGCATCCACATCATTTGCCACCATAAAGCCTCAGTTAACTCAGGTACTTAAAGGAATGTATCCCACCTGCCTTCCTGACGCACTGTTGGCTCTGGAAATGAAAGATGGTGAAGACTACTTTACATATAAGCAAAGAGCTAAAGCACAGTTCCATGATGCAACTGGAGAGCCCATACAACCTGGTACTGGCAACACTATCATGTTCTTTTCGACTCTGGTAAAATGACCCAAATGTGTCCAGGATCAGTTGGCTGATGTTGTGGGTCTTTACTCCAAGACAGAAAAAGAGTTTGATGCCAACTGCCAACATCACGTTGCTAAGTACCTGAAGGAAAAAAAGGACGGAATGAGGATATGGAAAAAATAAAAATGGCAAAGATCAAATTACAACTCAAAAAGCTCCAAGAAGAGGTGAATGATAAAAAGAAGGAAAATAAGTCTGCCAAGGTAATGACTGCGGCAACAGAAGATAATCCAGTGTCAGACAGTGCCCAACAGATTGCTATGGCGGTTAAAATGGTCATGGGACAAGTACAACCCACTATGACACAACCACAGGCAGTCCCATCCGCCACAGGACCAAAGAACAACACACCTGCTTCAGAAATCATCTACAATCAAGGACGTGAACGTAACACATTCTCTCGTGGAAGAGGCCGTGGGGCAGGAGCTGGAAGAGGACAAAACAGGTTCAGCGTGGCTCCTGATCAGTGCTTAAACTGCTTTGGAACTGGACATTGGGCTCGAGACTGCCCCATAGGGCAAACACAAAGAGGTCAACACCAAATGGCCCCAAACCAACCTGGCCAATTTCAAGGACCTCATATGATGAATATGAGCCCACCCATGTCAAGCCAGAATCATCTACCACCACCCTTGCCCCTTGAGGTCTCCCTGGTTATACCACATCTTTGGGCCTTGGGGTGGCACTGTTTCTGTTTTTCACCATTATTGTTATTGCCTGTGTATTGATTATGATTGGATGCTATGCTGTCTTAGATCACTTATAGAACGCTTGATTGCATCTGCTCTTACTAGACAACCTGCTTATCTTTTGACCCTGATTACACACGCTATTACTCTGCCAAACACGAATCTAACTCTGATAGTGACAAGACTCCTAGACTTTTTCCAGAATCTGATTACTACATCCCACCATGTGTTTACACAACTGGGGATGCTCCTTGTCTCACACCGTTTTATGTCCATGATGGGTTATGTTTAATAAATGTTTTATTTTATTGAGTTGCGATATTATACAATGATTTAATATGATTTTTAAACAGTTAGTATGTTTTTGGGGGGTTTACGTTCTATTATTTTGTGAGGTTGCGTCTGGCGCCTCTTTAGTGTGATCACATGTGGATGTGATCAAAAGGGGGAATTGTGGATATTGATCAAATTATTGTCAAGTCTGTGTCCTATTTATCATGAGTCAAGACGATCTTGCTGCATATGGGTCACAATGAACTATTATGTGTATTTTAACTATTCTGTGTATTTTCTGATCATCTGTGGACTAGTCTAAACAATCTTAAAGCGGACGTCATAGCGAAGGTCAGGCCCTTTTTATCAGACCCAAGCAACAGCGATATAAAACACAGCTAATTCTTGTGACGGGTCGAATCTCAGCTGCAAGACGAACAACATGCCGCTGTTTTTCCCTGTTTTCATCAAATAAAGAACTTGAGAACGATCTTCGCCTCTCGCAGTCTGTATAGACTAAACTTCGATAGGATTTCCGGACGTTTTTGGCCAAAACCTCTTAAAAATAAAAATGGATTCTGCACCAGCATCTCCGACCTTTGACCATTTCTGCACAACCCCGAGTTTGTTCGAACGTCAGAGCTTTAAAACTCGCAACTCACGGCTTGACCATAGATCACTAACATGAAGGATGCGGGGTGGGCGTGGCTTTGGCTCGCGCTCTCATTCATTGAACTCGTGTTTGAACGAGGAAATGAAGAATACCGATTATATCAGAATCATTTAGTTGTTGCCATTTAATTAGCACAACTCCTCCTCATGTGGACATGTCCAGCTCGTGTGTGGAGTCATGTGGACATGTCCAGCTCATCTGTGGAGTCATGTGGACATGTCCAGCTCGTCTGTGGAGTCACGTGGACATGTCCAGCTCGTCCGGAGACATGTGGACATGTCCAGCTCGTCTGGAGTCATGTGGACATGTCCAGCTCGTCTGGAGTCATGTAGACATGTCCAGCTCGTCTGTGGAGTCACGTGGACATGTCCAGCTCGTCTGGAGTCATGTGGACATGTCCAGCTCGTCTGGAGTCATGTGGACATGTCCAGCTCGTCTGGAGTCATGTGGACATGTCCAGCTCGTCTGGAGTCATGTGGACATGTCCAGCTCGTCTGTGGAGTCATGTGGACATGTCCAGCTCGTCTGTGGAGTCATGTGGACATGTCCAGCTCGTCTGGAGTCATGTGGACATGTCCAGCTCGTCTGGAGTCATGTGGACATGTCCAGCTCGTCTGTGGAGTCATGTGGACATGTCCAGCTCGTCTGTGGAGTCATGTGGACATGTCCAGCTCGTCTGGAGTCACGCGTTCTCTTCTGATCGCATTGTAAGGACACTACTTGTCCCGATCAGCTGAGCTGCGTCGTGTCCACGACTCGAGCGTGGGGAAAATGACCGCGCCGTTGGATCAAATCACTGTGGTCAAATTGAAGCTGCTCAATAAGACATTTTCATTCATGTCACACTTTGTGTTCCTGTCAAAACTCAATAAAGTTTATCAAAGCGACTTGTTTGGTCACGGGACGATTCATTTTGTGAGAAGCTCAGTCTGGGTTAGTTTATGACATTGAAGGTATTTTAGTACAACGCAGTATAATAAGAGACATTTCAATGTCTTGCATTGATAACTATAATGATGTAGATAATGTAGAGATGTGGGAGTAGGGCCTATATTCTAAGAATCCAAGAAAATTATTTAGAATGAAATTCTATTTTTAAATTCAACTCCGACTTTTGGATGGTAGAAATGTGATTTGATAATGGGAAAATACATTTTTATTTTTATTCCGTCCTCCCCTTTTAAAAATGCCAAGGAGTTAAAAACTCTCACCTCACCTTTACATAAAGCAGTGAGCATCTGTCATCTTCCTCACAAGCGTCATCCTACAGCTGATGTTGCCGGTAGTGACATATCTGCTGGACTGGCCATGCGCCCTGCTGCCAGGCGGCCTCTGGAGAAGCATGTCCCAGACATGTCGAGGATGAAAGCTCTTTGGTCTCTTTTCTTTCTTATGGTTAAATATGTATTTTTTCAGGGCGTTTGAAATGTGTCATCTGCCCCCTGCTGTCTCTGGGCAGAAAACATGCCTTCAACATTCCTGACATTGACCTGAAGAGAAGTCTCCTAAACCCGTTTTTAAGCAATGTTAATGTGTTTGTATGTGATAATACTGTCTTATTTCAATAAAATAAAGAAACAAAATGAAATACATTTGAGAGTGTGTTTTCACCAGCTGCAGGGGCAGCTCTACCACTTAAATTACTTGGTTCTACTTTAGACTTGCTCTTGTACCTTTACTTTGGCATCTCATGGTCACATTATTTCATCAGTCAGGCGTGCACATTACGAATTGAGTTAGAGCACCATCTATTGCCAGCAACAAGAATTACATAGGGCTAAAAACAAACCTAGCTTGCCTTGACATGCTAATGTAAACATACAGTTGTAATGAATGTAATTTGACAGTAAAAATGCTCAGAATGAGTCTTGATGATTTATGGTCTTAAAAACATGGTAGAAAATCTTGGAGCTTTACTTCTGTATGTTATCACAAAGCATTTGAAACTGTTTTCTGAGGCTTGGAGGGAGAAGGCTCGCTAAACAAGACTGATCAAACAAGCCTGAATGAAACTAATTACAACTCCAGGTATTGTGTTAATGAGGGAACAAAGTTAGAAAATAGTTTAAAGCACAAAAAAGTCAGCCTTTAAGCCTTTAAGGAACTTAGGCAGCACACATGTATTTCACAGTTTATTTGTTGTGGACAGTTGGATTGTGTGTGTTTTTTTAAGAAGGATTTTGGACTGTGGTAAACTCCTCTGCGGGGCTTGCTGCAGGCCCTGTCCATCTCACACTGAGGCAATACCAGAACATTTCCAAAAAATAAAAAAGGAAAGAGTGGTTCTTTTGTCAAAATGCTCTTAGTGAACAAAACAACCCAGCCCCATGGTGATTTAAGAGATACTAGACGGCCCTTCCTGACTGGCTCAGGGAAACAACAGTATGTATTCTAATAAAGTTCATGTTTAGTTATATAAAATCAAGTATCACATTCATATCCTTGAAGTACACACCTTCCTCATCGCATACTCGAGCATAAGCCATCATAAGAGTAAAAAATAGTATAACTGCTTAAAGGACACATTCTGCAATATTTGTAGTGTTATTGGATATATATAAGAACGTGGGACAAAGGGACAAAATTCAACCATAGAGACCATTATAATGCTAGGCCAGTCCTTGATTGATTGGAAGGGCTCTTTTTCCTGCAGTATACTTTAAAGGTAACTGTTTATTGTCTCCATGGCTGGTGTTGCGGTACATAGTGAGAGGCTTTATCAACCCAGAAGACGCTGGAGTTCAGGACCACAGAGTGCCGTGCATCTTCACCTTAAAGCCACAAACCACTCGTTTGAAGACAGTGAGGTGAAAATTCTAAGTAGAGAGAAGAGGCAAGTTTGTTAAAAAAGAGAACCCCTCTTTAAACAGAAAAAAATTGAGGTTGAAGATTCAACCTTCTGGTCATATATAATAGTGTGTTGAAGCCATGGGAGACACCCTGGGCATTTGGATACTATTCAGGTACTCATTAATAAAGGAGTAAACGTTAGTTCACAATAAGATGTTGATAACCCATTACAGGGCTGTTAGGATACAAAGAAGAGTCGTTTAAAGTGAATTTGTCAACAAAATTTCATTAGCAAGGACCACAGCCCCAGCTACAATGCAAAGTGTTTATTTGGCATGCGAGAAATATGAACAACACAAATGTACAGATATGGAGGCCGTTTTGGGGCTTCTGGCGATGAGGGCTGTAGGCCCGGGCCTCGAAACACCCAAAAGAACAGAAGCAGTACCAATTGGCGGACTGGAGATTGCGAGGGTTATAGTGGGTGTAAACCTTGAAGGCCACAGAGAGCCTGTGTTCTATGATAAAAGGAGGCGGTCAATGACTCCTTGACTGGAGGCAGATGTGGCAGCGCCAATGCGGGGAAAAAGTCCGGAAGGAAATGTGGGGACCAGGCGAGGATTTACTTTAAGTAAGGGATGAACCAGAACTTGATGCAATCTGGCCATGATCGGAAGTGAGAATTGAGTCCATAGGGGAGGGACCACTTGACAACTAGTATCCGAAGTCCTGGAAGATTGCAAACAGATTTTTAGCTTGAACAAGTCGTGGTTGAACTACAAACTGTGATCTTGCTTGTTTTGAAGGGAAGACTAGGCGTCGATTGAAGATCCTTGATGTCGGGGTGAGGAGAACGATTGTGGACAAGGCAACCTCTGAATCAGAATCAGAACCAGAATAGGTTTATTGCCATTGTAAATGAACAAAATTAAAAAACATAGGAATTTATCTTGGTGACCAATGCGACAAAAAACAACAAAACAATGAACAATGAATGAGTCATAACAATAAACTATCAGATAAAATAAAAAATGATAGAATTAATATAAAAAATAAAAATAGGCTTAATATGTACACAGATGTGTTGTACAAATATATTATTTGACCAGGAGCTCTCATTTAAAGCTCATATAAATCAAGCCTGTAAAACAGCCTATTTCCATTTGCGCAACATCGCCAAAATCAGAAGAATCCTGCCTAAAAGTGATGCCGAAAAACTTATCCATGCATTTGTAACGACTAGATTAGACTACTGTAACTCCCTGCTTGCAGCGTGTCCTAAAAGCTCCATAAAAAGCTTTCAACTGGTTCAAAATGCAGCAGCAAGATTACTAACAGGAACAAAAAGAAGAGAGCACATTACGCCAGTGCTGAAGTCTCTTCACTGGCTCCCCGTCGAGTCCAGAATCAAATTCAAAATTCTACTCTTGACCTACAAAGCCATAAATGACATGGCCCCATCCTACCTCAAAGATGCTATAGAACCATATCATCCAAACAGAGCTCTTCGCTCTCAGAATGCTGGCCTTCTGGTGGTGCCAAGAGTCTCTAAAAGTACTGTAGGAGGTAGAGCGTTTAGCTACCAAGCTCCTGTGTTATGGAATCAGCTCCCGACCCATGTTAAATATGCTGACACAGTCTCTTCATTTAAGTCCAGGCTTAAAACGTTCCTCTTCGAAATCGCTTATGGTCAGAGTAGTTAGGAACAGAAAGATAAACCCACAGCTTCAGCTACGCTGCCCTAGGAGTAACTGTGCTGGGGGAAGTATGACAGCTTGAGCACTATCCTCTTCTTCTTCTGACTACTTATGCTATCAAACAATATTTATTTTTTGATTCCACTTGCAAACTGTTCACCGCCTTCTTTTCTTTCTCTCACTCCTGAGGACCTGTGGACCCAGATGCCCCTCCCCTGGTGAAGTGGTCCCTGCCCTGTGTGGACGGTCCCTCATCTGCCTGAAGAGTGGCTCCAGTTCGCCTCAGTCGGTCCCTCTTCTGCCTGAAGAGTGGGTCCAGCTCGCCTCCGACGGTCCCTCATCTGCCTGAAGAGTGGGTCCAGCTCGCCTCCGACGGTCCCTCTTCTGCCTGAAGAGTGGGTCCAGCTCGACTCAGACGGTCCCTCTTCTGCCTGAAGAGTGGGTCCAGCTCGACTCAGACGGTCCCTCTTCTGCCTGAAGAGTGGGTCCAGCTCGACTCAGACGGTCCCTCATCTGCCTGAAGAGTGGGTCCAGCTCGACTCAGACGGTCCCTCTTCTGCCTGAAGAGTGGGTCCAGTTCGCCTCAGTCGGTCCCTCTTCTGCCTGAAGAGTGGGTCCAGCTCCAGTCTCCTCGTGTCCGTCTGTCCGTCTGTGAGAGTCGGATCTCTCCTTCACTGGAACTCCTCCAGGTTTCTACGCTTTTTTCCCAAAGAGGTTTTTTTTGTAGTTTTTCCTGGCCGAGAAGGAGAGTCTAAGGACAGAGGACCCTGGGACATCGTCCCTCGCCACCACAGATATTGTTGATTCATTTCTCCCTGTGGCCCTCAGAGGCAACTGTTGTTGTGATTTTGGGCCTTACAAAAATAAATTGATTTGATTTGATTTGATTTGATTTGATTTGATTTGATACAGATGTAGGGCAGAAAGTGAACAGTGCAGTGAGTGATTAAATTATATTTAAAGTGACAGTGTTTAAGAAGTGTTCATGAGTCCAACCGAGGAAAATTAACTGTTCTTGTGGCGGGAGGTTCTGGTCCGGATGGACCGTAGCCTCCTGCCTGAGGGGAGTGGCTCACACATTGTGCAGCGCATTATGCGCTGCAGTCTTGCAGTTGCACTTTGCCCCTGGCTGTGGCTCCAGCGTACCACACGGTGATGGAGGAGGTGATGGATGGCCGTGTAGAACTGCACCATCATCTCAGCTGTCAGCTTGGCTTTCCTCAGCTCATTTGTTTACCTCATGAAGTACATCCTCCGCTGGGCCAGATGATGAAGGAGCTGATGGTGGCTCCCACTTGAGGTCCCGGGTGATGGTGGTGCTGAGAAAGTGGAGGGAGTCCACAGTGGAGATGGGGGAGTCTGAGATGGTGAGGGGGGGCTGAGGGGCTGTGACTTTCCTGAAGTCCACAATCATCTCCACTGACTTCTGGGCATTGAACTCCAGGTTGTTACCGCTGCACCAGGACACCAGCCAGTCCACCTCCTTCCTCTAGACAGACTGATTCCGGTCGGAGATAAGCCGGATGAGGGTGGTGTCGTCCGCAAACTTGATCAGCTTTATGGAGTTGTGGCTGGAGGTGCAGCTGTTTGTGTACAGGGAGAAGAGCGGGGGAGAAAGTACACAGCCCTGTGGAACATCTCTCGGACACTTTGCTTATTATCCGAGTGTCAGAGTGAGACATTCTTTCCCAGCCTCATGCACTGCCTCCAATCCGTCAGGAAGTAAGTGCTCCCCCTGCAGGTGGAGTCAGAAGGGAGAATGCAGAGCTGAAGTCCACAAACAGGATCCTGGCGTAGGTTCCCGGGGAGTCCAGATGCTGCAAGATGAAGAGGAGAGCCAGGTTGATGATGTCGTCCACAGACCTGTTGGCTCTATAAGCGAACTGCAGGGGGTGAGGTGAAGGACTTGAGGTGGGGGAGGACCAGGCGTTCAAATAACTTCTTGGGGACAGAGACAATGATGGACGACTTGAAGCTGGGACATGGCATGACTCCAGGGAGGTGTTAAAAATGCCAGTGAAGACATGGGCCAGCTCGCCTGCACAGTGTCTTAAGGTGTGACACCGTCTGGTCCAGCAGCTTTTTGAGGGTTGGATTTCCGAAATAGTCTGCACACATCCTGTTCCTGAACTGAGGTGGCCACGTTGGGGGAGGGGGTGTCAAATCTGCAGTAGGAGTTGAGTTGCTGGGCCAGTTTTCTGTCATCTGCGGAAAGGGGGGCTCTGGGCTTGTAGTTGAGGTTGTAGGTGAGAAGCCGGAGCCCACACCACACAGAGGCGGGGTTGTTGTTGGAGAACGCTGCTTCAGACGTTTATTGTACTGAGATCTAGCTCCCCACACCCCCCTGCTAAATCCGTACTTTGCATCTTTGTAGGGCTTTATCACCGGTGTGAACCAGGGTTTGTCATTGTTGAAGGTGACTTTGGTGTGTGTTGGTATGATGCTGTCCTCACAGAATCACTCATCCAAACTATCTGTGGCAGCTCTGAAAACCTCCCAGTCTGTAATGTCCAAACACACACGTAGCTCCTCCACTGCCTCATTTGTCCACCTCTTAGAAGTCCTCACTACAGGTTTGGAGAGCTTCAGCCTATATCTGTACGTGGGGATCAGGTGAACCATGACGTGGTCTGACGAGCCCAGCGCGGCTCGGGCCACGCTGCGGAAGGCGTTGCTGTTGTGTAGCAGTGGTCAAGAGTGTTCTGCTCTCTGGTCGGGACTTTAATAAACTGTCTGTACTTTGGTAGTTTGCGGCTGAGATTCCCCTAGTAAAAATCGCCCAGGCTAATACACAAGGAGTCCGGGAAGGTCCGCTCCACACTCAGAACCTGGTCCACGAGCGTGCGCTGTGCTTCCTGGATGATCGCGCTGGGCGCGATGTAAACACCAGCAAGGACTAAATGTTGCAGGTGTCTGTCGGGGCGGCAGCCTCTGTCCCCTCAGGCTGAAGAAGGAGGCAGTGCTTCACCAACAGGTGAAGACTGGTTGACCTCGACTGGGGATGTCGTCACACGGTGGAAGGAATACTTTGATAGGGAATACTCCTCAATACCGCTGCCACGTCTTCCAAAGAGGAAGCAGAGACTGAGGACTTGGAGGCTGACTAATCCATCACCCAACCTGAAGTCACTGAGGTTGGTGGCAAACTCCCCAGTGACAGGGCTCCAGGGGAGATCCGTCCTGAATACATTACAATAAGTCTCTGGATGTTGAGGGACTGTCTAAGCTGATACGTCCCGCAGCATTGCATGGCGGTCGGGGACAGTGCCTCTGGACTGGCAGACCGGGGTGGTGTTCCCTCTGTTCAAGAAGGGGGACCAGAGGGTGTGTTCCAACTACAGAGGGATCACATTCCTCAGCCTCCCCAGTAAGGAGTATTCCAGGGTACTGGAGAGAAGAATCCGACCGATAGTCGAACCTCGGATTAAGGAGGAGCAGAGTAGTTTTTGTCCTGGTCGTGGAGCACTGGACCAGCTCTAGACTCTCCATTGGGTGCTTGAGGGTTCATGGGAGTTTGCCCAACCAGTCCACATGTGCTTTGTGGATCTGGCGAAGGCATTCGACCGTGTCCCTTGTGCTGTCCTTTGAGGGATGCTCCGGGAGTGCAGGGTCCATGACACTTTGCTTATGGCTGTCCGGTTCTTGTAAGACTGGCACATGAGCTGTGTTCGCACTGGCGGCAAGATAGACCTGTTCTTTGTCACCAGTTCTGTTTCAAGGTGCGGTCAGGGCTCAGAAGGTGTCCAGTTTGGGGACCTCAAGATCTCATTTCTGTTGTTTGCAGCTGATGTTGTCAGGATGGCTCCATTGAACCAATACCTGCAACGTACACAAGGACGGCTTGCAGCTGAGTGTGAAGCAGCTGGGACAAAGATCAGCACCTTCAATTTCAAGGCCACGGTTCTCAACCGGAAAAGGTGGCTTGCCTTCTCCAGGTGGGTGGGGAGTCCTTGCCCCAAGTGGAGAGGTTCAAGTATCTCGGGGTCTTGTTCACAAGTGAGGGAAGGGTGGAACGTGAGACTGACAGGCAAATCGGTGCAGCGGTGATGTGGTCGTTGTATCGGACTGTTATGGTGAAGAAGGAGCTGAGTTGGCAACCTAATCCCATCTATGGTCATGAACTGTGGGTAATGACCAAAAGGACAAGGTCACAGATACAAGCTGTCGAAATGAATTTCCCTCGCAGGATGGCTGGGCGCTACCTTAGAGATAGGATGAGGAGATTAGTCACACAGTAGGAGCTTGGAGTAGAGCTGCTGCTTCTCCATGTCGAGATGAGTAAGCTGAGGTGGCTCGGGCATCTGTTCCAGACCCTCCTGGGGGTTCTGGGCATGTTCCACAGGGAAGACCCAGGACACGCTAGAGGGACTGTGTCTCTCGGCTGGCCAGGGAACACCTTGGGATCCCCCCGAAGGAGTTGGTAGAAATATCTGGAGTGAGGGAAATTTTGGAGTCCCTGCTTGGATTGCTGCCCCTGCGACCCGGGCCCCTGATAAGTGGAAGAAGATGGATGAATTGCTATATCAATAATTTGTATGTGAAGGATTTGATGAAACTCCGGGCTGCATGTGATTGAGTTTGAGCAGGCCGAGAATCTAGAATTTAGTTTCTCTTACTGTTTATGCTGCTGTCCTTGTCTAACCAGGAAATTATAAACTTAACCTCGCCCTCAAAATAAGGAAAAACAGGCAGGATCTGATGGAAAAAAAAAAGATTCAAATGTTCAATCCCTGACCAACACTACATAATATTGTTGTGTCTTTGGGCGTTTCAGCTTAACCATGTCACCCCCATTAGGTAACATTTCCATCTGACCTTTTGAATTTGACAGTGGGCATTGGCGTTTAATTCTAGTGAAGGGTTTGTCACCTGTTTGTCTCATAGAAATTATTTTTGCTGGATTGTTTCACAGTATGCTTTAATTGCTCAAAGTCAAAAAGTCAAAAGTCTCATCAGGCTCATTAGTTACTGAATATAAGGACAGGACATTTATTTTAACCACTGCATCTCAACAATAATTCTGAAAAGTCTTCCTCAGTTTGGTACTTGACTTGCAAATAAACTATTGCTTTTTCATTGTCACAAACATCCTCTCTACCAGTTACATTTTAAAAATCAGTCTTTCAGAACTAACTGTTCAAGAGTGTTGAAGTCGAAAATAGATGTCCTCAGCTTGGACCGGAGTTACCTTGAAGAAACTTTACCTCTACAGTTCAACGCAAATGATTCACAATGACATACTATTATCGTAATTTTCTTTGGCAGAATTCAAGCCTTGATTTGCAACGAGACGGACACAAAAGAAAGTGAAAATATCCCTATAGTTATAGAAAAGTATAAATTTGTATTTCAACATATTTTTGTTGAACGTGTCTTTATTTGACCTTAATCTGACGGGAAAAAGTACTCTGAAAGTGTACTTTTATATTGTGTTAACACAGGCAGAGCTGCACATTGTGTTGTTTCGTCATTATGTAGCTGGACAATTATTCTGTCCATATTCTATTCACCCTTCAAAATGTTCTGCCATCAGAATTCTGGATTGAAGGAGGTAAAATGAAGCAGACTTGAGCACATTTGAAACTTGCATTTGTATTTCTGACAAAAACTAAGCAGCATCTTATATTTCCAGTTAGTATGTTTTTCTTATTGTAATATTAAGTTTTTGTTCAGAAAAAAACTCGAAATCAGGATTTTTTATGAAACATTTGTGTATTATATTATCCTAATAAATAAATAAACTATGTAAAATGACATGATTTGTCAAACATTTAAAAAACTGTTTCATTGTAACAATTTTCACTTCTAACAATTTCAAATGTGAAAAGAA
This sequence comes from Eucyclogobius newberryi, assembly GCF_026437365.1. NCBI lineage: Eukaryota > Metazoa > Chordata > Actinopteri > Gobiiformes > Gobiidae > Eucyclogobius > Eucyclogobius newberryi. The sequence goes on along the minus strand of NW_027315746.1, from coordinate 34,241,206 downwards.
GATTTGGATGATATCACAATGATGCCATCTCATGGGTTTTCTGTCAAATACCTTAATTGTTGCTTGTACAATGATATGACCGACTGAAGTGTTTGGGGTCAGGTCTGTGACCACGAGGTGCGAGAATAAAGTCAGCTTCTTTTTGATGAAACGAAAACAGCTCAAGTTTGGTTGCAGTTTAGGTTGCATGTCCCAAATGCCTCTTAGCTCTAGTCCACAGGTGTCAAACTGGTGGCCCACGGGCCGAATCTGGCCCCCCAGATGTTTTAATCCAGCCTGCCGAACATTTCAAATTTATATTTAATAATTTCCAATAGATATAAAGCGTTTTTATCGCTAGAACTACACGTCCCACAATCCTTTGTAGCGGCGGCCCATCCCCCGCTCTGGGCTGCGGTGTGTACTGCCAGAACTCTGTATTCTGTGTCCAGATACAGAGTTTATCAGCCAAGTCTGGCAACCTGACAGATGGACTGCTCAGCCAGTCCCAACACGTTTTGACAGACTACGTTTGAACAGAATGTAGGAGGGACTGGTTGGTCAGGCAATACTGCTGGAGTGCCGCTGCAAGTGCCGAGGGCTGAGAGTGCTGTTGTGCACTTTACAGACTCGAGCAGAGGTCTGAGCAAAGAAAGAGACGTGTGGATTTGTGAAAACATGTGGAAGAAAGAAAGGAGACGGTTTAGTGGACATTAGAGCTGTGCTAAAAGTGGCACCAATGTGAAGCTAACAACCCGAAAACAATCTTCTGTGATGAGAGCTCTGTGAGGAAAACATCCAAACCAGTGTAAACCTGGACAGATCAGGAGCCACAGCTAAAAACACAGGTCAGAGTGTAATAAAGTATGAACATGACGGAGTGAAGCTGCTGTGACTGTGTCCACACTAATGTGACCGTGAACACAAACACAATGACCTCATTTGAGTCACTACATGAGAGTTTATTCTCACTAACTCAAACTATTAAAATAGTGAGTTCATTGAGCAGAAACATGTCTGAGATATCAACAATATCCCAAGTCCATGTTCCTGTTCCTGCTGCTGATGCATGAATATGGACTCAGTCTTTCACCTGCTGCACATTTGTGCATCAGGTGTGCATTGTGTCCACAAAGAACTATTACTAGGCTGAATAAATCTATTAATTTCTTATATTTTTTATTGTTTTATTTTTTTTACATTATGTTCGGCCCGTGAGCCAGCCTGAGCGTTGAAATCCGGCCCAAAATGAGTTTGACACTCCTGCTTAGTCTGTCTGCTCCAGGTTTGTGCCTTTACTTTGTGCAAAATCCATAATACGTAAGATAAATCATTTAGGAAAAGCCCTTTTATTTTACACCTGAGCAGATCACTCTCTCCGTACTGCGTGGAACTGTAAACATCACAGACTTGAGCTCCCGCCCATTTTTTACATGTGGCCAATCCTACACCAGCTCCAAAAAATAACCAAAGACACAACGGGGAAAGAGCAAACCGGACATCCAGCGCAGGCAATCAGTGCTCGAGGAAAGGCACAGTGCAGAGGGCAGTGGGCGGTCAGCGCAGAGGGCAGTGGGCTGTCAGCGCAGAGGACAGTGGGCGGTCAGCGCAGAGGGCAGTGGGCGGTCAGCGCAGAGGACAGTGGGCGGTCAGCGCAGAGGACAGTGGGCAGTCAGCGCAGAGGGCAGTGGGCGGTCAGCGCAGAGGGCAGTGGGCGGTCAGCGCAGAGGGTAGTGGGCCAGCAGTGGGCCGTCAGCGCAGAGGGCAGTGGGCGGTCAGCGCAGAGGACAGTGGGCGGTCAGCGCAGAGGACAGTGGGCGGTCAGCGCAGAGGACAGTGGGCAGTCAGCGCAGAGGGCAGTGGGCGGTCAGCGCAGAGGGCAGTGGGCGGTCAGCGCAGAGGGTAGTGGGCCAGCAGTGGGCCGTCAGCGCAGAGGACAGTGGGCGGTCAGCGCAGAGGACAGTGGGCGGTCAGCGCAGAGGGCAGTGGGCTGTCAGCGCAGAGGGCAGTGGGCGGTCAGCGCAGAGGGCAGTGGGAGCAGCAGGGCCTCTCTCTCTTTCCACCACAGAGGCCACTGGCCCAAAACCTGGGGAAATCCACTGAGAAACATTCCAACTCTCCAGATTAGCCTCCTCTCATACTCCCTGAGACCACCCTCCACCTGTCTCCTCCTGCCCCTGTCCTGCCTCTGTCCTACACCTCTCCCGCCTCTGTCATGCCCCTGTCCTACACCTGTCCTACACCTCTCCTGCCTCTGTCCTACCCCTGTCCTGTCCCTGTCCTACACCTCTCCTGCCTCTGTCCTACCCCTGTCCTAAACCTGTCCTGCCCCTGTCCCGCTGCCTCTGCCCCCAATGCTCTGGGCTTTTACATATCTGTGACATTCCAACTAAAAGAGATTTTACAACTATATTGTACTATATTTTACTGTATATTTTCTATACTATATTTTCAGCACATGAACATTCTTCTGTTCTTCCGCTGTTGTCCGTCAGCACACCTCGCACTGTTGAACTTTTCACATGCTCATGTTGTGTTGCCTTTAGTTTAGAGCCCTGTGTTAATGTACTTTTAGAGAAAAGTCCATACAAGTTTACATTTTGTATCTCCTGGTCAGATCTATGGAGAGGTGAATCCGCTCACAGTAAGAATGCACCTTTTTTCCAGGTTTTGAGCGATACAGTTTAATTCAACAAGAAAAGTTACTGCGCACAGTGACCATGTAAATGTGACCATCACTGACACAGCAGAGTCTGAATGTTGGAATCATGTGTTTAAAGTTAGTCTACAAACTTGCAAAATGGCATTAATTTAACTGAAAAAGGCAATCATTTGAGTTCTCCTGTTTATCACCCCCTCCCTCAGCCGCCCGCCACACTGCAAATCACATGTGTGCAGTATAACTCAGCGCTTATGGCCCCGGAGAGAGCTCTATATCTCCCTGTATCTACGGTGTGCTGTAAACAGAGCAGTATAGATGAGATAGACTGTCACTGCTGCCAGTATTTCCACATAATTGCATATTCCCCGGGACACGCGTGCTAGAGTGGAGTCGGAGGTGCAGACAGGAGCGGGCCCGGTCGTAGCTGTTGGGATGAGGCCAGGCGTGCGTCATTACACACCACAGACACATGTCACAGTCAACATGGATCAGAGAGAACCAGCCTGGCATGTGTGCCACTCTGTCAACTGTGGGCAGGAGGAACCAGGGACATGGAGGGAAACACAGATGTAAAATACACAGAGTGGTTTAGACTAGATATTGTGTCAAATTGACTTAACCATGTTATAATATTGTTACTAGATAATTACGTAATAAGTAGAACCCAGAAGTCGCCTGTGCAGTTTAAGTCCATAAACCTTCTATACAAGCATATGTTTTCTCCTGTTTCCTGTGTCTAGTCAGCAGAGGGCCACATTTAGAAACTTACAAAAGCTGAGGGCCACAGACACATTTATTTTGTAATTTGTTATTTATAAAATGTAGTGGGCAAAAACATGATTGGATATGGACAGTCATTGAGTACTTCACTGTTCATTTAGTCCAGCCGTTTTATCCAGCATCTTCTTCCAAGTTCCTCCTGAAGTCGCCAGTTATCAGTCATCTGTTCCATGACTTTAATATTCTCTACAATAGAAGTTAAGTTATTTACTGCATTGCTTCTGTAGCCAATATTTTCAAATTGACTTTTTGTCTGAAGCCAATTTTTTTTTACATTAATTTAATTAATTAATTAATTAATTAATTAATTAAATAAAAAGTAAATATAATCTGCACAACTCTTGTCAGGAAAAAGGGTTAGGACTAATGTGATGGTACTTCCAGGTTCTAGTCAGGACTAATGTGATGGTACTTCCTGGTTCTAGTCAGGACTAATGTGATGGTACTTCCTGGTTCTAGTCAGGACTAATGTGATGGTACTTCCTGGTTCTAGTGAGGACTAATGTGATGGTACTTCCTGGTTCTAGTCAGGACTAATGTGATGGTACTTCCTGGTTCTAGTCAGGACTAATGTGATGGTACTTCCTGGTTCTAGTCAGGACTAATGTGATGGTACTTCCTGGTTCTAGTCAGGACTAATGTGATGGTACTTCCTGGTTCTAGTCAGGACTAATGTGATGGTACTTCCTGGTTCTAGTCAGGACTAATGTGATGGTACTTCCTGGTTCTAGTCAGGACTAATGTGATGGTACTTCCTGGTTCTAGTCAGGACTAATGTGATGGTACTTCCTGGTTCTAGTCAGGACTAATGTGATGGTACTTCCTGGTTCTAGTCAGGACCCGAGCAGCAGCGTTCTGGATGAACTGCAGCTGTTTTACAGCTCGTTTGGAGAGACCAGTGAGCGGCCGTTAAAGTCTAATCTACTGGAGACGAACGCATGGATAAGTCTCTCTAAATCTGGTTTTGACACTATATTTTTATTTTGGCAATGTTTTTTAGATGGTAAAAAGCTGCTGATGTTATTGATTTGACGTGTTAAAGTTCAAGTCTGAGTCCATTATTACCCCCAGATTTATAACTTGGTTTGTAGGTTTTAGAGCGAGACTCTGGAGGAGACGCTGACACTTTCTCTTTGTTTCTGTGACAAAGATGATGATTTCAGTCTTGTCTGAGTTCAGCTCCACACACTGATCTGTTGGATGCAAAATCCAAGTTTAATTTGTCTCCTTTGCACTGCTGGGGAGAATGTGGGGAGGTGTTTGCAGATCATGGACACATTTTCTAATCTTGCCCACTCATTCAGCCTTTCTGGACAGAGGTTTTAAAAGTAATTTAAAAAACCTTGGGCTTTGACATCAGCTGCACCTCCATAATGCCCACTATGGGATGTTTTCCCTTATCACTGTAAGAAGGTTAAAAGCTCTGAAAAGTCTGTGATGGAAATGTATCAATATTTATGTTCTTATCCAGAAAAGAATCTGTATTTGGGTAAATTCATATGATTTTAAACTGGATCTACATTTGCATATGTGAAGAAGGCCCACAGTCTCCACCAAGAAACCCTTTGGTTATCTGTGACTGTCTTCAAATGAGAATGTTAATTCACACTTGACTGTGAATAAAAATCACTCCGCTTTGATCTTTCAGGTGCTCAGGTCAGACTGTGGTGTGAAGCTGGGAGGCTGCTGCCCATATTCTATTGTAACAAAGAATAAACCTCATTCTATTTTATTACTCACCAAGACTTGGAACTTGATCATTATTATGAAAATATTTGAATATATTTTCTACAACTAGTCTAAACTGTTCTATCAGAGTTACTCATTAGTCTTTATTTAAAAAAATAAATAACCTCATATTAACCTCATAATAACCACACAGAGGAATAATCATCAATATCAAATTCAATTAGACATTCAATGAAAGCAATGCGACACAAAGTCATGACCTCTGAACCAGACGAAAGCCCAAACTATCAGAATCAAAAAGGTTTATTGTCATTGTCAATAACACAATTCGTTGGCCCTGCGATGTGTTGGCCCCTGTCCAGGGTGCGCCCCGCCTAAGGCCCAAAGTCACTGGGATAGGCTCCAGTCACCTGCGACCCCTAACGGGACCAAGCGGTAGTAAATGAATGAATGATGAATAATAAAAACAAGATATATAAAACCTCATATGATCTCTGTGGGTGGAGTCTGCACGTTCTCCCCGTGTCACCGTGGGTTCTTCTGGCTCCTCCCACCGTTCAAACACATGTGTTATGTAAATTGGCAACTCTAAATTGGCCCGAGTGAATGAATGTGAGAGTGAATGTTTGTCTGTTTGTCTATGTCTCTGTGTTGACCCTGCGATGAGCTGGCCCCTGTCCAGGGTGAACCCCACCTAAGGCCCAAAGTCACTGGGACACTCAGGCAGACTCAGACAAGCACAGTGCACCTTTAACCATGGAGACAAGCACAGTGCACCTTTAACAACGGAGACAAGCACAGTGCACCTTTAACAACGGAGACAAGCACAGTGCACCTTTAACCATGGAGACAGGCACAGTGCACCTTTAACAGGCACAGTGCACCTTTAACCATGGAGACAAGCACAGTGCACCTTTAACAGGCACAGTGCACCTTTAACCATGGAGACAAGCACAGTGCACCTTTAACAGGCACAGTGCACCTTTAACCATGGAGACAAGCACAGTGCACCTTTAACCATGGAGACAAGCACAGTGCACCTTTAACAGGCACAGTGCACCTTTAACCATGGAGACAAGCACAGTGCACCTTTAACAGGCACAGTGCACCTTTAACCATGGAGACAAGCACAGTGCACCTTTAACCATGGAGACAGGCACAGTGCACCTTTAACCATGGAGACAGGCACAGTGCACCTTTAACAACGGAGACAAGCACAGTGCACCTTTAACAACGGGGACAAGCACAGTGCACCTTTAACCATGGAGACAGGCACAGTGCACCTTTAACCATGGAGACAGGCACAGTGCACCTTTAACAGGCACAGTGCACCTTTAACCATGGAGACAGGCACAGTGCACCTTTAACAACGGAGACAAGCACAGTGCACCTTTAACAACGGAGACAAGCACAGTGCACCTTTAACAGGCACAGTGCACCTTTAACCATGGAGACAAGCACAGTGCACCTTTAACAGGCACAGTGCACCTTTAACCATGGAGACAAGCACAGTGCACCTTTAACCATGGAGACAGGCACAGTGCACCTTTAACCATGGAGACAAGCACAGTGCACCTTTAACCATGGAGACAGGCACAGTGCACCTTTAACCATGGAGACAAGCACAGTGCACCTTTAACCATGGAGACAGGCACAGTGCACCTTTAACAACGGAGACAAGCACAGTGCACCTTTAACCATGGAGACAGGCACAGTGCACCTTTAACAACGGAGACAAGCACAGTGCACCTTTAACAACGGGGACAAGCACAGTGCACCTTTAACCATGGAGACAGGCACAGTGCACCTTTAACAGGCACAGTGCACCTTTAACCATGGAGACAGGCACAGTGCACCTTTAACAGGCACAGTGCACCTTTAACCATGGAGACAAGCACAGTGCACCTTTAACAGGCACAGTGCACCTTTAACCATGGAGACAAGCACAGTGCACCTTTAACAGGCACAGTGCACCTTTAACAATGGAGACAGGCACAGCGCACCTTTAACCATGGAGACAAGCACAGTGCACCTTTAACCATGGAGACAAGCACAGTGCACCTTTAACCATGGAGACAGGCAGAGTGCACCTTTAACCATGGAGACAGGCACAGTGCACCTTTAACCATGGAGACAGGCACAGTGCACCTTTAACCATGGAGACAAGCACAGTGCACCTTTAACCATGGAGACAGGCACAGTGCACCTTTAACCATGGAGACAAGCACAGTGCACCTTTAACCATGGAGACAAGCACAGTGCACCTTTAACCATGGAGACAGGCAGAGTGCACCTTTAACCATGGAGACAGGCACAGTGCACCTTTAACCATGGAGACAAGCACAGTGCACCTTTAACCATGGAGACAGGCACAGTGCACCTTTAACCATGGAGACATGCACAGTGCACCTTTAACCATGGAGACAAGCACAGTGCACCTTTAACCATGGAGACAAGCACAGTGCACCTTTAACCATGGAGACAAGCACAGTGCACCTTTAACCATGGAGACAAGCACAGTGCACCTTTAACCATGGAGACAGGCACAGTGCACCTTTAACCATGGAGACAAGCACAGTGCACCTTTAACCATGGAGACAGGCACAGTGCACCTTTAACCATGGAGACAGGCACAGTGCACCTTTAACCATGGAGACAAGCACAGTGCACCTTTAACCATGGAGACAGGCACAGTGCACCTTTAACCATGGAGACAAGCACAGTGCACCTTTAACCATGGAGACAGGCACAGTGCACCTTTAACCATGGAGACATGCACAGTGCACCTTTAACCATGGAGACAGGCACAGTGCACCTTTAACCATGGAGACAAGCACAGTGCACCTTTAACCATGGAGACAAGCACAGTGCACCTTTAACCATGGAGACAAGCACAGTGCACCTTTAACCATGGAGACAAGCACAGTGACCCTCATAAGTTCCGGCTTAAACGAGCAGTAAAACAATGAACACGTCTTTTGTTTTATTCACCTCAAACTTCTACATTTTCTCTTTGGCTGCTGCTGAAATCTTCTGACACGTTCATCTTTTCAGACCTTTATACGAACGAGCAGAAACACCATATGGACAGTTTTATATTTGAAATCAACATTTGCCAAAGGACTTTTCACGCGTCGAACTGAAGGTCTTGCCATTTCTCCGACTTTCAGCGAGACTTCAGTGATTTTTACTTTATATTGTATTGATCTGTCAATCTCAAACAGAAAACTCTTTACTGCCGTCTTCAAAACATTTTTCAAAAGCAGATATTTTGAAATGCAGAATGTCTCCAGCTCGTTCTTTCATTAGACGTCAGTCATCAGTCAGTCATCTGTGAATGATCCTGGATTTCAACTTTTATTTTATTCCATTTCAATTATTAATTCTTAAAAACTTGAAACTGTAAAAGTGGAAAATGAAAGAGCTCAAATAAAGAAAGCAGTAATATTTGTCATGTCCCAGGCACTGCAGCAGTTTTCTTTCATTCTGTAACTTTACTAGATATTACACTTTTATATTCATTTGATGTATTTATACAGAGAAAACCCAATGAGAAAAGTTCTCTTTAGCCTTTTAAAGCACATCACAGAAAAACACAACAATAAAACATCCAATAAAATTAACAAATACATAAAAACACATTAAACATATAATATGAGATCAAATGATATAAAACAATTGCATCTGCGCTGAGGCTCGTCCTTTATCAGTTCTTTAAAATCATTAAAAGGTTTTAATGATTTCATTTCAAAAGTCTCTGTGTTTTGTTCCTCAGGATTAAAGTTGTCTCTGAGTCGACACGATGTAAGATCAAAATGTCCCGGGACTCAAACCATGAAAACTTGAACTAATAAACGCAATAAACGTGATCAATAATCAGGCAAAATGTCAAAAAGAGCCTTAAACACAAACAAAAGGCTGAGCTTTTCTCTCCATCCAATGATCACATTCTACTTTAGAGCTGAACCTTAGAGCTGAACCTCGGAGCTGAACCTTAGAGCTGAACCTCAGAGCTGAACCTTAGAGCTGAACCTCGGAGCTGAACCTTAGAGCTGAACCTCAGAGCTGAACCTTAGAGCTGAACTTTAGAGCTGAACCTCAGAGCTGAACCTCGGAGCTGAACCTTAGAGCTGAACCTCAGAGCTGAACCTTAGAGCTGAACCTCGGAGCTGAACCTTAGAGCTGAACCTCAGAGCTGAACCTTAGAGCTGAACCTCGGAGCTGAACCTTAGAGCTGAACCTCAGAGCTGAACCTTAGAGCTGAACCTCAGAGCTGAACCTTAGAGCTGAACTTTAGAGCTGAACCTTAGAGCTGAACCTCGGAGCTGAACCTCAGAGCTGAACCTCAGAGCTGAACCTCAGAGCTGAACCTCAGAGCTGAACCTCAGAGCTGAACCTTAGAGCTGAACCTCGGAGCTGAACCTCAGAGCTGAACCTCAGAGCTGAACCTTAGAGCTGAACCTTAGAGCTGAACCTTAGAGCTGAACCTTAGAGCTGAACCTCAGAGCTGAACCTTAGAGCTGAACCTTAGAGCTGAACCTCAGAGCTGAACCTCAGAGCTGAACCTTAGAGCTGAACCTCAGAGCTGGACCTTAGAGCTGAACCTCAGAGCTGAACCTTAGAGCTGAACCTTAGAGCTGAACCTTAGAGCTGAACCTCAGAGTTGAACCTCAGAGCTGAACCTTAGAGCTGAACCTCAGAGCTGGACCTTAGAGCTGAACCTTAGAGCTGAGCCTTAGAGCTGAACCTCAGAGCTGGACCTTAGAGCTGAACCTTAGAGCTGAGCCTTAGAGCTGAACCTCAGAGCTGGACCTTAGAGCTGAACCTTAGAGCTGAACCTCAGAGCTGAACCTCAGAGCTGAACCTTAGAGCTGAACCTTAGAGCTGAACCTTAGAGCTGAACCTCAGAGCTGGACCTTAGAGCTGAACCTTAGAGCTGAACCTCAGAGCTGGACCTTAGAGCTGAACCTTAGAGCTGAACCTTAGAGCTGAACCTTAGAGCTGAACCTCGGAGCTGAACCTTAGAGCTGAACCTCAGAGCTGAACCTTAGAGCTGAACCTTAGAGCTGAACCTTAGAGCTGAACCTCAGAGCTGGACCTTAGAGCTGAACCTTAGAGCTGAACCTCAGAGCTGGACCTTAGAGCTGAACCTTAGAGCTGAACCTTAGAGCTGAACCTTAGAGCTGAACCTCGGAGCTGAACCTTAGAGCTGAACCTTAGAGCTGAACCTTAGAGCTGAACCTCGGAGCTGAACCTTAGAGCTGAACCTTAGAGTTCAGAGGTGTTAAGACTCTTATTGTAGAATATATACAGTACTTTTCGGGCTGTACAGCTCCTGAAGAAAAGCCGCTCCTACGAAATTTACAAAGAAACAAGAAAATGTCCATATACGGGCCGGACCTGTCAATAAGCCGCAGGTGCCCACGTTGTAACAGGAGATATTACATACGCCGGTTTTCTTTTGAACCGGGGTCTTGCAGCGCTCCCGCTGGCCGCTGCGTCGCAGTCCTTTGAGTCGCGGTGTCGCAGCTGCAGCGCGGATCTCATTAGACTAATTTCACAGTGAATATGAGTTGGACACAGTATTTTGAAGTTTAACAAACAGAGAACACATCACAGCTGTCCTTACTGTCCCCTCTGTACCAACTGTCCCCTCTGTCTGTCCCTACTGTCTGTCCCCTCTGTCCCTACTGTCCGTCCCCTCTGTCCCCTCTGTCCTTGGTGACTCTGTGTGAGCTGATTTACCTTTGTCTGTGTCTTCACACCTGGATCATCTGCTCCTGAGCTTGTACTTAGCGAGTGAGTGTTACGTTGTAACATTTGTGATATGATACTTACACAGAAATGAGAGATGATCAGCTCGGGCCAAGAAAGTCTCATTTCAATGTGGCAGGTTCTAAACTGCAGACCGCTGTAAATCACATGGCCGCGCTGCATGAGCGTCTGCGTTTCGCCGCGTCTAGATTCATTTCCTCATTAGACTCATTTCTTCATGAAAGAGTCTGAGTGTAATAAAACACACCGCGTTTTGAAGCTTAAAATAAAGTGACCACTGTCCACTGACGTCTTCTTCTAAAGTGTGTCAAATGCTTGCTTCCGGCTAGCGTGCCCCTTGGTGGCCGTTAGCGGGTACAAATCTATAAATTAACCGCACCATTTTATGAGCCGCAGGGTTCAAAGCGTGGGAAAAAAGTACAGTACGAGTCAGCTCTTGTACGTGTCTCGCGGAGAGTTCATCATCCATCCAGATGCTCAAGTATTTGTAATAGGGTACTTGTTTAATCATATTACCATCAAGCATGATATTAGAATACTTTTTTGGGTCACTAGAGTGTCTTTTGGAGAACAGCATACATTTTAATTTTTTTAATTCAATAATTTTATATTGTAAAAGTTTTGTTGGATTGAGTGAAAATCATCTTTGGTGATTCAGAGCAACAAACAACAATGAACAATTATAAAGCAAGATATGTCAAATAAGGCATACATTAAAAAAACAAATGTAATTTACAAAATTATATTATTATATTATAACTATCAAATTATAGTTAAAGTGGCAGGTGTTAAGAAGTGTTCATGAGTCCAACGGCAGAGGGAAAGAAACTCTTCTTGTTCTCCTGAGGGGAGTGGCCTCCTGCCTGAGGGGAGTGGCCTCCTGTCTGAGGGGAATGGCCTCCTGCCTGAGGGGAGTGGCCTCCTGTCTGAGGGGAGTGGCCTCCTGCCTGAGGGGAGTGGCCTCCTGTCTGAGGGGAGTGGCCTCCTGCCTGAGGGGAGTGGCCTCCTGTCTGAGGGGAATGGCCTCCTGCCTGAGGGGAGTGGCCTCCTGTCTGAGGGGAGTGGCCTCCTGCCTGAGGGGAGTGGCCTCCTGTCTGAGGGGAGTGGCCTCCTGCCTGAGGGGAGTGGCCTCCTGCCTGAGGGGAGTGGCCTCCTGCCTGAGTTGAGTGGCCTCCTGCCTGAGGGGAGTGGCCTCCTGCCTGAGGGGAGTGGCCTCCTGCCTGAGGGGAGTGGCCTCCTGCCTGAGGGGAGTGGCCTCCTGACTGAGGGGAGTGGCTCAAATAGTCCGTGTCTAGGGGGAGGAGGGAAGCTGTGATAGTGCTATGCCCTGGTCTAAATTCAGACTGGTAACAATTTAAAATGGAATATCTGGTCACTTATTAGCTTCTCCAAGACTTTTGCTCGGCAGGATAGTTTTGAGATGGGAATGACATTTAAAAAAAATAAATGTTAGGCCTCCTTTGTGCACAGGGAGAACAAAAGCAGCTTTCTGTAGTGATAGGATACTCAGTGTGAATTGTGATGTTAAAAACACAAGTTAAAACAATACTATTAGTGGGGCTGATATCAAAGTAATCTCGGTTTGAGGGCGTCGGCTCCAGTGGACTCTTTATAGAGAGAAACATACTTAATACTTCATACTGTGTAAAGGGCTTAAAGGAAAATACTTGATCGTCTGGTCTATTCTCATGTATTGGGGCAACAACAATTTATGGTGATGGTGACAATTTAGTTCCTCCCTTCAGGCAGAAAAGACAGATCCAGATCCCTGTCGGAACTAATTCTGATAACTCGAGAAATCCGATCATGATTAGATTTTTGAATTGCACGGAAACATAGCTGTACAAATAAGCACTCTCATCTTTCTATTACAGTTTTTTACGATTGAATAAACACTAAAATCTAAAGTTTTGTCTAATTATCAAAACCTTAAACTCAAGGAGCAAAACTCGGCCTCAGATTTGCACCACTGTAACACAATAAGTCAGTTCACACTTTGTGCAAAACAACACACACAGTGTTACACACACAACACACACAGTGATTTACAACTCTGAACACACTTTTAGTGTGTTATTTATACACAGAAGTATATCAAGATGTCACTTCCTTGCAATTCTAAAGCACTGACTGTCAAATGACCACACCCATGTGCCAAATGACCACACCTATGTGCCAAATGACCACACCCATGTGCCAAATGACCACACCTATGTGCCAAATGACCACACCCATGTGCCAAATGACCACACCCATGTGCCAAATGACCACACCTATGTGCCACATGACCACACCCATGTGCCAAATGACCACACCCATGTGCCAATCCATTGAACACTGTCATCAGGCGCGCAAACACAAGATTACTTAATTGTAGACGCACCAATCAGATTTAAGCACTATAAAAATGCAGCAGGTGAGTTCAGCAAACTTAACCAAAGAGGAAGAGGAAGAGGAAGACTTCAAGCAGGAGGAAGAGGGGGAGGAGTTTTGGGGGGTTCTTTTTTGAACTGGATAAAATGTTATGTTCATGAAAACTGGGACATGTTTTTTCCTCCATGTTGGCTTGAGTTTATGGAAAAAAGTGGTTTTGCTAATTAAAACAAACAATCAAAATTATGTTTATTCAATCGTAAAAAAATATATATATTTAGCAAAACCCTACACACAATTAGCACAACCACAAACGCAATTAGCAAAACACCTTATCTCCTTTGCAAAATGAAACACTCTTGTAAAAACTATACACTAATTTATTCAAACCATATTTTTTACCATATGAAACACACACGTTGCATATGACTTAACTATGTTTGCACCAGTTACACACCAGTTACACACTTGTTACACACCAGATACACACCAGTTACACACCAGTTACACACTTGTTACACACCAGATACACACCAGTTACACACCAGTTACACACCAGTTACACACTAGTTACACACCAGTTACACACTAGTTACACACCAGATACACACCAGTTACACACCAGTTACACACCAGTTACACACCAGTTACACACCAGTTACACACTAGTTACACACCAGATACACACCAGTTACACACCAGTTACACACCAGTTACACACCAGATACACACCAGTTACACACCAGTTACACACCAGTTACACACCAGTTACACACTAGTTACACACCAGATACACACCAGTTACACACCAGTTACACACCAGATACACACCAGTTACACACCAGTTACACACCAGTTACACACCAGTTACACACCATTTACACACTCTGTCACTGCATCCAACGGTTTGGTGTTTGGATGCAAAACAACTTTCTCCAGCTGAACTTAGACAAGGCCGTCATCATTTCCGGTCCAGAGAAAAAAAGAGAAAGTGTCAGTAATTACTTGCAGTCTCTTTCTATTAAACCTTCCAACCAAGTGAGACATTAAGAAGTATTGTTGGACCCAGAATTGAATTGAATAGTCACATCAAAATCAATAAGATTAGCAGCATTTTACCATTTTAAGAAACATTGCCAGGATAAAATAATATGGTGTCAAAAATAGTTTGGAGAGGCTTATTCATGTATTTGTTTCACGTAGGCTAGATTATAGTAAAAGCCTGCGCATCAGCTTCTCCAAACGAGCTGTAAAACATCTGCAGTATGGTGCCATTATATATATAAATTATACAGTAACAGTCTTAAAACCTCTGAACTCAGTTTATAACTCAGCATTAAGGTTCATTACAGGAGAAGGATACAGAACTCCACCACTATCAATTATACTTTAAAGTAGAATGGCAATCATCAGATGCAAGAAAAGAACAGCACTGCCTTTTGTTTTTTTATAAAGCTCTCATTGGGATCTTGCCTGATTATTTAAATTTGCAGAACATCAGAGCAAGTATTCGTCGTTAACGCTCTCAGGGCATCCTTGTTTTAGCGTCACACAGAATCAATACAGAGCTAGGGGAAAAGGCTTTCAGGAATTTTTACCCCTAATCCTACGAATTCAATTATTTTATGCATTTTAATTAATTCAAAGCCCTGATTAGAGACTCTCCAGTTGTGTTACAGCTACGCAGACAAGGCAAAAAATGGGACAATCTCAAAACTAAATGTAAGGTCCAGCCGTGTGTGCTATTGTGTCTGCTATTGGCACAAAAGGATATTCAGTATGCAGCTGCTCTAAAACTAGTGTAAATGTCAATTCCTAAACAATATTTTATTTTTAGTATAAGTTAAAAATATACCATCCAGGATGGGATTGTGTCTCGTGTGTATTTGATTATAGGTCGTTTGTGCCCTGTTACCATGCCAATGTTTGTTAGCTTTACAGTAAAGTCTGCTCTGGCCTCTGAAAGTTGCGAGAAGAGCTTATAAACTGTGCAGAGAAAAAGGGTAAAAAGGGAGTAGTTCTGTTTTTCACACTTTTAAGGCAAGGCAAGTTTATTTGTAGAGCACAATTCGTACACGAGACAATTCAAAGTGCTTCACACAACAAAAATGCATTTGAATCACAAAGACAGAAATCATACAACCTTGATTTCTGTTTATTCAATTTAACAATTTTGCTGACATGAATCATACATTTTGTATGATCAATCCCCCCCCAAAAGACTAAAAAAACAAAATGTCTGGCATCACATACAATTTTACGATCGGGAAATTTCACTTGCTGCAGTACGACGTCCGTGTTGATAAAACGATGGTAGTTTGATAGACCTTGCTCACCTCTAGTCCCTGAACATCCTTTGATATGTTTATCAGTAGAAGTTATGAACTCTCCAAATAATGTCACCTGTCGCGGCATGTTTGTTTACTCAATCCACATGGTCCACGGGCCCCAGGGGCCGCCCTATGGCACATCCCATTCAACCCCTACGCCAGCACCATGCAGACTCAACTCGCTCAACCAGGAAGTGATTTAAACAATATTTTTGATTGGCTGCTGTAAATCGCTATGCGCGTCACTAGTGCTCTCCCCAGAATTTTTTTAAGGGATGGTAAATATACCTTATACGGGGTCGCATTTTCCTCCAAGGATGGTTTAACGTACCTTCATTATTTCCAAATGTACATGCACGATAAACATACTATTACATGGTGTATAGGCCTATAAACCATCAATCAATTTGAATATTGGCTTCCCAAAACGTAATGGAAATGATAAATAAACACAAAGACATAGTCATTAAATGTATTACCAATGGACACTGTATAATACACAATGGAAATCTGTGCAGTTTTAGCTAATGGCAGTATCAGGATGAATTTATTTGGATACATCAACTCTTCTTGGCCTTTTCATCCATTGGACAGAGACTGCCTCAGTCCAGATCATCAGGGTTATTTGGACCTTCGTTTCCAGGAGCATCAGGTTCTCCAGCATCTTTGTTGACAGGGAATTCCTTGATTTGATCTTTATTCTCCATAAAGTGGAAAACCTCCTCTCACAATCTGAAATTGTGAGATGACCACATTGAGATAGTCTCAGGCTGAGCAAAATAATATGTCTGTTTTTTTTTTATCAGCATTTTGTTGAAAAAAAACGTCATATTCTTTTTTTTTCAATGATTTCGCTGACTCACCGACTAGACTTTCCTAAACCACTGTGTTGAATATTTTTTATCAGGCTTGTTATCCTGTCTTTCATCCTCATAGCAAAGCACTGCGCAACGCATGTGTGTCTTCATAGTCACTCCCCCACATGCGTCTGTAACGAAACAGACCGCGAGTTCTGACGACACATTGCTTTTAAAAAGTTGCAGTGCCTGTTGTTGTTGTTGTTGTTGTTGTTTTATGGCGGTTGGCATCCAATTGTTGCATTACCGCCAGACTTTATTCCTCAGACTTTTCGTAGTCCTCAGACTGTCGTAGTCCGTAAAAGAACTCCTTCCATTGCTTTGGTGTTACAAAGCCCATGAGGTCATGATATGTCTTTGTGACTAGAATAGTTGTTGTTTCAGAGACCGACCGGCTTTATTCCAGGGAGACTCTTCTTCATCTTCCTCTCCTTCTTTGACGTTCGGTGCTTCCACCGTACAGCTTTATTCTTTAGGCTTCATTCTATAGGCTTTAATATTTCCACTGATGTTGCTGCTTGGTAGCCGTGCGTCTACGAGACTGGACGAGGACAGGAGACCACCCCCACCCCCATCTCGTCACTCTGATCACTCTGACTCCCCAAAAGCAGACCCCCATCACTCCGACTCCCATTTAGCGCCTTTAGCCTGTTTTCTATACCTGCCCAATCAAGCTCCTTTGTTCCAAGGAATCTCCCTGCAGCTTTAGCAATGATCCTGATCCTTTCAGTTCTGCTTTGAGTCTGAGCAGCACAGTTTACAACATCCACCATAAAGAGTACAAAATCCTCTCTATCCACAACCAGGGTATTCTCATTAATTCTGAAACCTGCACACTTGGGACCTCCACTCTTGAAACCTTCACACTTCTTGGGAGCCACGCTGGCCTTTCTCATTTCGCCCTGGCTGGGAGCAGCGCTGGCTCCTCTCTCTGTATTTACTCTAAACTCGTTACTTAAAACTTTCTTGACTGCATCTGCATAGGATATACCTTGAGAGACCTTTATTTTCTGCACCTCAGCAGCTCTTTTGCTAAACCTGCATCCCGCATAGGCAGAGCTATGTTCTTCCCCACAGTTACAGCACTTCAGTTTTGCTCCCACGTCACACTTCCCATACTCGTGATCTCCTGCACATTTACCACATCTTTGCCTCCCTCTACAGACCGCTGCAATATGCCCAAAGCGCTGGCACTTAAAGCAACGCAGGGGCGGTGGAACATATGGCCTAACGTCATGGCACATGAACCCAATGAACACCTTACTAGGCAGGCACCTCCCTTCAAGTGTTACCATTACCGACAAGCTGTCACATCTTACCCCAGACCGGGTCACCTTCAACCGCCTAGCGTCCACCACCGTAGCTCCAGTCAAATTCTCCTTAACTTCATCCACAGACGTCGCCGTAGGGACACCTACGATAACTCCTCTGACCGTGTTTCTTTCAGCATCAGACACAAGAATGTCCTTTCCACCCAGACGTTTAGTTCCAATCGCCTTCCGTTGCTGAGCCGCGTCCTTGCACACGACCAGCAGCGAGCCATCTCTAAGGACACTCACACTCTTGATCACTCCCACAGCTACAGTTAGACTCTTTGACAATGCCACTGAATTCCACTCCTTAAAGGATGCACTATCCTGTGCAAGCTTTATGATCACCTTAGCTAAGGGACTTTTTACGTTTCCGGGCACGTGCAGCCAGAAAAGGCTGCTCCTCCACGCCGTCCAGAACGTCTTCGACCACCGATCCACTCTCCTCCGCCATCTCCCGTCTCTCCAGACCGGAGACTAGCTCTTCTTCTTCTTCTTCTTCTTACTTTAACCTCGTTACTTGACACTCCTGTTGGCGCCACTGAAGTGTCCATAGGACATGCCAGGCTTTGTCAGGGTGTTTTACGCAATGCATTCTGGGATTGACACACGCCCAGTAGCGTCATCACAACAAACATGGCGGCGCACGTGTCCCCTGCATGTTCCCCCCGCTCGCCTTCGCTACCAAAATAAAGGATAGCGGCGTACAAAAGGTTGATTGAAATATCTTAAAATCGTGAGATTTAGTCTCCTGATCGGGTCGATAGAGACGTTTTCCGTCATTGACTGTTAAAGCCTGACCCTGGTGGTCACTCTGCCTTCAAAGTAAAAAAAATGAGAATTTGCCTACCGACCGAGCCACTTGAAAAATGTTGACTCGGGTTACAGCAAACAGACAATTTATTTGGGGCAGTCTCAAGAGGATGAGGGAGTGAGAAACTAATGTTTCTTGTCAAAACCTGTAATTGTCAATTGCCTGAGTTTAGACCTTAGACGTGTCAGAACGACAGAAGCAAAACACGCGCTTTTGTGGGAATCTCACGTCTTCTGTGATTGGCCGAAACCTCATGCGGGTTTGTGTTGGTCCTTCTTCTGGTCAGTGCGTAGCACGTTACTAGAGCCAAATCTCTTGATTGTTTGCTGCGCCGTGTCTTGCTGCAAAAAGCTTTTCCACCTTTTCTGCCCCAGCTGCGCTGGCCACGGCGGCGCTCCCCGCACCCGCCGTGCATCCGGCACCTGCTGTGCTCCCCGCACCCACCCGCACCGCTCCCCGTACCCGCCGTGCTCCCCGCACCCGCCGTGCATCCGGCACCTGCTGTGCTCCCCGCACCCACCCGCACCGCTCCCCGTACCCGCCGTGCTCCCCGCCCGCCCTGCTCCCCGCACCCGCCGTGCTCCCCGCACGCGCCGCCCAACAGACAAAGTCATGAGTGTGTGATGTCATGGATGTCGGTCTAATGCTCGTTGTGTGTGATGTCATGGATGTTGGCCTGATGCTCGTGGTGTGTGATGTCATGGATGTTGGTCTAATGCTCGTTGTGTGTGATGTCATGGATGTTGGTCTAATGCTCGTTGTGTGTGATGTCATGGATGTTGGTCTAATGCTCGTTGTGTGTGATGTCATGGATGTCGGTCTAATGCTCGTTGTGTGTGATGTCATGGATGTTGGTCTAATGCTCGTTGTGTGTGATGTCATGGATGTTGGTCTAATGCTCGTTGTGTGTGATGTCATGGATGTTGGTCTAATGCTCGTTGTGTGTGATGTCATGGATGTTGGTCTAATGCTCGTTGTGTGTGATGTCATGGATGTTGGTCTAATGCTCGTTGTGTGTGATGTCATGGATGTTGGTCTAATGCTCGTTGTGTGTGATGTCATGGATGTTGGTCTAATGCTCGTTGTGTGTGATGTCATGGATGTTGGTCTAATGCTCGTTGTGTGTGATGTCATGGATGTTGGTCTAATGCTCGTTGTGTGTGATGTCATGGATGTTGGTCTAATGCTCGTTGTGTGTGTGATGTCATGGATGTTGGTCTAATGCTCGTTGCTGATAGAGTTTTTTAGCATTTCAAAACAATTACTGTCACAACGACGTATTGAAGCTTCACAGCAACAAAAAGACGAAATGTAGGTTCGTCTTTTTGTTGTGTGTGTGTGTATGTGTGTGTGTGAGTGTGTGTGTGTGTGTGTGTGTACGTGTGTGTGTGTGTGTGAGAGAGTGTGTGCGTGTACGTGTTTGGGTGTATGCTTAGATGTACGCGTGTTTGCATGTGTGTATGTTTGAAATACAGAGTCAAAATGTGTTATATTATTATTCCCATTCTCACCATGCCATATGTTGTTGTACATGTTGTAAAAAAAATTAAATAGCAATTTCCATATATCACTACCCATTCTCATATATACGTACACACATACACATGTAGATATATATACATATTATGTATACACACTTATACATGTTTAACAATATCTCCCCGCATAATTTCTGCCCCTTACCTTTGTTTTGTTTTTTTCATTTTATTTTTTTGTGTCATTGTCTAATGTGCATTAAAAGAAGGAGGACATTTTACGAGTGTCTCCACTTGGGACAGAGATGCTGTCCTAAGAAAACCACCTCTTGTCGGTCCTGCCAGTCTGAGCGTGTTTTTATCTTTAACGACCCAGTGTCGTCTGCCCCTCCCTAGATTTAGATTTTGCTAAACTAATTGTCCCAGACAAAACTTGCTTTTAGTATTAAAACTCGCTCTTGATCAATGAGTAGGTGCATCTATCGATGGGAAATACCAGGTGAAATGTGAAGGGGGATACGTGGGCCGGCTTTTGTTGTAGTGGGAGCCGGGGGGAGTTTGGGACCTGGTGAAAAGGGGGGGTTTAGGTGGGGAGATAGGTGTGAGTGGAACCATATTAATGCCTGATTTGATCAGACATTCAAAATGGCTGGGAAGGCCCCTCGGTGTGAGTGCTGATGGGAAGGAGAGTGAGGATTCTGTTGTGGTAGTAGATGTTGCAGGGGGAATCCAGGGCTGCTCTGAGGGCAGGGGCAATGACAGGGATGCTGCCGGGCCTGTCACAGATGGGTCCAAGACCTTTGATGAGGACCCTATGGGGAATAACTTTAATGATGCCTGCGCTGATGCTGCTGCTGATGAGTCCTTTGGTGGAGGCTGTGGTTGTTGTGCTGTCTCTTCTCACACTATCTGCTCAGGACCCTGTCCGGGCCCTCAGAGCCTCCGAGCGTGGAGCAGGTTCTCTGTCAGCACCCTCACTCCACCTCTGCATAGGTGGGGGCCATTTCTCTTAAACAGGTCCTCTTGTTTCCAGAATAGTTCACAATGTAATGTAGTCCTCTAGGTGCACACTCTTTGGACAGCCATGTGTTCAGCTGAAGAAGCCGGCTAAACTTGTTTATCGTCCTGTCGATGTTTGGAAGAGGTCCACTTATGAATGTTTTGATTTCCATTTCATCAAGCTCGTCGAATAACTTCAAGAAGTCTCTTTTCAAAACTTCAGTCTGTTCCCGCCGCATGTCCACTGCACCCACGTGCACAATCAGCTGTTAAACTCCTCGATGTGTGGCCAAAATATTAGGAAGGAGTGACGTTATCTCAGAAACAGTGGCTATTGGAAAATAATGTGTGCACAGACTCTGACACAGACACATATTCTGCCGCCAAAATCTGTGGAATTTTCTTTGGCGGAAGAAAAATTAAATTTTTCCTTTGTTTGTAAGCTGTATTTTAGGTGATTTTACATTATCTTTGTATCGTTAAGACTTTACCCAGAGTTTGTTCAAAGACAATTTTGGAATTTTGGGAACGACACAGAGTCACTCTGGTTTAGGTTGAAATTAGCAGTTTTTCTTGTAAAAAATGTGGACTTTTCCCCACTCTACGACACAAGAGTTGTATCTTTGAGTCCTTTTTCAAATTCTAAAGCGAATATCCGTGCTTGCAGCTTATGAATTTCTCGTTGATATTTCCGATAGAGTCTGTTTTCCATATTCTCCCGGACATGTCGCTGGCATCAGTTGTGTTGTTAAAACTGTAAAAAAATATAAATAGTATATAGTCATAATTATAAATGATTGGAAGACAAAAACTTAAAATGCAAAATAAATAAGGAAAGCAGCTATAGCAAGCTGGAGCAAGCAGGAAGCGTCTGCACTCTTCGGAAGCAGGAAGTATTTTATGTAGTAGTAGTTTAAAGATCCCGTATCATGCTATTTTTCCTGTTTCGTAGTCGACCCTAAGTGCATATTTGATCATAATAAGTGTTGTGCAACACCCATAATATAATAGTTATGAGATATCACCCATATCTTGGACCCGCTCACAAACTCGGAAATGGGTTAGCTAAGTTAATTCGAGATTCGGCCCCACCCTCGAGAAGGACGATCTGCCTCCCCCGCCCACTCCGTGATGTAGTCTCAGCGTGAGCGTGCATTCCCCGCCCACTCCGTGATGTAGTCTCAGCGTGAGCGTGCATTCCCCGCCCACCCCGTGACGTAGTCTCAGCGTGAGCGTGCATTCCCCGCCCACCCCGTGACGTAGTCTCAGCGTGAGCGTGCATTCCCCGCCCACCCCGTGACGTAGTCTCAGCGTGAGCGTGCATTCCCCGCCCACCCCGTGACGTAGTCTCAGCGTGAGCGTGCATTCCCCGCCCACCCCGTGACGTAGTCTCAGCGTGAGCGTGCATTCCCCGCCCACCCCGTGACGTAGTCTCGGGTGGAGATAGTGGCGGTGTAAACAGGGGACGAGGCGTGGCCGGTACACAGCATGACACAGTGGCACATGTCAGCAGCAGCAGCGTTGGAACAAAAGAAGTAGCGTTTGAAGCTAACTGTTATGATCCCGGTGGCAAAAACCCAAAAGCAGTCCGGATAAAGGCAAAGTAGAGTTTATTTAACAAAGATTCAAAATTCCAAAAAGTCAAACAGGAAAGCACCAACTTAGCTCAGGTCGACAGGCAGGGAAACAAAGCAGGAGCAGGGCAGGAGATACTAGCAGTATTTTGGACAGACATCAAACGACGACAGACACAGTACAAAGGGGAGACTGAGCTTGAATACACACAGAGAAGCAGGTGCAATGACATATCAAAGCCTAAAGAATGAAGCCTAAAGAATAAAGCTGTACATCAACGAAGGAGAGGAAGATGAAGAAGAGTCAGCCCTGGAATAAAGCCGGTAAACAGAGTCTCAGCAGAGCGGATAATAACACTAACTGTACCTAAATAGTCGCGGTCCCTCTCGAGCGCAGGGAGGGGGGCGTGTTACAGGTACAGAATGCTTCCTGGAGGATGGGCTGAAACAGAGAAGCGTGCTGCGTAACTCACCTGGGGTGAATAGCCCCCTTCTGTCTGCTCATCCGAGGGGAAGGATAGAGACTGTTCTCTAGCTAAAGACTGCAGGAATCAATTAAAAAAACACTTTGTGAACATATATGAGGCACCAATAGCACTGTAAGAAGGCTAAAAGCTCTGAAAAGCTGAATTTGAATGATATAGGACTGCTAAGACGATAAAAAGCATGCACAGTGCCTTTAACCATCTCTATGTGACAGTAGTGCCTAACTTAAAAGAGCCAACATCTAGAAAAGCCAAACTGAAGACCACCAAAAGTAAATTTCAGAATGAATCAATATTACAAGAGTTATGAGCAATATTAATATTTGATTTGAGTATGTTTAGTTTATATCTGTGGACATGCATCAAATTAATGCAAATACTACTTCCCTGTTCCCTGTTTAAACAAATGTACAAGTCTCCAAAGAGAATTTGAAGCCTGGCCATGTTTATTAAAATATTAGATATTTCAAAATGTCTGCTATAGCCTCATTACAATAATCCTCATCTTTCTCTGAACATCCCTTTTATCTGATTTGTGCCACAGAACCAACGGCTCCTCTGAATTAGTTTGTTTTGTGAGGGGAAGCAAGGGCTACTGAGCGCATGAATCCTAATGAGGCGTATTCATTGACCTCGGTGGTTTGTGCCTGTCCGGCTGCTGTCCGCCCACATCTGACGAGCTGCCCCTTTGAAATGAGGCAATATTCATCCAAGAACAAATAATATATTTTTCTTCTATAACCGTTTCCACTTAATTCGTTTTCCAGTGACATGTGCAGAGAGCGGTAAGAGTGATGCAAACCCTGGTAACGAGGCGGCGGCGCGGTGTCTGTCATGGAGGGCCCCGGGGCGACGGTTTCCAAGGACTTTGAAGGAGAGGAGGTCCAAACCGGGGCTTATTTTGGAAACAGGACACAGCCATAATGTATCTACAGGCAACTTGTGTGAAGGTGGGAAACTATAACGAAGACAATTGTTAGTACATCAAATAAATATGAATTTAGAGCCAGAAAATAGGCAAATCAAATAGCTTTTGTTTTTCTTTCTCCTTTGAGCAATCAAAGCATTTCTTAAACACCACACATCAGTGTGTGCAAGGAAGATGAATTGTCTTGCTCAATTACAGAACAACCACGTATATACAGTAAAAATACTTAAACCACCAACTTTAGTTCAACAAACTGACCTATTTTCACTCAAACGTTCCAGTGCATTTCTCTGGATTTCCCTTCATCTTCAAGGACACATGCAAAATTCCCTTTATTGTTATATTGTTGTCTCCTTATCAAAAACATACTGTGCCTGGAGTTGTTTCATTCACACTTTTCAATCCTGCCTGCATTTTCTCTGAGCGCTCACAAATCACTCTGTTAAACTTTCCCACGGATTGTTGGACAGCTGGACTTCTCTTTTGCAGCTTTGAAATCCGTAAACCATCGCCAGACTTGTTCTGCACTTGCTTACAGTTTAATGAATACAATGTTTTCATTGTTGACATCAGTGTGAGCAAGGAAGGTGAATTGTCTTGCTCAATTACAGAACAACTACGTATATACAGTAAAAATACTCTACGCTATCTATCTGCTATTATTATCAGCCCTGACCAGGCCTAACGCAAGATCTAGACATGGATCAGTGATGGGCAGATCGATACCAAATATTGATTTATCGATACTGTCAAAGGTATCAAAGTATTGATACGTCAAATTTCTCAATAATGTTTAGTACATTTTATTGATATTTTTGTAATACATTGTTCATACTTTGATGATATACGATTTCTTCGTACATATACTATTCAGTAGTTCAACGTCAAATTCTCACAGTTGCTCAAAGCATTTATTTCAAAATTAAATTTTTCAATTCCATTTATTTTTGTAACGCCCAAAATCACAACAAGAGTTGCCTCTGAGGGCGACAGTGAAAAACGGATCGAACAATGTCCGTGGGGACGAGGGACGATGTCCCAGAATCCCCTGTCCTTAGACCCTCCTCAAAAACTCAAATCAAATATCAAATCAATATTGTGATTTTTGCTTGGTATCAGATCGAATCAAAAATCTGCGATATCGCCAATCACTAACATGTAATAATAACACGTTTAACATCTAAATTAGGATACATTTTAATTAATAAGTCTATTTTTATGTTGTTTCTTTAGAAAAAATTACATTAGGAAGATGTGTCTTCTCCCGAAAAGAAAAAAAGATTCAGTGTGTTTTTTACGAATATGAATAAACACTAAAATCTAAAGTTTTGTCCAATTATCAAAACCTTACACTCCAGGAGCAAAACTCGGCCCCAGATTTGCACCACTGTAACACAATAAGTCAGTTCACACTTGTGCAAAACAACAATCATTGAACACTGTCATCAGGCGCGCAGACACAAGATCGCTTAATTGTAAACACACCAATCAGATTTAAGCACTATAAAAATGCAGCAGGTGAGTTCACCAAACTGAACCAAAATGGAAGGAAGAGGAAGAGTGAGGATGAGGATTAGAGGGGGAGTTGGAATGGCGGTGGAAGTTTACGATCTGCACCGGGTCGCCCTCATTCAGGCCACAGAGGAGGCCTGTGACCAGATCGAGGCCACAGCCACAGGGCGACTCAGCATTCACGGCGATTCTTTCCACACTGTCTTGGGAACGAGGATATCGCCTGTGATGTGGATGAAACTCTCTGGCCAGATCCAGCTAAGAAGAGAAGAGACAGTAGCAATTTCTGTACTGGAGCAAATGTTATATTCATGAAAACTGGGAAATATTTTTCCCCCCCGATGTTGGCTTGAGTATATGGAAAAAAATAAATGCAGCATGTCAACAGCATTAGTCTTGTGTCCTGTGTGGTGTCTGCAGTAACACATACAAGTGTGTGCAGTGTTCACAGTTTGTGTTGTTTTGCACAAAGTGTGAGCAGACATTGTGTTTCCAGTTGTGCAAATCCGAGCGACGTTTTGCACATTCACTGTGAACTTCAGCCATACGACTCTGTGCAGCAATGTGTAACTGGTGTGTAACTGGTGTGTAACTGGTGTGTAACTGGTGTGTAACTGGTGTGTAACTGGTGTGTAACCGGTGTGTAATTGGTGTGTAACTGGTGTGTAACTGGTGTGTAATTGGTGTGTAATTGGTGTGTAACTGGTGTGTAATTGGTGTGTAATTGGTGTGTAACTGGTGTGTAACTGGTGTGTAATTGGTGTGTAACTGGTGTGTAACTGGTGTGTAACCGGTGTGTAATTGGTGTGTAACCGGTGTGTAAGTGGTGTGTAACTGGTGTGTAACTGGTGTGTAATTGGTGTGTAACTGGTGTGTAACTGGTGTGTAACTGGTGTGTAATTGGTGTGTAACCGGTGTGTAAGTGGTGTGTAACTGGTGTGTAACTGGTGTGTAATTGGTGTGTAACTGGTGTGTAACTGGTGTGTAACTGGTGTGTAATTGGTGTGTAACCGGTGTGTAATTGGTGTGTAACTGGTGTGTAATTGGTGTGTAACTGGTGTGTAACTGGTGTGTAACTGGTGTGTAACCGGTGTGTAATTGGTGTGTAACTGGTGTGTAACTGGTGTGTAACTGGTGTGTAACCGGTGTGTAATTGGTGTGTAACTGGTGTGTAACTGGTGTGTAACTGGTGTGTAACCGGTGTGTAATTGGTGTGTAACTGGTGTGTAATTGGTGTGTAACTGGTGTGTAACTGGTGTGTAACTGGTGTGTAACCGGTGTGTAATTGGTGTGTAACTGGTGTGTAACTGGTGTGTAACTGGTGTGTAACCGGTGTGTAATTGGTGTGTAACTGGTGTATAACTGGAGTGTATCTGGTGTGTAACTGGTGTGTAACTGGTGTGTAACTGGTGTGTAACTGGTGTGTAACCGGTGTGTAATTGGTGTGTAACTGGTGTGTAACTGGTGTGTAACCGGTGTGTAATTGGTGTGTAACTGGTGTGTAACTGGTGTGTAACCGGTGTGTAATTGGTGTGTAACTGGTGTGTAATTGGTGTGTAATTGGTGTGTAACTGGTGTGTAACTGGTGTGTAATTGGTGTGTAACTGGTGTGTAACTGGTGTGTAACCGGTGTGTAATTGGTGTGTAACCGGTGTGTAAGTGGTGTGTAACTGGTGTGTAACTGGTGTGTAATTGGTGTGTAACTGGTGTGTAACTGGTGTGTAACTGGTGTGTAATTGGTGTGTAACCGGTGTGTAAGTGGTGTGTAACTGGTGTGTAACTGGTGTGTAACTGGTGTGTAATTGGTGTGTAACTGGTGTGTAACTGGTGTGTAACTGGTGTGTAATTGGTGTGTAACCGGTGTGTAATTGGTGTGTAACTGGTGTGTAATTGGTGTGTAACTGGTGTGTAACTGGTGTGTAACTGGTGTGTAACCGGTGTGTAATTGGTGTGTAACTGGTGTGTAACTGGTGTGTAACTGGTGTGTAACCGGTGTGTAATTGGTGTGTAACTGGTGTGTAACTGGTGTGTAACTTGTGTGTAACCGGTGTGTAACTTGTGTGTAACTGGTGTGTAACTGGTGTGTAACCGGAGTGTAACTTGTGTGTAACTTGTGTGTAACTTGTGTTGAGTGAAAGCACTGGTCCATATTCACTTGCCGACAGTCATAGATCTGTACATTCTGTCTTGTACATAGGATCTGAACCAATTTAGGGCAGTGCCAGTGATGCCCACCCACTCCTTTATTCCCTGAAGGAGGATCTCATAATCGACAGCATCAGAAGCAGCACTGAGACCTTTCCCAAATCACTGCTCAAATGTGTGTCATTTGTTACTTTAATGAGAACAGTCTTAGTGCTGTGATCTAAATCCAGACTGGAAAACATCAAAAGAGTCATCCTGTTGAGGAAGTGTGTAAGCTGTTGATAGATCGCTTTTTCAAGGACTTTTCCTAGAAAGGGCAGGTTTGAGATGAGCTGATCATTTTTCATTACTGTTGCATCAATCCTGCTCTTCATTAGGAGAGGCTTAATGACTGTTGTTTTCAAGGCCCTCGGGACTGTTCCAGACTGAAGCGACATATTGACCTATTTCAGTGAGTGACGCTAACACACTGCTCATCACAGACTTTAGAAATCTACAGGGGCTGCTTATCAAGGCAGCATGTAGATGAACTAAGACAGGTGACTAAAAATAAGATAGCTCTTGGTGTTTAGCTGACTGTTCAATTGTTATTTACATTGTAGAGTTGATTACATTTTAATTTCCATATCATTAAAAAATAGTGCAAACTCATAACTCTTGGATGTGGAAACTAACTCTGACGGCAGTTGCGCTATGGGAACTGCTCAGTCTTTTTACTGCTGCAAACAGGACGAGTGAGTTATTGCGGCTATTTCTAATAATTTCAGAAAGAAACCTCTGCCTAGCTCCACACATTATGTGGTTGTACACTTTTTTGTTTATAGATCTCTCAATGGATCTGAGACTCTGACTTCACTGTTTTCGCTCCACCCGTCAGCACTCCCTTTTCTGTGCCCTGACCGAATAATCATTTCTCTATGGCGCCATCTGATTAGTAGTATAGTATTTTTTTATTTGACCATTTATATGAACATTGCACCTGTACGGTCATATAGCAGAATGGCTGTCTTACAGAGAACTTTAATCAGAGGGTTACGATGGCCATTAGTTTAAATCATTGGTTATAATAACTACTATAAAGGTTGTCTCTCCAAGCCAAAGGATTCTTTCAACATATCAATGCTTTTAATGACATTTTTTTTTTTACAGGTAGAAAACCTTTATACATCTGTGCTAAAATCGTCTTAAGCACAGATTTTCCACAAGGATTTTCCACTTCTTCCAATTGACTCAACCGCTTGTCATCTGCCAGTAAGGCCTGTACAGGAACCGCCGCCACAACATTACTCTCAATAATTTTCCATTGCGCTTCATATTCTGGGTCACACCCTTTCCTCTTTTCATAATTGTAGAGTTTTGAACCTGATACAATATTTTTGCCTTACCGTTCAACAAATCTTAAGATTGCTTCATTGACTCAATGATTTTTCAAGATCTCTTTTTTTTTGGTTTGGTCAAATAAATAGAACGTCATCTATATAGCAGGCAATTTTATGTTCCAACTCGTCAACTAACCCATCATGAATTTTTTTTGATCGTCTAATTTAAAGTGTTTATTTTAGAGCGCCTCACTTCCCGGAGAATTGTTGTTCTTTATTTTCTTGACTCCACCCTGTATTTGTGATTTTATCTCATTATTATTTTTATTTAGTCCAGAAAGCAGTTTATTTAATCTTCTTTATCTCCTGAAATGTTAGATGAAATTCAAATGATGATTGTAATTGGTCTTGTTTGGTTAAAGGTGGTATGGACGATTTTTCGGCGATTTGAGAACTCAGGCGGAAGTGCGCATGCATAATAAGTGCGCATGCATAATAATTATTATATATAATTTTTTTTTTTTTCCTTTAGCACTTTCCTCTAGCACTTCCTTGCTAGCATGATTTACCGCCTGCAGATACAGTTTCACTTGCAGATCATTTAGCTCTTCCTCCCTTTGTTTCTTTTTGGCCGTGGCAATGGCTATAGTTTCACCTCTCAAAAGCAGCATCCCAGTGATTATGTTTCACCATTTTCCTCCACATGATTCTGAATATCCCCCTCCTTGAACTGACAACTTAAAGAGGGGTTTGTGTGCCCGAATTATCCCAGGAGCTATGTTGTCGGGGGCTTTAAGCCCCTTGTAGGATCTCCCAAAACAGGTCCTAGGTGACGGGTCTGACCAAGAGCGGTTCAGAAGCCCTTTATGAACAGAGAGACATCAAGGCCAGTTACGTCGCCCGGATTGGCGTTACCGGGGGCCCATCCTGGAGCCAGGCCTGGGGTGGGTGCTCGACGGCGAGCGTCTAGTGGCCGGGTCTTTCCCCACGGGGCCCGGCTCTACCAAGAAAATTGATTTCCCTCTACCCTCTGATCTCTTTTTGGATCAGTCTGGGCTCTGCATATTCTTTGCATTTTTTATTAATTGTTTTGCATTTTGTTTGTTCCATAATGTCCTGTTGTTGTTGTTCCTGTGTTTATGTGTTCGACCAGAGAGCTGTGTAACAAAAGCAGATTTAGAGAAATTATGTCAATATGGTTAATACAATGGCATCTGAAAATGTACAAATAGCCTATGTGACTCGCCACCCTAAAAACCGCCACAAGTCGGCCCCGACGAAAAGGAGAAAAAGACAAATAAAATTTTCAAATGTGTGATTTTCATTTTTTTGCAGAATGTGCAAGTTGAAGTTATAAAGGAGCCCCTCTGTGCTTCAGAAAGATGGGTAGTTTTCGTGCTCCGCTCGGGGGTGTGACCTTTTTCCAGCAGCGCAATGTTGTTATTTTTCGACCAATCAGCTGCGAAGCACATGGCTACTTATTCAGCAGCAGCTACTGTTCTCCTCAGGAGACGTTTCATTTCATTAATTTCTCCAGACTTTCTCCAGAACTTATGATTCTACCACTACTACATCCACCAAATGCCTAAGACGAAAGTGCCCCCGGTCCTCATGGCGTTTGTTCCTGCGCTAGCCGCTGAGTTCAGCTTGTTGTTGTTCCGACCAGAGCTGGACGGAGCTAAGCTAAGCTAAGCTAAAACCCTACACTGTTGAGCGCTGTGAGATCTGCAGCACTGGACCCCTGCATTGCATTGCAACGGAACTGAGGTACTTTTACTCTAAGGATTGCTTTAACGCTGTGTTTTATGGTGGTTTGGTGTTAGTTTTCATGATTTTCGTCACTTTTGTCTCGTCACTTTTGCCTCGGGCACCGGAGCAGATGGAGCTAAGCTGAGCTAAAACGCTGCTTCAGCGCACTGCTGTGAGATCTAGCAGTGTTATTGACTCTAAATCACAGGTTGCCAAACGTGAAGTTAAACTGACGCCAAAGGGCTTTCTGATAAACTTGATAGACTGCAGACTAATAGGAAATCATTGATAAATAAGGCCTCTAATATTAAACGGACAATGCAGAGTTTGGTGAATGTCTAATGGTCCAAGATGCTCTTAATGAACTGGTTTTAAGTTGTGTCAAAACAAGATGTGATTTGTTAATGTGAAAATAACATTTCACTTAACTCTGTGTTTGTGTAGATTGTTACCGTTAGTGATTAGTGTAATAAACATTTCTTAAATTTAAGGTTTTTCTGAATGCACCAAAAACAGTCAGTGTGAGAAGGGGAGGGTTTATCTTAATGAGATGCAAATGAGCCCCCCTGTGACTCTGGGCTCACTCAAACGAGAATCTTTAGAGGCCATTTTCACTGTAAAAACTTTTCAGGGGGGTATACATTCAAATGACCACAACTTATTCAAATATTATCAGATGTACATGAGTGTTCCTGGTATTCATACGGCTGGTCACATATTTTAATTTTAACGACATACTGAGTCCAATTAAGTGGTCAAATATACAAACAGATGATGAAAGAAAGAAAAAATACATTATATACCTAAAAGAAACCCTCATACAGCATCAAAATTTAACTACATTTGGTTATAACAAACTTTACTATTCCTCATATAGGGGAAACCATAAGAGGGGCGTGGCCATATTGATTCCACCCAGAACAGCCCTAGAAATAGAGTTTTGAACACACAGATAAAGACGGCAGACTTTGTACTGGTCAAAGGACATTTTAATGGAAGTGTGTGTACTTTGATAAATTTATATCCTCCACCAGGAAGTGACCTAACTTTCTATACTGAAGTTGTGGATCTGATTTCAAACCACTCTGAGGGAACCCTTGTCTGTTCAGCCGACATTGGCTGTCTCAAGCTCTCAAGTACTGGTAAACCTATAAAAATACATTTAATAAATTAGTAATGTAGGGTTGAGCGATAAATGGGGAGAGATGAATCATTCCGTCCGCCAATATACACATTTCCCCAACCCACATAAGAGCTATACTAGAATAGACTAATTTGTTTTTTTTAACAAAAAATAGGTCTACAATTACAGAGGCAGAAATAGGTACAATCATTTAAGTGATAATGCTCCTATTTACATCACTATAGATTGGTAACATAAACAAAAAACACATTTTGGAGATTTAATGCTCGTCTATTCAATGACCCACAATTTGTAAAAAAATACGACAAAGGACATTCAGAAGCATGTTTAGCAAAACGATGATGATGTCTCTAGATCCATTTTCTGGGATGCAGCAAAGGCAGTTTTGTGGTGCAGGGTTATTGCTGTCGCCTCGGCCGAAAAGAAGAAGACTAGGGCAGAAAAAAAAGTATGATGTTTTTATTTGTTTTATTCATTTGGTCGGGATAGTGCATGTTAATGAATATACAAGAAACCATGAACAACAAACAGAACAAATTAAAGCTGTTGGAAGCTAAACATGCCAAAAACAAGGATCCTCAAATGCTCCAGGAAATAAAAACACCAGGGTGAGATGAACGACCTCACCCAACAGGAAATTATATAGCTCTTCATCAAACAAAGATATTAAAGATTAAAGAGGTTCAAAATTCTCAAAATGATTATCTTTGACGCTTAGAAAACAACAGACAGACAACTTTTTTTTTTTAAATACGAGACATTCAAAATAATGTAATTCTAACCAGACAAAACCAAATATAATCATTGTTTAAATGAATTTTTAAATTTTTAAATAAAAAAAAAAAAAAAAGGAGAAATACAATCTTGAAAATAAATAAAGATTCACACACACACACACACTCACACACATATATATATATAAGATATATATAAGATAAGATATTCCTTTATTGTCCCACATGGGGAAATTTCATTGGTGCAACTCAGGTAGATACAAAGGTAGATACAGAAGAACAGATCACTTATAGGAAGTCTGAAAAACACTTTCAGTAGAAGATCTCCTATAAATAAATAAAAACTCCCATAGACAAATAAATAAATAAATAAATACCATTGCATGTGATCCCGACAGTAATTGCACATGAATGTGTGTCACGACAGCACATAGATTGCACATGAATTTCACAGTAATTGCACATGAATCACAACAGCAATTGCACATATGACAGAATTGCACATCAGTATTAGGTTAGGTCAGTATTGCGAGTGTTCAGTACTAACAGTTTTTGTTATAAAGTCTGACAGCAGCAGGAAGGAAAGCCCTACGGAACCTTTCCTTCACACATTGAGGGTGGATCAGTCTCTCACTGAAGCTGCTCTCCAGAGCGGAGAGAGTGTCCTGCAGGGGGTGACACTCATGGTCCAGCATAGATGTGAATCTAGCCAGGACCCTTCTGTCCCCCACCTCCTGCACCGAGTCCAGAACACAGCCCAGGACGGAGCTGGACTTCTTGATGACTCTGTCCAGCCTCTTCCTCTCCCTCTCTGTGATGCTGCTGCTCCAGCAGGCCACACCATACAGGAGCTGATGCCACCACAGAGTCGTAGAAGGTCTTCAGGAGTGGCCCTGTCACTCCAAAAGAGTCTCCTCAGGAGGTAGAGCCGACTCTGGCTCTTCCTGTACAGTGCGTCTGTGTTATGAGTCCAGTCCAGTTTGTGGTTCAGATGAACACCCAGGTACTTGTATGAGTCACTCTCTCAATGTCCCATCCCTGGATGTTCACTGGTGAGGGGGCAGTGGGGTGGCGTCTGCGGAAATCCACCACCATCTCCTTGGTCTTCCCCGCGTTGATGAGGAGGTGGTTCCGCTGACACCAGTCCACAAAGTCCTGCGCCAGTCCTCTGTACTCCTCGTCACCGTCATCCGTGATGAGTCCGATGATGGCAGAGTCGTCAGAGAACTTCTGCAGGACACAGCTGTCCGTGTCATGTCTGAAGTCTGCAGTGTAAAGGGTGAAGAGAAAGGGCGCGAGGACAGTGCCCTGGGGCGCCCCCACACTGCAGGTCCGAGTGTCAGACACACAGTTCCGGGCTCTCACAAACTGGGGTCAGTCTGTGAGGTAGTCCAGGATCCACTCTGCCAGGTCATACTCCACACCAGCCGTCTCCAGCTTGTCCCTCAGGAGCAGCGGCTGGATGGTGTTGAAGGCGCTGGAAAGATCGAAGAACAGAATCCTCACAGAGCTGCCAGGCTTTTCCAGGTGAGAGAGAGAGCGGTGCAGCAGGGAGATGACGGCGTCCTCCACTCCGATGCCAGACCGATATGCAAACTGCAGCGGGTCCATGGCTGGGCTCACGGTGGAGCGGAGGTGGTCCAGGACTAGCCGCTCCAGTGTCTTCATCAGGTGGGACGTGAGAGCCACTGGCCTGAAGCTGTTGAGGTCTTTGGGGCGCGGTGTCTTAGGCACAGGTACCAGACCTGTGGTACCACCCTCAGCTTCAGGCTCATGTTGAAGACATGCTCCACAACTCCACACAGTTCATCTGCGCAGGACTTAAGGAGCCTGGGGCTGATGCCATCAGGTCCTGCTGCCTTCCTCACTTTAATCCTCTTCAGCTCACTCCTCACCTGTGTTGCTGTGACAGTCAGTGGTTGGCAGGGGGACCGTGTGCTGGGGGGATGGGTGAGTCCAGGCGAAGTGGGGAGCTGATGGTCCGGGGCAGATAAGCGAAGAGGAACAGATGCAGGGCATTGTCCAGCTGTGGAAGAGGGAGCATGCAGCTGTGCAGGGGGAGGGGCGGGTGACTGATCAAACCTCAAGAAGTGAGCATTTAAATCATTCACCCACTGTAGATCCCCCTCTGTCTGGGCAGGGGGGATTTTGAAGCCCGAGATGGTTTTCAGGCTCCTCCACACTCCCTGAATGTTCTTTTGCTGCAGCTGCTCCTCCATCCTCCTCTTGTAGCCGGCCTCAGCCTGCCTGATCTTCCTCCTCAGCTCCTTCTGCACAGTCCTCAGCTCCTCCTTGTTCCCTGACCTGAAGGCTCTCTTCTTCTCCTTCAGCAGAGCCTTCAGTTCACGGTTAATCCATGGCTTGTTGTTTGGAAAACACCGCACCGTCCGGGAGGGAACAATGTTCTCAAAACAGAAGTTGATGTAGTCCGTGATGCACTCTGTGATGGTGTTGATGTCCTCCCCATGTGGGTCATAAAGCTCAGTCCAGACAGTGGTGCTGAAGCAGTCCCTCAGAGCCTCCTCGCTCTCAGCAGACCACATCCTCACCTCACGGGACACCACAGGCTGCCTGCGCACGATGGGTTCATACACAGGCCTCAGATGTACAAGGTTGTGGTCCGAGCTGCCCAGGGGAGGGAGGGGGGAAGAAGAATAAGCCTCCTTGGTGTTGGCAAAAAACAAGTCCAATGTTCTATTGTCTCTGGTGGGGCAGGTAACATACTGGGTGTATGTTGGTAGAACAGAAGAGGGAGAACCGTGGTTAAAGTCACCAGAGATGAGAAAGAGAGCCTGTGGATGCTGTGTTTGCAGCCTACAAGTGCAGGAGAGCAGTGCTTCACAAGCATCTTCAGCATTGGCAGACGGGGCCACATAGACTGCGATCAAAATCACATGTGAGAACTCCCAGGGCAGATAATATGGCCTCATGCCAATAGCCAATAGTTCAATATCCTTGTTACATAGCTGCTCCTTCACTGTGCAGTGTTCGGGTTTGGACCAGCTCGTGTTCACATACACAGCCAGACCTCCACCTCTTTTCTTCAAACATTCTCTAGTTCTGTCCGCCCGCAGCAGATGAAAATTGTCCAAACCTACAATAGAGTCTGGCATTTCTGCTGTTAACCAGGTCTCTGTGAAAATCAAGACGCTGCTGTCCCTATAAATCCTCTGGGACCGCATGAGGCTCGCTATTTCCGTCATTTTATTTTGAAGGGACCTCACGTTACCCATGACTACGGCGGGAACCGACTTCCTGTTTGTCCCTCTCTTCTCTCAGAGTTTACGTCCAGCCCGTCTGCTTCGTTGCATTTTCCTTAGGATGTCCGCCGGGATAACGTGACGATCTCCGGGTAAGACGACTGTTCTCTGCAGTTTCATGAGTTCCTCCTTTGTGTAAACGCGGTACGGCGCCGGGCGGGGGGCGGGGCCGGAGCCGGGGGGCGGGGCCGGAGCCGGGGGACTCAGAGCCAAGACACATCGCAACGACACGACGAAAACACTCAATCCAGCCGAATAAAGTCAAAACAAGTTAATTTAAAGCGATTCCAGTGCGTGTCCCGATCGTTCGTGAAGTTCCTCTTTCATATAAACGTGTACCGACGACACGCCGTACTTTAGCGCGGCCGGAGGGCGCGGGGGGGGGGGCTCGCTCGGAGCTAGCTCACGTCACAACAACACAACGAACGCAACGAAAAACGCTCAAATCCAGCCGAAAAAAGTCAAAAACAGTTGAATTAAAAAACTATTCCAGCGCGTGTCCCTATCGTACAGTAAAATAGAAAAAATATACTAACTATATTTACAAAATATAGGAGATAAAGCACAATAAGTGTGAGAAAGAAGAGAGAGCGTTTACACCGGGCTGCCAGCTGTACCAGCGCCTTATGACGTAATATATATGTAATGTGTATATATATATATATATATATATATATATATATATATATATGTGAAAAAAAAGACTTAAGTGATATGAACAATATGTAAAATTATGCTTTTGGCGAGAGTTTTTTAATAAGTTGTTTTGCGAGCCCGCCGACGTCAAAAACGTTGTGTTTAACTCACAACTCACGGCTTGACCATAGATCACTAACATGAAGGATGCGGGGTGGGCGTGGCTTTGGCTCGCGCTCTCATTCATTGAACTCGTGTTTGAACGAGGAAATGAAGAATACCGATTATATCAGAATCATTTAGTTGTTGCCATTTAATTAGCACAAGTCCTTCTCATGTGGACATGTCCAGCTCGTGTGTGGAGTCATGTGGACATGTCCAGCTCGTCTGTGGAGTCATGTGGACATGTCCAGCACGTCTGTGGAGTCACGTGGACATGTTCAGCTCGTCTGTGGAGACATGTGGACATGTCCAGCTCGTCTGTGGAGACATGAGGACATGTCCAGCTCGTCTGTGGAGTCACGTGGACATGTCCAGCTCGTCTGTGGAGTCATGTGGACATGTCCAGCTCGTCTGTGGAGTCATGT
Source organism: Eucyclogobius newberryi (assembly GCF_026437365.1). Lineage (NCBI taxonomy): Eukaryota > Metazoa > Chordata > Actinopteri > Gobiiformes > Gobiidae > Eucyclogobius > Eucyclogobius newberryi. The sequence continues at coordinate 34,204,090 of NW_027315746.1, read as the reverse complement.
GGACATGTCCAGCTCGTCTGTGAAGTCATGTGGACATGTCCAGCTCGTCTGTGGAGTCATGTGGACATGTCCAGCTCGTCTGGAGTCATGTGGACATGTCCAGCTTGTCTGTGGAGTCATGTGGACAGGTCCAGCTCGTCTGTGGAGTCATGTGGACATGTCCAGCTTGTCTGTGGAGTCATGTGGACAGGTCCAGCTCGTCTGTGGAGTCATGTGGACATGTCCAGCTCGTCTGGAGTCATGTGGACATGTCCAGCTCGTCTGTGGAGTCACGTGGACATGTCCAGCTCGTCTGTGGAGTCACGTGGACATGTCCAGCTCGTCCGGAGTCATGTGGACATGTCCAGCTCGTCCGGAGTCATGTGGACATGTCCAGCTCGTCTGGAGTCACGTGGACATGTCCAGCTCGTCTGTGGAGTCACGTGGACATGTCCAGCTTGTCTGGAGTCATGTGGACATGTCCAGCTCGTCTGTGGAGTCACGTGGACATGTCCAGCTCGTCTGTGGAGTCACATGGACATGTCCAGCTCGTCCGGAGTCATGTGGACATGTCCAGCTCGTCCGGAGTCATGTGGACATGTCCAGCTCGTCTGGAGTCACGTGGACATGTCCAGCTCGTCTGTGGAGTCACGTGGACATGTCCAGCTCGTCTGGAAACATGTGGACATGTCCAGCTCGTCTGTGGAGTCATGTGGACATGTCCAGCTCGTCTGGAGTCATGTGGACATGTCCAGCTCGTCTGGAGTCATGTGGACATGTCCAGCTCGTCTGTGGAGTCATGTGGACATGTCCAGCTCGTCTGGAGTCATGTGGACATGTCCAGCTTGTCTGGAGTCATGTGGACATGTCCAGCTCGTCTGTGGAGTCACGTGGACATGTCCAGCTCGTCTGTGGAGTCACGTGGACATGTCCAGCTCGTCCGGAGTCATGTGGACATGTCCAGCTCGTCTGGAGTCACGTGAACATGTCCAGCTTGTCTGTGGAGTCATGTGGACAGGTCCAGCTCGTCTGTGGTGTCACGTGGACATGTCCAGCTCGTCTGGAAACATGTGGACATGTCCAGCTCGTCTGTGGAGTCATGTGGACATGTCCAGCTCGTCTGGAGTCATGTGGACATGTCCAGCTCGTCTGGAGTCATGTGGACATGTCCAGCTCGTCTGTGGAGTCATGTGGACATGTCCAGCTCGTCTGGAGTCATGTGGACATGTCCAGCTTGTCTGGAGTCATGTGGACATGTCCAGCTCGTCTGTGGAGTCACGTGGACATGTCCAGCTCGTCTGTGGAGTCACGTGGACATGTCCAGCTCGTCCGGAGTCATGTGGACATGTCCAGCTCGTCTGGAGTCACGTGAACATGTCCAGCTTGTCTGTGGAGTCATGTGGACAGGTCCAGCTCGTCTGTGGTGTCATGTGGACATGTCCAGCTCGTCTGTGGAGTCACGTGGACATGTCCAGCTCGTCTGGAAACATGTGGACATGTCCAGCTCGTCTGTGGAGTCATGTGGACATGTCCAGCTCGTCTGGAGTCATGTGGACATGTCCAGCTCGTCTGGAGTCATGTGGACATGTCCAGCTCGTCTGGAGTCATGTGGACATGTCCAGCTCGTCTGTGGAGTCATGTGGACATGTCCAGCTCGTCTGGAGTCATGTGGACATGTCCAGCTCGTCTGTGGAGTCATGTGGACATGTCCAGCTCGTCTGGAGTCATGTGGACATGTCCAGCTCGTCTGTGGAGTCATGTGGACATGTCCAGCTCGTCTGGAGTCATGTGGACATGTCCAGCTCGTCTGGAGTCACGCGTTCTCTTCTGATCGCATTGTAAGGACACTACTTGTCCCGATCAGCTGAGCTGCGTCGTGTCCACGACTCGAGCGTGGGGAAAATGACCGCGCCGTTGGATCAAATCACTGTGGTCAAATTGAAGCTGCTCAATAAGACATTTTCATTCATGTCACACTTTGTGTTCCTGTCAAAACTCAATAAAGTTTATCAAAGCGACTTGTTTGGTCACGGGACGATTCATTTTGTGAGAAGCTCAGTCTGGGTTAGTTTATGACATTGAAGGTATTTTAGTACAACGCAGTATAATAAGAGACATTTCAATGTCTTGCATTGATAACTATAATGATGTAGATAATGTAGAGATGTGGGAGTAGGGCCTATATTCTAAGAATCCAAGAAAATTATTTAGAATAAAAAAATATTTTTAAATTCAACTGTTAGGTGTCATAATAAGGAAACATAACTGTTTCCTTATGATGACACCTACGTCCTACTGTAGTTTTGTGCTCTTGGTAAAACTCTCTTTTCTCCTTAGCTTTGATTTAGTGCTTCTAATCTCCCTAAAGCAGCTCTGCTCTTCTTATCGTCCTATTAAGAACTTGACAAGACACAATTAGGAGCTTCTTCTTAATGGTAGATTGCCTGCTCTCCACAGTCACCAGAGTTCTGCTCAAAGCTCGGCTGCTAATTGGGGACAGGCTAAAATAGCACCTAGTCTTTTTTATTTCATGGATTATCTTAAGGCTTACATTACATTGGCCAAAGCAGCAAACTCACATTTGGAGGTTAAAACATTGGTTTTCATGTGATACATGAGTGTGATACATTTTCACACATCAGGACTAGAACGATTCCAAACCAAGTCACGAGGACTGTACACGGGAGAGTGAATGTAATCCAAGTTTCACTCAGTTAAATATAGTTTTGGTTTCAAATGTCATTCTTACACCAGTAGCTAAGGCCTTGCTATGATTAAGAGCTTCTGTTTTTAAATGTTGGAACTCGAGCAGTCCCTCCTCTGTATTACGTGTTCAACATTCACAGAATATTATTCTATTTCCCAATGACAAGAGTCTTCCAATCTTAAATGTTTGCAGCAGTTCAAATGTACTACGCACACTTATCTAAAACATTTTGTGTATGTAAATATGTACTCAAATTTACTTTACTTTAGAAGTGCCGTTATAACAGAAGTGCATTACAACAGAAGTGCATTAAAACAGAAGTGCATTACAACAGAAGTGCATTAAAACAGAAGTGCATTACAACATAAATGCCGTTACAACAGAAGTGCATTACAACAGAAGTGCCATTACAACAGAAGTGCATTACAACAGAAGTGCATTACAACATAAATGCCGTTACAACAGAAGTGCATTACAACAGATGTGCATTACAACAGAAGTGCCATTACAACAGAAGTGCATTACAACAGAAGTGCATTAAAACAGAAGTGCATTACAACAGAAGTGCATTAAAACAGAAGTGCATTACAACAGATGTGCATTACAACAGAAGTGCACTACAACAGATGTGCATTACAACAGAAGTGCCGTTACAACAGAAGTGCATTACAACAGAAGTGCCGTTATAACAGAAGTGCATTACAGCAGAAGTGCATTAAAACAGAAGTGCATTACAACAGAAGTGCATTACAACAGAAGTGCCATTACAACAGAAGTGCATTACAACAGAAGTGCATTACAACATAAATGCCGTTACAACAGAAGTGCATTACAACAGATGTGCATTACAACAGAAGTGCCATTACAACAGAAGTGCATTACAACAGAAGTGCATTACAACAGAAGTGCATTACAACAGATGTGCATTACAACAGAAGTGCCATTACAACAGAAGTGCATTACAACAGAAGTGCATTACAACAGATGTGCATTACAACAGAAGTGCCGTTACAACAGAAGTGCATTGCAACAGAAGTGCATTACAACAGAAGTGCATTAAAACAGAAGTGCATTACAACAGAAGTGCATTACAACAGAAGTGCATTACAACAGAAGTGCATTACAACAGAAGTGCCGTTACAACAGAAGTGCATTACAACAGAAGTGCTGTTACAACAGAAGTGCATTACAACAGAAGTGCTGTTACAGCAGAAGTGCATTACAACAGAAGTGCATTAAGACAGATGTGCATTACAACAGAAGTGCCTTTACAACAGAAGTGCATTACAACAGAAGTGCATTACAACAGAAGTCCATTAAAACAGAAGTGCACTACAACAGAAGTGCATTACAACAGAAGTGCATCACAACAGATGTGCATTACAACAGAAGTGCTGTTACAACAGAAGTGCATTAAGAAAGATGTGCATTACAACAGAAGTGCCGTTACAACAGAAGTGCATTACAAAAGAAGTTTATTACAACAGAAGTGCATTACAACAGAAGTGCCGTTACAACAGAAGTGCCGTTACAACAGAAGTGCATTACAAAAGAAATGCATTACAACAGAAGTGCATTACAAAAGAAGTGCATTACAACAGAAGTGCCGTTACAACAGAAGTGCATTACAACAGATGTGCATTACAACAGAAGTGCATAACAACAGATGTGCATTACAACAGAAGTGCATTACAACAGATGTGCATTACAACAGAAGTGCTGTTACAACAGAAGTGCATTGCAACAGAAGTGCATTACAACAGAAGTGCATTAAAACAGAAGTGCATTACAACAGAAGTGCATTACAACAGAAGTGCCGTTACAACAGAAGTGCATTACAACAGAAGTGCATTACAACAGAAGTGCATTAAAACAGAAGTGCACTACAACAGAAGTGCATTACAACAGAAGTGCATTACAATTCGGCGACGTCATTTCCGGTGAGTGTGTCGCGTTTTCAGAGCTGTTCGTTCTTAGAGCCTTTTACCGATTAATCCACGAATTATACACACTATTTACGCATCATATACACGAAAGTGAACGTTTGATTTCTCCGCAAACAATCCGGAGCCTCAAGCCGCTCGCTTTTCAGTATTTTGTGGATTAAAAGCCCTCCTCACTCTCTAGCTCCAGCCTGAACTAGCCTAGCGTAGCCTAGCCGCTAGCGTCATGGCTGGATCTACCTTTACCTGTTTGAGCTGTCATATGTCGAGTCAGAACCCTGGCTCCTTCTCTGATGATAGGTGCGTGAAGTGCAGTGTAGTGGTAGTTTTGGAGGCCAGGGTTACGGAGTTAGAAGCGCGGATCTGCTGTTTAGAGGAGCTTAAGTCCAGTTATAGTTCGGTTTTAGCGCGAGGGCTACCGGACCGCGCTGCAGGGCGTAGCATTAGCATTAGCAGTAGCAGTAAGGCCGAGCTCAGCCCCTCAGCGTCTCCCGTGCAGCCGGGACTAGACCAGGAACAGAATAGGGACCATTTTGTGACAGTTCGGAGGGGACAAGGCGCTAAACGCCGAACCTCAGAGCGCCGTGAGCTTCACGTCTATAATAGGTTTTCTCCCCTCAGCGATCACACGCCCGCTGAACACACGAGAGAAACTCTTGTAATCGGGAGTTCTATTGTCAGAGACGTGAAGCTGCCAGCTGCTAGCGTTAGGTGTTACCCGGGGGCCAGAATGGGTGACATCGAAGGAAACCTTAGGATCTTAAAGCGGAGTAGGACCCGTTTCCGGCGAGTCGTGGTTCACGCAGGCGGTAACGACGCCCGTCGGAGACAATCAGAGGTGCTCAAAGTTCAAGTAGCCGCGGTGTGTGACCTAGCGAAGTCGATGTCAGACACTGTAATATTTTCTGGTCCCCTGCCCAATCGGATCAATGCTGAATTGTACAGCCGTCTCTCAGCATTCAACAACTGGTTATCCAGATGGTGCCCTCAAAACAACGTTGTCTTTATTGATAACTGGAGTGCGTTTTGGGGAAAGCCCGGGCTCATACGCAGGGATGGCATCCATCCGACTTCGGAGGGTACATCCCTATTAGTTCGGAATTTGACCGATAGTCTTAGTCGTGTTAAGTGACCATCTAGGGATGAGCCCCGGGCGCAGAGCAGCAGTTTAAGACGCTCCTCTGTCGCTGAACTCTCGCCCGTTCTGTTACATGTGAAGTGTTCAGATTCAAGACAGATAGAGACTGTGTGTGTCCCTCGTGTCCCTCGTACAAATAATGCCAAAAAGTCACATCTCAGAAAAAATATTTCAGGCGTCAGACCAAATAACTTAAGGAAAATAACAATCACAAATGACACAAATATACAAATGAATAAACACGTAAAATGTGGACTGCTAAACATTAGAGCAATTTCCTCCAAATCGCTCTTAGTTAATGAATTAATTAGTGACTATAACATAGATCTTCTAGCTCTAACTGAAACGTGGCTTCAACAAGACGACTACGTCAGACTAAATGAGTCCACCCCACCCAGCCATGTTAACTTTCAGACCGCCAGGAGCACAGGCCGAGGTGGTGGTGTGGCAGTGATCTCACACTCAAGCCTACTCATGAGCCCTAAAACTAACAATGCATTTCACTCATTTGAAAGCCTTATGCTGTCGATCACATGTCCAAATATGAAAAACCAAAAAGGAGTTTTGTTCATAGTTATCTACCGACCTCCTGGTCCCTACTCAGAGTTTTTAACAGAGTTTTCTGACTTTATATCAAACTTAGTGTTAGCCTGGGATAAAATAGTTATAGTTGGAGACTTTAATATCCACGTGAATATGAGTGATGACGCTCTCAGTAATGCCTTCAGCGCCTTGTTAGACAGCATTGGTTTCACTCAGAATGTAAATAAACCAACTCACACTCACAAGAACACTCTGGATCTTGTCCTAACGTATGGAACAGAGATTAGTGACCTCATTGTCCTCCCTCAAAACCCTATATTGTCAGATCATTTCCTAATTACCTTTCAGTTTATTCTTAAAGATCATCCAGTCCCACAAAATAAAGTTATAATGAAAAGGACAATATCTGAAAAATCTATCTCAAAATTCAAAGAAATAATAGAGCCAATATTCAGTGACATGTCATGTGATCCTGCTGAGAACAGCTTTAGTCCCAGTTTAAGTGATCAATGTGTCGACTTGACCATGAATTCTCTGAAGTCTGCTCTTGATGTTGTCGCGCCGTTAAAACAGAAGGTCATTAGGCCAAAGCGCGCCTCCCCATGGTACAACCAAGAACTGCGTTCACATAAACAAAGAGTTAGAAAGTTAGAGGGATTATTTCGTCGCTCTCACACCGAAGAATCCCTAAAAGCATGGAAAAGTTGCCTGCTGTCCTATAAGCAGGCTCTGCGTAAGGCCCAAACCAGATATTATTCAAATCTAATAGAAGTCAACAAAAGTAACACTAAATTCCTTTTCAGCACTGTAGCTAGGCTAACAAACTGTCACAGTGCAGTAGAGCCTTCAATCCCAGCTACACTTAGCTCTGATGATTTCCTCCTATTTTTTAATAATAAAATAAAAACAATCAGAGATAAATTAGATGAAATTACCCCCGCTATTAGCCCTGAACTAGCCCAAGCTGTAAATCTAACGTCCCATATAAATCCACCTGTAAACCTAGAAAGGTTCACAGCTGTTGATCAAGCAGAGATAACTTCAGCCATTATGTCCTCTAAAAGCTCAACTTGTGTCCTAGACCCCATTCCAAGCAGACTCCTCAAAGACATTCTTCCCCTAATTATAGACCCTATTCTTAATATAATAAATACTTCACTCGAAAGTGGCTATGTTCCACAGTCCTTCAAACATGCAGTCATTAAACCTCTTCTGAAAAAGCCTAATCTAGATCCCGACCTATTGGTAAACTACAGACCTATTTCAAATCTTCCCTTCGTCTCTAAAATCCTTGAAAAAGTTGTAGTAAAACAGCTTTGTCGCCACCTGCAGGACAATAACTTATTTGAAGTTTTCCAGTCAGGGTTCAGAGCCCACCACAGCACTGAAACTGCACTAGTTAAAGTCACAAATGATTTGTTATTAGCCGCTGACGATGGACTGGTCTCAATCCTGGTTCTGTTGGACCTCAGCGCAGCGTTTGACACCATCGACCACAACATTCTACTGCAGAGGTTAGAATGTGATGTAGGTGTTGGAGGAACAGCCCTCAGCTGGTTTAAATCCTATCTATCTGATAGGTTCCAATTTGTTAATGTAAACCAGAGCTCCTCACCAAGCTCTAAAGTAATTTACGGTGTGCCACAGGGTTCGGTACTCGGTCCAATTCTGTTTACTCTTTATATGCTACCATTAGGCAACATTATCAGAAAGCATGACATTAACTTCCACTGCTATGCAGACGACACTCAGCTGTATTTATCAATGAAACCTGATCAGAGCGATCAAGTAGACAGACTTAGTACTTGTGTGAAGGAGATAAAAACCTGGATGACACTAAACTACCTGCTTCTTAACCCTGAAAAAACCGAGGTCATTGTGCTTGGCCCTAAGCATCTACGAGACGCTCTATCTGAGCAGATAGTCACACTGGACAATGTCAGTGTAGCCTCCAGTTCTACTGTAAGAAACCTTGGAGTCTTATTTGACCAGGAGCTCTCATTTAAAGCTCATATAAATCAAGCTTGTAAAACAGCCTATTTCCATTTGCGCAACATCGCCAAAATCAGAAGAATCCTGCCTAAAAGTGATGCCGAAAAACTTATCCATGCATTTGTAACGACTAGATTAGACTACTGTAACTCCCTGCTTGCAGCGTGTCCTAAAAGCTCCATAAAAAGCTTTCAACTGGTTCAAAATGCAGCAGCAAGATTACTAACAGGAACAAAAAGAAGAGAGCACATTACGCCAGTGCTGAAGTCTCTTCACTGGCTCCCCGTCGAGTTTAGAATCAAATTCAAAATTCTACTCTTGACCTACAAAGCCATAAATGACATGGCCCCATCCTACCTCAAAGATGCTATAGAACCATATCATCCAAACAGAGCTCTTCGCTCTCAGAATGCCGGCCTTCTGGTGGTGCCAAGAGTCTCTAAAAGTACTGTAGGAGGTAGAGTGTTTAGCTACCAAGCTCCTGTGTTATGGAATCAGCTCCCGACCCATGTTAAATATGCTGACACAGTCTCTTCATTTAAGTCCAGGCTTAAAACGTTCCTCTTCGAAATCGCTTATGGTCAGACTAGTTAGGAACAGAAACATAAACCCACAGCTTCAGCTACGCTGCCCTAGGAGTAACTATGCTGGGGGAAGTATGACAGCTTGAGCACTATCCTCTTCTTCTTCTGACTACTTATGCTATCAAACAATATTTATTTTTTAATTCCACTTGCAAACTGTTCACCGCCTTCTTTTTCTTTCTCTCACTCCTGAGGACCTGTGGACCCAGATGTCCCTCTCCTGGTGAAGTGGTCCCTGCCCCATGTGGACGGTCCCTCATCTGCCTGAAGAGTGGCTCCAGTTCGCCTCAGTCGGTCCCTCATCTGCCTGAAGAGTGGGTCCAGCTCGCCTCCGACGGTGCCTCATCTACCTGAAGAGTGGGTCCAGCTCGCCTCCCACGGTCCCTCATCTGCCTGAAGAGTGGGTCCTGCTCGACTCCGACGGTCCCTCATCTGCCTGAAGAGTGGGTCCAGTTCGACTCAGACGGTCCCTCATCTGCCTGAAGAGTGGGTCCAGCTCCAGTCTCCTCGTGTCCGTCTGTGAGAGTCGGATCTCTCCTTCACTGGAACTCCTCCAGGTTTCTACGCTTTTTTCCCAAAGAGGTTTTTTTTTTTTTTTTTTTTTTTGTAGTTTTTCCTGGCCGAGAAGGAGAGTCTAAGGACAGAGGACCCTGGGACGTCGTCCCTCGCCACCACAGACATTGTCTGACTTCATCGCCACCACAGACATTGTTGATTCATTTCTCCCTGTGGCCCTCAGAGGCAACTGTTGTTGTGATTTTGGGCCTTACAAAAATAAATTGATTTGATTTGATTTGATACAACAGAAGTGCTGTTACAACAGAAGTGCATTACAACAGAAGTGCATTAAGACAGATGTGCATTACAATAGAAGTGCACTACAACAGATGTGCATTACAACAGAAGTGCCGTTACAACAGAAGTGCATTACAACAGAAGTGCCGTTACAACAGAAGTGCATTACAAAAGAAGTGCATTACAACAGAAGTGCATTACAACAGAAGTACCGTTACAACAGAAGTGCCGTTACAACAGAAGTGCATTAAAACAGAAGTGCATTACAACAGATGTGCATTACAACAGAAGTGCACTACAACAGATGTGCATTACAACAGAAGTGCCGTTACAACAGAAGTGCATTACAACAGAAGTGCCGTTATAACAGAAGTGCATTACAACAGAAGTGCATTAAAACAGAAGTGCATTACAACAGAAGTGCATTACAACAGAAGTGCCATTACAACAGAAGTGCATTACAACAGAAGTGCATTACAACATAAATGCCGTTACAACAGAAGTGCATTACAACAGAAGTGCATTACAACAGATGTGCATTACAACAGAAGTGCTGTTACAACAGAAGTGCATTGCAACAGAAGTGCATTACAACAGAAGTGCATTACAACATAAATGCCGTTACAACAGAAGTGCATTACAACAGAAGTGCATTACAACAGATGTGCATTACAACAGAAGTGCCGTTACAACAGAAGTGCATTGCAACAGAAGTGCATTACAACAGAAGTGCATTAAAACAGAAGTGCATTACAACAGAAGTGCATTACAACAGAAGTGCATTACAACAGAAGTGCATTACAACAGAAGTGCCGTTACAACAGAAGTGCATTACAACAGAAGTGCTGTTACAGCAGAAGTGCATTACAACAGAAGTGCATTAAGACAGATGTGCATTACAACAGAAGTGCCTTTACAACAGAAGTGCATTACAACAGAAGTGCATTACAACAGAAGTCCATTAAAACAGAAGTGCACTACAACAGAAGTGCATTACAACAGAAGTGCATCACAACAGATGTGCATTACAACAGAAGTGCTGTTACAACAGAAGTGCATTAAGACAGATGTGCATTACAACAGAAGTGCCGTTACAACAGAAGTGCATTACAAAAGAAGTTTATTACAACAGAAGTGCATTACAACAGAAGTGCCGTTACAACAGAAGTGCCGTTACAACAGAAGTGCATTACAAAAGAAATGCATTACAACAGAAGTGCATTACAAAAGAAGTGCATTACAACAGAAGTGCCGTTACAACAGAAGTGCATTACAACAGATGTGCATTACAACAGAAGTGCATTACAACAGAAGTGCATAACAACAGATGTGCATTACAACAGAAGTGCATTACAACAGATGTGCATTACAACAGAAGTGCCGTTACAACAGAAGTGCATTGCAACAGAAGTGCATTACAACAGAAGTGCATTAAAACAGAAGTGCATTACAACAGAAGTGCATTACAACAGAAGTGCCGTTACAACAGAAGTGTATTACAACAGAAGTGCATTACAACAGAAGTGCATTACAACAGAAGTGCATTACAACAGAAGTGCATTAAGACAGATGTGCATTACAATAGAAGTGCCGTTACAACAGAAGTGCATTACAACAGAAGTGCATTACAACAGATGTGCATTACACTCAAATAGAGAACAAGATAGGATTACTCAAACAAAGAATACAAGAATACAACTCAGAGTAAGCAAATGCTTCAAAACGTCCTTGTGCCCATGAGCCTTTAACCTGAGGCCTACATCTTCTGCAGTATGAAGCATTCTGCACTCCTCGGACGCTTTGGGCCCGTGGTGGGATTAGCGGAGTCTGTTTCCACCTGATGAGACGGCCAGGCACCACAAAAAGCTCCTTGTTATGCATGAGATCTGAAAACAGGTTTTTCCTTCCCGAGTCAAGGACGAGGCTTTTGTTGAATGCATTTTAAACCTGTAGCATCTCTTGTGTCGTTGGCTTTGTCTGTCCCGTTGGCAACGGCTATGAATGCAGCTGTAACAAAAGATTTAAAGCAAAAATCAGTATTATTAAACTAACTCTAGCCATATTAGGTCATTTATGATTACTTTTTAACATTGGCAAATCTGCAGTGAATGTGCTCCAGTGTGACAAAAGGTGTCGGGGCAAAACGTTCATGTTTACAGTTTCAATTGTTAGATTCTAACATACTGAGAATAACAAGACAAGATATGGTCACAATCCTTTGACTTGGACTCAAGTCGGGATAAGAGTCCAATTTTAAAGCTTTTTCTTTATAATGGAAAAAAAAGGTATAGTTTTATAGATTGTTGAGAGTTCTTTATGGAGGGCCATACCTAAATATTTAAGGGATTCCGTTAGCTATTCAAATGGACAGGTCTTTCTAAAAGCTTTCTACAAACAGTAAAACATAATTGAATGTTATTTGTATCAGCTCTACTTGTGTATAAGTCTCTTCATGGCCTAACACCAAAATACATCTCAGACTTGTGTGTGCATATGAACCACCTCGGACTCTAAGGGCCTCAGGGACCGGCCTCCTGCTGGTGCCAGAGCCAAGACCAGACATGGAGAATCTGCGTTCCAGGTCTATGGGGCAAAGGTCTGGAATCGCCTTCCCGAAGTTGTGAGACAGGCCCCGCCCCAGCTGTGTTTAAATCCAAACTAAAAACTGTTTTGTTTAGCCGTGCCTATGACTGACATAATTTTACCTGGTTTTTAATATTTTAAAATACTACATTATTTTTATTCTTTACTTTACTCTAATGTACATTGTTTTACATTTTTATAAACGGCATTGTGTTTTTACCTCATTACTTGTTTTAAATTGTGTTTTAAACACTATAAAGTACTTTGAATTGCAGTTTGTATGAATTGTGCTTTATAAATAAATTTGATTTAATTTGATTTGATCATCAGTTGCATCCAGAATTTGGACCAATATTATGAAGAAAATGCATTACATTTTATGTATTTAACCTTTATTCATCCAGATTGGTTGATAAAGAACTATTTACAATGGAAACCTGGTCCCATTTTGTGTGGGAGTTTCTGGTTTGCGTAGCAGACAAGTTGTATGTACTATAACTCTCATACTACTACCCACTCATTTCACGTCCAGTACCACGAGGAGTATTGTGAGGCCAACAGTGTCAATTCTTTTTTCTGAGTCTTCTTGGACTGGAGCGCTTTTTGACTTCTTTTGAAATAGAACAGTCGCAAATTGGTTTCAAAATCTACATCAACATAAGTCGAGAAAGACTTACAGACAGTCACAGCCCAGCGAATCCAGGACCTTTGGGCATCTACAAGTTATGACTAATAACATGCCTCCAGGATGACCTTTGACCTTCTACATGGGATAGAAGTGAGTTTGTTTACACTGTTTTATCCACATAATTTTAACTGTCAATATCAGTAAATGTTTTATTTACAGTGCATAAGAAAGAGTATGTCTCACAAAACATCTTCAGGAAACCTGTTGATGATAGTTGAAAGTGGAAAGTAAATCAGATGTCCAGATATTGCAGATTTAAGGTCCAATCGACACAATCTTTTCTCTTTAAACGCACATAATGTTTATTCTGATTAGTTTTTAAAATGTATTACTATTCACACCTTAGTTTCATCGCCACACTCTCTCCTCTGCCAATATCCCGCTTTAACAGATTTAGTTACGTAGGGGCAGGAGCTCTATGGAGGTTAGAAAACACGGGGGGAGCACTTGATGGAAAATACATCGAGCGTTGGATTGTGCACGGCAACGTTTGGAACTTGTTGCATTTGGCCACGTGTTAAGAACAGACAGCTCCCAGCTTTGTGACCAACATAAGGCCTGCTGTAAACTTCGAGCACTTTTATCTGTGTGTAGCAAAGACCGGTCTCTCATGGCGCTTCACGCTTCTAACCACTGTGTAAGTCTAATGTTTGCTGGCTTTGAAACATGTAGTTATTCTGGTAACATGTTCTCATTCCTCTAACACAGACTCAGCACAAAGTGAGCAGAATATTGGGCTTCTCCCCTGAACACTTGGGCCTGGACGTGAATAAACTCCGGGAAGCAGACGGCTCAAGGCCCGGGCAGGGTTATTGGAAGCGTGCAGACCACAGCGCCTCTGCCATTATCCTCTGGCTCATTAAGAAGCACCACAAAGAGCAGCTTATGTCAGCTGAAGGCCGGACAGGGCAAATACATCCACACAGACTCCGGAAGGGTTTATGAGAACATTATCAATGCAATACGTTTTGAAACCCTAACATAGAATTGAATCACTGGGTAATAAAGTATGCGTGCGTATGTCCTCTACTGCAGGTAAGACCAAAGTGGAACAATTATTTTGTAATAGCAGCATTTTCTGACCAAATCAAACCACTGCACACAAGCTGTATCTAATAATAATACATTTGACTGATCACAAACCTGGCAGAAAGAGCTGTAACATCTTATGATTACGACATCATGATTAAAGGAGGAAAGCTTTTTGTGCCAGTACACTGCTCTTCCTTTCATTTGAGTAACAGTGCTGAATAATGGTGCAAACGTGGTTCATACAGTAAGTTTGGGTTGTGTCTAGAATCACAACAGCAGTTTCCTCAGGACCGTTCTTGCTTTGAAGAAGCAGCATTGAAGGTTCATGAGCACAGAGGTCTCCATCATCTGTGAATGGAAAATGTTTGGAGACTCTTCCTAGAACGGCCTTAGTCAGGGAGGTGACCAAGAACCTGATGGTCACTCCGCCAGCGTTTCTCTGGAGAGAGGAGAACCTTCCAGAAGAACAAGCTCAACAACAATCTCTGTAGTACTCACCAATAGGAGGTGCCACCCTCTCTCCTCCTGAGTGGTTCTGACTCTAGTCTTTCTTCAAATGGAAGCGTGTCATCTCTGGTCTTCCTTGGGAGTCAGATCTCTCCTTCACTGTGGTTCTCCCCAAGGTTACGACTTTTTCCCAAAGGGTTTTGCAGTTTTTCCTTGCAGAGAAATAGGGTCTAAGGGCAGGGGATGTTGGGACATTTATCCATTTGATAATTTCCTGTGAACATTATTTAATAAGCTTCACTCTTTCACTCTCGCCCTTTGAAGCAACTGCTGCTGTGATTTTGGGCGTTACAAAAATACATTGAATTGGACCTCAAACTGGGGCGAAGGTTCATCTTTCAACAAGACAATGATCCTAAGCACACAGCTAAGATAACAAAGAAGTGGCTACAGGACAACACTGTGAATGTCCTTGAGAGGCCAGACTTGAACCCAATTGAACATCTCTGAAAAGATCTGAAAATGGCCAATTCTCACCAAGCAAACTTCTTGGGGTTGGAACATTCTGCAAAGGAGAATGGGAGAAACTGCCCATAAAGGTGTGCCAAGCTTATACCCAAAAATACTTTTAGGCTGTAAATAATGCCAAAGGAGCTTCAACAAAGTATTGGGCAAATTAAATTTGCAAAGACTTAAAACCACTTTGAATGAATTGAATCCATTTTGGGACAAGACTGTGATATAACAACATTTGTAAAAAGTGAAGCGAAAAACCTTGATTGTTTTCTTCAAGTCAGAACTCGCACTCTTATTATCCGCTCACTATATTAGGAAAGTGCCAATAAATGGAAAGTTCGTGAAAATAATAGGACATAACTCGCAAGCGAGGTCAGATATTTGAAATAAGTACATCAATAAGTACACCAATGTACTTATGTACCAATGTACATTAGTGTAATCCCTCATTTGTCCAGGATGGTTCCATTGAAGAGAAAGATTCAGTTGTATCATCTGGACTCGTTTCGACTCGTTTCGACTTTCCATAACCCACCCCACAGTAAAATGATCATTTGTTGGCAAAAGACATCACCCTCAGTTTTTACACATATACTTTTGAGAGAAAGTCCTGTGCTATATCAACTACGTGTCCCTGTCTGTCGCCAGGGACACGTGGACACTCTGCCAAAGCAAATGCTTAAAACGCGGCACACAGAAGCTGGACGGCCTAAACGCGCATCCTCCATAGACTTTGCATGTAAACTCACTGCCTTTGACGCCGCGGCCTGAACGCAGCCTTTATCCAGGTGGTAAAACGATGTTACACAGGAAACTAAGCAGAATCCTCTCTAAACTCCTACACCTGCTCTTCTCCTGTGGTTCTCGTGTTCAGTCCTGTTTCCCTCCGACACACACACACCAGCTTAGAATTTCTCTCTTCCGTCCCACATCTCTCAATGGACTAATTATTTCCCAGCGTTCCCCGCGAGAGCGCTCATTATTGACTGAAGTAATTACACGTTTCAAATCTTGCGTCGAAAGTTCCAGATGATGTTAGTCTAAAAGACTGGCCGCCTGGGAATTGAAGCCCATGTTGAAATGGTCGGTGGCACAGTGTAGTTTGTACCCCACAGCAAGAAGGTGATCGGTTCAATCCCTTGGGAAATAGAGTTTGCATCTTCTCTCTGTATCTGGGTGGATTTCCTCACGGTACCACTTAAATACTCCAGACCACCTGGCTCAAGATTCACTTTGAGTTTGAGATGTGTTTACATTCCCACTAAAATGTGGATCTAATTATCAGATTATTGAGACGTAAACACATGTGAGTACAAACTAATGAAAAGACTAAAAACATGTATTTACAATATATATACACGCTATATATTATGTACTTTTTACACATATAAACAGTTTAAGAAAGGTCACATGTTATTGGTATCCAGACTATCAACACTATTTTTAGTATTGATTAGTAACTGATTTTTATATTTCTGAAAACCAAACACTTGTGCAGGTGTTGAACTGTCGACACGGAAATTGTGGAATAAATATTATACTTTCTACAATTATTTTAAAGAAACTGTTACATGTCACCAGAAGGTTTTGAATCAGAATCAGAAAAGGTTTGTTGCCATTGTCACTAAACAGAATTCACAAACATAGAACTTGCTTTGGTGATTTGGTGCAACATAAAACAATGAACAATGAGAAAACAACCTATATAAAAAACAATTTAAATCTGCAATAGGATACAAATAAAAATAGGCTTAGTATGTACACAAAATGAACGGTTAAATTTGCATATGTAGTGCAGAAAGTGAACAGTGAGTGATTAAATGATGGTGACAGTGACAGTTAAAATGACAGTGTTTAAGAAGTGTTCGTGAGTCCAACAGCAGAGGGAAAGAAACTTCTTTTGGCGGGAGGTTCTGATCCTTGTCATGGAATCAGAAAATGTCCTTGGGATGAGACATGCACCGATGCTATTCCTTAACACATAGAGAACACAATTCAACTTAGAATATGAAACAACACAGAAATATCAGAGATTTGTATGACAAGCTTGGGAGAAAACGCTGGGCTGTGTCAGCCAGGCCGTTGTAAGGAGCCTGGCTGACCCTCCTGCGTCTCACCTCGTTTTTTCCCATGCTGGTTGGTTTTATTAGATATTCTGGAATAGGCGGGTCACATTTCTCATTGGTCAGCCTCACATCAAGGCACTTGGTATTTTTCCGTAGAGATCAAGCCTTGGGTAAACATTACCCAAACTCCTCTGGGCTGTCACCCTCGGGTAAACATCCTTTGGCCCATCTTTACGACCCCTTCACAAATGCAGTTTGTCACACACCCGTTCTTCTCTTAGACTAATGATGCAGATAAAATAGCACTATTATGCAGATGAAATACATCACAGAAATATAATCATATATTCACATTTTATCACATTTCCCTCCTGTTTATCAAAGCATTAGTCTACTGTCTCATATGCCAAACACATTATGCTTTTCAGTTTTCAACATGTCTTTCATATTGGTGTTAAAATGACACTTTTACACTCAAAAAGTAATGCACAGTTCTCAACATTGAACACACTCCTTTTCTCTCGGCCCACAACATTTCTACATGGCTATATTACTGTCCTAAATTTTTAGTCAGATTTCTGTAATTTGACAAACAGACAATTTATACTGTCCATAATTGTGTGCGGTGTGATGGGAAATATAGAAGTACAAGCGGAAAGCCCTTAAACCCGCTGCTCTCTGGTCAGTCAGTTTGACTCGTCAGGGACCTCTCTGGACACCCCAATAGAATCAAATACGTAGTATCAGGTGCTACTGGGACCAGATTGTCCACTAACCTCTCGACCTTGACCCTGCTGTATGGTTCTGGGTGATGCTGGTCACAAAAAGAAACATAGGCACAACGTCCTAGTCCTTCCAAGTGCCCTCTCAGCACTGTGTGCCCACACCACCATACGTCCTTGCTTGGTTTCTTAAGAGACCTTCTTCCGCTGCTCGCTTCGGTCACACCTTTGACACATGAACTGGTGCATTTCCCATCTCAATTCATAATCTCATTAACATTGCATGAAGTTATGTTGTAGCAGATACAAAATCTCTCTTAGTTAGTGCAAACAACAGTGGCTGTATAATATGCCATTGTGTTTCTTCAGCTACTGTCATGTCAATTATACATTGTACATTATTACACATCATGCATTTCATAACCTTTCAAGTTGATCACTTATTTTCTTCACTCTATTCCATATACCGGTATACACAGTTGTGACACACCATTGTATGTTGATCGATTGTCCCGAATGGGCGAGATTACTTTCGCCTCTCTGCTGTCTCTTTTTTCACATGTTACGGCGCATAATACAGGTGTTCAGCACCCATATTACCATCATCACTTGTGATGATGATAACTGTTGATTCTTTTAGCAGAGTATGGTACTCTGCGCACCGTAGCCTCTGGCTCTCGTTCATCGTAGCAGAGTATAGTACTTTGCGTACTGTAGAATCTGTCTCCCGTCCATTGTAGCAGAGTATCGTACTCTACCGTAGACTCTGGACAAAACTCATACAAACGAAGTCCTGCGTCTGCGATGTTATGGATCTGCCGCTGTGTTGTCCAGACATTTCTCTCACTTTCCCATGAGAGCACCCATGTTCTCGTCCCTCTAATGGTCGGTGTGAGGACGACACGGTGTGGCTCCGTCCACTTTGCTCGTCCACCTGGCTCGTCTCTGTAAACACCACATCTCCAACACGATTTCTGCTGCGGTGATAAACAAAGTCTTTTCGACAGTTCAGTGTATTTCAAACAGTTTTCTTGTTTACAATTTTTTTTTTTTTTGTAATTATTGATTCCTTTTTGAGATATGGCCTTGCCCATTTCTCAAACTTCTACACAATTCTACATTTAAACAAAATTCAATAATCCAGATAGTTTACAACATTCACTAATCCAGGATGTAATCAAGGAAGAGATGGAATTGCGTCTGTCACTCCAACTCCGCAATGTCACCTCTTGACCTTTCACAGTTCAGTGGTCACATCCCTGGCTGAGCCCCCCCTTACACAGCGGTGGGCCCTCACCCTGTGTGGGTCAATCAGTCTGTGTGTCTGTTATCCTATACTGCCAAACCTATCTGTTTTACCACCATTTGTTTCAAACTCCAAATGTTTCAAACTCTAAATGTTTCAAACTCTAAATGTTTCAAACTCTAAATGTTTCAAACTCTAAAAGTCTGGTATCCACGTGTGCGCGCGTATGTATGTATGTATGTGTGTGTGTGTGTGTGTATGTGTGTGTGTGTGTGTGTGTGTGCAATACAAATACATCAAACAATAATAATTATCTCAATAATTCCCCCGTTGAGCTGGTCATAAGGGTCAGTTCACAACTTTTAATCCTTCACATAATTAACATCAAATTTCACATCTCCTCTGTGGGCGTGGCCTGAATAAAGTCACCCATCTAATGTAATATGTGCTAATCTTCTATATGTGCTTCAGGTGAGTTCCAAACTCAATCTCTCACACCTGCTCATGTGGTGCTTTACAAACATTGTGTATTAGTTTGTTCTAGCAAGTCTATATGTGTATTAAAATCAAAATGATCCTAAACCTTCCCCTTGTCCATAAGGCACATCATTGTTATCAACCCTTTTTCCCCCTTGTTCCCTACTTTCTTTGTCTTTCCTTTGTCTCTCATCACATCCTCCTCTCTGTCTTCCCCTCTGTTTCCCTCTGTCTTCCTCTTGTAACGGAGGAAACACCCATTTCCAAATTTCTAAACCTGCTTTTTCTTTCTCTCTTTTCACTTACTCTTACCCTCACTTGTAACCTGCTTTTACTTTCTCTCTTTCTTGTAGTCTAACCATCTCCTGCCTCCGTCCTGAGTCCTATAATGTTTAAGTCCTGTTATCACTGGTTTTCATGACTTTCTATAACGTCTAAATTTAGATGATACTGTCTAATTTAAATCAATTCAATTCTTGATTGAATCTCCACAATCCTTCAGGTAATTCCTTTAGAATGTCAAATTATTTCCCCGTTAATGTTAACTTTTCCTATTACTCATCAGTCAACCCCCCCTGAGGTGTTGCCGTTGATAGTCAAAGATAACAACATCTGCTCCATCCTGAGTCCTCTCCAGATTATTTCCCAGTCAATAGCCCCCCTCTGACTATCTTTTATGACTTGGTGTCGTTTGCCTTTACTTAATGACCCATTCATGTCTTTCCAAGGAGGACATCGGACGTCACTATTTAACTTATTCCCTCACTTACGTCTACATGCAATACGAGGTTTCCTCATGATAATACAAATAAATAAGTTACTGATATACTTTTACTATCACTTTACTTCCTGCCCGTTCTACTCCTATGTCCAAAAACTTCAGTAGTCACTCATTTACCCATATTATCACTTCCAGGCCCGTGCCTGCATTTGATTCTAAATTTAAAAACACTTCTGTCTTTTCGTCCTGTACTTTCATCTAGTCATGCATTAAGTCTAAAAAGATAATTTTCGTCAAGTCCAAAAATAAAACAAAACATAGCTTTGTTCTGTGCACTCAAAAAACACGATACCGTAAAAACACAACTTTTGTCTTCTATGTCGGGGACAGGAAGTGTCCTGTTTGTGATCACGTTCCCCAAAAAATTGGCCATCTATAAAAATCTGAATTCATCTTTATCTCTTATCAAGTTTAATAAAATCTTTATAATTGACTGTTGTCAATCAAACAAAACCCTTAAATTTGTTCTACAGACTAAAATTTAAAACCAGCTGGGTTTAGTTCCTCTAATTCATTCACGTTCAGAGCGTCCTCTGAACTGCTTTCTTCCCATTCTCCTGCCTTGTTGACCCCCCTTATCTCCCCCTCTCTGCCACGTCATCTGAGCACGCTGGAAGTCTCCCTCCAAAATCCTCTTATGACTTTTCCTTTGTCTTTTTACAGTTTGGGGTGATAATTCTGGCATTATGTGGTCTCGGTCGTCTGAGAGAAATGCTACTTGCTTTACAGACACGTCATTTCTCAAGCTTCTAGTAGAATTTCTTATTGATTTTCCACCGGAGATAATGCTAGGTGTTTAAAGATTCACCCGTGACTGCAAATTTTAGATCTCTAAGAATAACGCCTTGTGACCCTTGTATGATTAATTGTGATTCACACTTGTTAGTTAATCACTTATTAATCCTCATTCACACATTCACACTTCTCTCTTACTTACTTTGCTTGTGCACAGCGCTTACATTCACACATATTTCCTCAGTGATATCAAACTGGGCATTTCCTCAGTAATACCTAACTGGGCATAAAAGCCTTCAATATTTTTCCAGTAAATATCAAACTAATGCATTAAACGTTTTATGGCTAACTCTTTTTCACACACAAAGTTTTTGTCTGACCTTCTTCGTCGCCTGTGTTCTCCTGCTGCTTCGAAACGACGCGCTCTCCTCGCGGAGTATGAGGTGCGATGGGCGGCCACGGGAAAAGTGGACTTCTTTTAGCTGTGCACAGACTTCACCGATTCACCCGTCAATCTCCGCGAAGGGCAGCTGGTCATCCGGCTCGAAGGACCAGAAAATGTCATGGAATCAGAAAATGTCCTTGGGATGAGACATGCACCGATGCTATTCCTTAACACATAGAGAACACAATTCAACTTAGAATATGAAACGACACAGAAATATCAGACATTTGTATGGCAAGCTTGGGAGAAAACGCTGGGCTGTGTCAGCCAGGCTGACCCTCCTGCGTCTCACCCCGTTTTTTCCCATGCTGGTTGGTTTTATTAGATATTCTGGAATAGGCGGGTCACATTTCTCAGTGGTCAGCCTCACATCAAGGCACTTGGTATTTTTCCGTAGAGATCAAGCCTTGGGTAAACATTACCCAAACTCCTCTGGGCTGTCACCCCCCCCTCGGGTAAACATCCTTTGGCCCATCTTTACGACCCCTTCACAAATGCAGTTTGTCACACACCCGTTCTTCTCTTAGACTAATGATGCAGATAAAATATCACTATTATGCAGATAAAATACATCACAGAAATATAATCATATATTCACATTTTATCACAGTCCTACCTGAGGGGCGTGGCCTCCTGCCTGAGGGGAGTGGCCTCCTGCCTGAGGGGAGTCCGTGTCCAGGGTGAGAAGGATCTGTGCATGTGACTGAAAGGATTTTCTTTGCTCTCTTCTCTTTTATTTCTTAAACTGTTTTGTGATTTCTGTCATTTCTTTGTGATTTGAATGCATTTTTTTCCCCGTTGTGTGAAGCACTTTGAATTGCCTTGTGTATGAAATGTGCTCTACAAATAAACTTGCCTTCCAGGTCCTGCAGAGATGGAAGTCTGACGCCGATCACCTCTTGGGCTTGTAAACACTAACATTAGATGTTTAGGGGTTTACATTTATCTGATTCGTTTTCTGACCGTGTAAATGTTCCAGTTACACTGTCCTGACACGGGACTACCTCATCCGTCCCCTTGTTAACCACTGCACAAAAACTACTCTCATGTGCTCCCATTACCACTGGGACAAACAGCAGACACTGCTGTTGCCGTGACATGACAGATTAATTCATTCGTAGCACTCCCGGCTTTTCTCCCGGAGGTCTCTCATTATTGACTGAAGTAATTACAAACGTTTGGCTCTGACGGTAGAATTTCCAGGTGACTGTTGCTAAAAGCCTGCAGTGATGTGATGTAGGAAGCAGCGGTAACCAGGATGTGTGGCGCCAGCTTCCTGTGCCAAACACATCTGACGACGGTGTGGAAACGCTATCCCACCATCCTGTCTCTTCAACGCATTCATTTCTATTTAATTAACTTTTGGAGACGCTACGTTGCACAGCGGAATTTAATGTGCACTAATTAGCAGGTTGAAATAATATTGTGAGGTGATTAGTTTGGGTTTCGTTTAAAGCGGCCTAATGTTTTTCACAGTTTTAAGGTTGAAGGTCCTAAACCTTCGATTCTCTTTGGAGATAACAGTAACATTTTCATCCAAAAGGTGGCGTACATTACCAGAAAGCGTACATAGAGGAACGTGGAAACATTTAAATTAACACTTTTATAGTGGCACCTGGCTGCTGTTGTATAGAGAGATTGTAGAAAGATTCAATTGTGGTCGTTTAGAGGCAAGGCAAGTTTATTTGTAGAGCACATTTCATACACAAGGCAATTCAAAGTGCTTCACACAGATGTTTCGACTCTCCTCCAAGAGTCATTCTCAATCTGTGGGTCGTCTGCTCCTGGACGAGACGACTGCTGCAGAAGAAGAAGAAGAAGCGAGGGACATTTTGGAGGAGCAGAGGAGCACGAAATATACACTCCTGTCCAAAAAAAGGTCGCCTCTCGGATTGAACTAAGCAAATACAGTAGGTGGAGCCTCCTACTGGAGAACTGCTGCAGGTGATGATCTTTCAGCTGCAACACGGAATTTGAACCGAACTGATGCAGACAAAGACGAATCCCGTGGTCATGGATGAGATGTCTGTTTGAGAAGGATCACATCATTGTCATCGAGCAGAGAAAACATCTGCAGAGAAGAAGAAACTAATGTACTCCAGATCTGAACCTGAGAGAGAGTTCTCTCTGTGCAGCGGTCACTCTCTTTGTGCAGCGGTCACTCTCTTTGTGCAGCGGTCACTCTCTTTGTGCAGCGGTCACTCTCTTTGTGCAGCGGTCACTCTCTTTGTGCAGCGGTCACTCTTTGTGCAGTGGTCACTCTTTGTCTAGTAGACACTCTCTTTCTGCAGCGGTCACTCTCTTTCTGCAGCGGCCACTCTCTTTGTGCACTGGTCACTCTCTTTGTGCAGCGGTCACTCTCTTTGTGCAGCGGTCACTCTCTTTGTGCACTGGTCACTCTCTTTGTGCAGCGGTCACTCTCTTTGTGCAGCGGTCACTCTTTGTGCAGCGGACACTCTCTTTCTGCAGCGGTCACTCTCTTTCTGCAGTGGTCACTCTCTTTGTGCAGCGGTCACTCTCTTTGTGCAGCGGCCACTCTCTTTGTGCACTGGTCACTCTCTTTGTGCAGCGGTCACTCTCTTTGTGCACTGGTCACTCTCTTTGTGCAGCGGTCACTCTCTTTGTGCACTGGTCACTCTCTTTGTGCAGCGGTCACTCTCTTTGTGCACTGGTCACTCTCTTTGTGCAGCGGTCACTCTCTTTGTGCAGCTGTCACACTGAAGGTCAGTCCAGGCCTACATTGCTCATCCAGAAAGACATTGTAGACAAAGACATGAAAATGTAAAAAAAAACTAGTTTTTACATGTCCCCAGAATTGACTCCCTCTTATCTACCCTCGTGTTTTTGTGTATCTGTGTGTGTGTGTGTGTGTGTGTGTGTGTGTTTGTTAGCTAGGATGCACTGGGTTTCAGCGTTGCCGGGACTTGTTGTCATATTAAAAATCAAACCAACCCGGGGCCCTATGTAAAAAGAGCCCCCCCTAGTGCTATTTCTGTAGTCACATCATCACACAGATGGAAAAACAAAATGCGAGTCAGGCCCAATCTGAGAAATGTGATTCATATTCCCTGTGAAAAGATAAAGCCCACTCTCACTGAAACTAGTCCGAAACTTGCCGTGCTAAATGTCAGATCCTTATGTAACAAATCTCTCTTAATTAATAATTTTATTTCTTCTTATAATCTTGATTTTATGTTTTTAACTGAAACATGGCTTGACAAAAACACAGGAAATGTAGTTCTGATAGAATCTGCTCCACCCAACTTTAAGTTTGAATCTGAAACACGAGAAAACAAAAAAGTGGGTGGAGTCTGTGCTGTCTTTAGAGATGAAATAATTACCCGCAGGTTGTCTTTTGGGGTGTTTTCATAATTTGAGTATGTATCCTTTAAAATGGAGCTGAAACGGTCTCCATCCATTCTCTTCATTGTTTTATACAAGCCTCCCCAGCACTGCCAAAGTTTTATTGATGATTTTACTGAGATGCTTTCAGTCGTATGCACAGACTTTGATGGTTTGGTCATTACAGGTGGTTTCAATGTGCGTGTTGATAATATTTGTGACAGAAACGCTAAAGAGCTCGATGCTGTCCTTGAAACCTTCAGTCTTACTCAGCATGTGAGAGGCCCCACCCACAGCAAAGGACACACTCTAGATCTCATACTTACAAAGGGGGTAAATATTTCAAATGTTAATGTGATCGATGTTGCTCTGTCTGATCATTTCTGTGTCTTCTTTGACCTGTCTGTTTCTCCCAAACCCCCGGTTGGTCCTGCAGTTGTTCAGAGGCTGGTCCTGCAGCTGTTCAGAGGAGACACATAAGTGATGGTACAGGTGCACTGTTTATGGAAATGATAAACTTTGAAAATGTCTCATGTTCTAATGTAAAAGATTTGTTGAACTCTGTTACTTCTAGTGTTTTGAATGTTCTGGACACCATCGCCCCTATAAAGGCTAAAATGGTTAAAAATAAGCAGAAGGCGCCGTGGAGAAATGATGATTCGGTCAGGGCACAGAAAAGGGCAGGGCCGAACGGAAATGGCGCAAGTCAAAGCTCCAGGTTCAAAAAGAGATTTACAAAGAGAAGCTGAACATGTACAACCTAATCTTATGTAGAACTAGGGAAAGATATTTCTCTGAAATAATTGGAAGCTGCAGT
This sequence comes from Eucyclogobius newberryi, assembly GCF_026437365.1. NCBI lineage: Eukaryota > Metazoa > Chordata > Actinopteri > Gobiiformes > Gobiidae > Eucyclogobius > Eucyclogobius newberryi. The sequence goes on along the minus strand of NW_027315746.1, from coordinate 34,178,512 downwards.
AACAACTGGCGTGTCCTGTTGCCACAGTAACAGATGAACAAACCCTCCAGCTCAGCTGCCGTTAGAACTCATTTCCACATCCAAGTGTAATGAGTTTGCATTATTCTTTAATGACAAGGTTCAGGGCATTAAAAATGCTATAAATCCCACAATTCAAAAAATTACCCTAAAACCACCAAGACACTTAGAGCTAACTCACTTTGCACCTGTAACTGACAAAACTGTCCATGAGATCATCACCAGTCTGAGTTCATCTACAGCTGCCTCGATGTGTTACCCACCAGATTTCTAAAGTCTGTGCTGAACAGTTTGTTAGCACCACTCACTCACATAGTTAACATGTTGCTTCAATCTGGAACATTCCCAATGTCCTTGAAAACTGCGGTCATAAAGCCTCTCCTAAAGAAGAGCAGTCTTGATGCCGAAGTACTGAGTCATTACCGGCCCATCTCTAATCTGTCATTTTGGGGCAAAGTCCTTGAAAAGGTTGTTTACAACAGCTCACAGATTTCCTCTTAATAAACAACTCATTTGATGTTTTTCAGTCAGGTTTTAGACCTCATCACAGCACTGAGACTGCTGTTGTCAAGGTGACAAATGACATCCGCCTGAACACTGACACGGGCAAAGCTTCAGTCTTAATTCTGATTAGATCTGAGTGCTGCTTTTGACACTGTTGATCATGGGATCCTCTTACAGAGACTAGAGGACTGGGTGGGCATCACTGGCACTGCCCTAAACTGGTTAAGGTCCTATCTGGAAGACAGGAAGTACTTTGTTGAAATTGGTAGCTGTGTCTCAGACCACATGACCCTGACCTGTGGAGTGCCACAAGGGTCAGTCCTGGGTCCCCTTCTGTTCAACCTCTACATGCTGCCGTTAGGTCAGTTGATACGCAGTGAAAATGTGTCCTATCACAATTATGCAGACGACACTCAGATCTATGTTTCACTATCGGCAGGTGACTATGGACCAGTAGATTCACTCTGTCACTGCATCCAACAGATCAGTTTGTGGAGGCAAAACAACTTTCTCCAGCTGAACTCAGACAAGACTGAAATCATCGTTATTGTCCCACAGAAACAAAGAGAAAGTGTTAGCAGTCACCTCCAGAGTCTCGCTCTAAAACCTACAAAACAAGTTAGAAATCTGGGGGTAATAATGGACTCAGACTTGAACTTTATTAGCCACATCAAATCAATAACATCAGCAGCTTTTTACCATCTAAAAAACATTGCCAAAATCAAAAATATAGTGTCAAAACCAGATTTAGAGAGACTTATCCATGTGTTTGTCTCCAGTAGATTAGACTACTGTAACGGCCGCTCACTGGCCTCTCCAAACGAGCTGTAAAACAGCTGCAATACATCCAGAACGCTGCTGCTCGGGTCCTGACTAGAACCAGGAAGTACCATCACATTAGTCCTGTTCTCAGGTCTCTGGACTGGCTCCCTGTGGCTCAGAGAATAGACTTTAAAGCAGCTCTGCTGGTGTACAAGTCTCTCCATGGCCTAGCACCAAAGTACATCTTGGATATGTTAGTGCAATATGAACCATCTCGGACTCTGAGGACCTAAGGGACCGGCCTCCTGCTGGTGCAGCATCTCTTGTTGTCTCTGCTCTCTCGACAGAGAGACACTCAGTACAGCGCGTTCATTCAAACCAACCATGAGCCATTTCCTCAGATTCTGATCCGTTCCCAATCTGAGCAATTCAGTCTGAAACATTCAGTCGGTCAGTTCTCCAGAGGACTCACCCAGCGCGATTCCACAGCTCCAAACACCACCAGCTCCTCCGCACCTGCGTCTCTCACGGACCCCACCTCTGGAACACTCCATGTCACCTCCGGGCGTCCACACAGAACACCGACCTCCACAGCAACGGCCTGGACCCACGCGCTCTCCTTCTCGCTCTCTGCCCCTCATTTTAACCGGGCGCTATCCGAGCTTCCGGAGCGGGGCACGGCTCCCGCGCCGTCCGGCGCGCTCCGCGCGTCGCTCCGTGTGATGCGCCCAGGCGCGCATCTCCACTCAGGTGGACACCAGAGACCGTACCGCAGCGGGCACACCGGGCCGAAGCCGGTGGACATTTCTTTCAGACGCTACGTCAATAAATATCCATGTTTTCGTCAGCCTCACTTCCTGGTTCCACGTCCGTCCGGAGGCACGCAGCCGATGACGTCACCATTGCTCCACGTGCCGCAGCTCGACCTTTCAGCTCCCCCTGGTGGCGGGAGCCGGGTTGTACAACTCAATTTAAAGCAAGATTAAACAACGTTCATAGGGACTCGGCAATATCCCAGCTTGTCTTAACAATGTTGAGTTCAAACGCTCCCTCTTTCTTTCCCTTTCTCATCAATTCTCATCACCTTTTCTGCAGCTGCACTCGACTCCTTCAACATGTTTTCCTCTATCCCTCCTCTGTATCTACATTTTACTGCATGTACCATCAACGTACCATCAACGTACCATCTTCTACGCGCTGGCTCTTCACCATCCACTATCATTCTGGCTTAAGCTAATCTTTCTTTCGCCCTCTGTTCATGCTGTTCATCGGTCCTACTCTTCTCACGTGAACTCTCAAGCTTCCTTTTCTTTTCTCATGCAACCTTCACACCTCGTAGGCTCACAATTCATGCTTCCACTAAATTACTTTCATGTCACATTCAGCTGTCTGGCTTCGCCGCCACATGTTAGCCACAGGTATCTTCAAATATTCTGTTTCTAGCATTGCGGCAGGTTCTCATCTTCTCATTCGCATATTACCTCAAGTCAAATTTTTCCCCAGCTCTGGCTTTTCATGCTACCTCATATTACCATGTTTGCCTTGCAGCTCAAAGCGCAGCTCAACGCAACTCGCATCTCTCAGCTCAACGCAACTCGCATCTCTCAGCTCAACGCACAGCTCACAGCTCAATAGCTCAGCTCACAGCTACAGCTCACAGCTCAATAGCTCAACTCACAGCTCAATAGCTCAACTCACAGCTCAATAGCTCAACTCACAGCTCAATAGCTCAACTTACAGCTACAGCCCTCAGCCAACCCACATGTCACAACTTGTAGCTCAGTTACAACTACAACTACAGCTCACTCAGAACCCGCCGGCAGCACGCTCGTCCCAGAGCATCCACGCTCGCCCCAGAGCATCCACAGTATCCTCGCTCGCCCCAGAGCATCCAGAGCATCCACGCTCGCCCCAGAGCATCCACAGCATCCTCGCTCGCCCCAGAGCATCCAGAGCACATCCTCGCTCGCCCCAGAGGGTTAGGGTTATCCGACGCTCTACGATCGCTTCAATTCCTACTCCTCAATACTACTACCCTCATATCTTTCATTCCTCTCATTCTCAATCTCATTCATCTCAATTAAGTTCCCTCATTCATCGCTCATATTGACTTCTTTGCTACCCGCAGCTCGTCAACTCCTAAATCCATGCAAACATTTCGCTCTCCACTCCGGAGCAAGGAGACTCCACCATAAATCCAATTCTATCGACTGCTCGTCCAATCCCATCACTCTTGCATCTTATTCTCCATCTGCTTCCGTTGACGACCACAAAAGCTATAACACTATTCAAATGTACCAGAATTAACCCTCGTCTCAGTAACGGACGGACTGCTTTCGATTTCATCCAGCTACTCTTGGCCCGTGCCACAAGTGCTTGGCTATCCAGCTCCTCTTCCCCCGTGCCACTCGTAACATTATTTTCAGCCAGGCTTGCGTCAAGATCCAGATCAACTTCCTTCATTTAAATCATTTTGGGGGTTCTGAATCGGCTGGGCTGATTACCCGAGACAGAGCCCCCATCCTGAGTCTCTACCCAGCCATCTCATCGATCTCTCATCGATCTCTCTCATCTCATCGATCTCTCATCGATCTCTCTCATCTTATCGATCTCTCTCATCGATCTCTCTCATCTCATCGAGCTCTCTCATCGAGCTCACTCTCATCGAGCTCTCTCTCATCGAGCTCCCTCATCGATCTCCCTCATCGATCTCTCTCATCGATCTCTCTCATCGATCTCTCTTATCGATCTCTCTCATCGACCTCTCTCATCGATCTCTCTCATCGATCTCTCTCATCGATCTCTCTCATCGATCTCTCTCATCGATCTCTCATCGATCTCATCGACCCATCGTGACTTATCAATAAACATTCTTTCGTATTTCATTGTTGTGGTGTGGTCCTTGCTAGTGAATTGTGTATGAAATGTGCTCTACAAATAAACTTGCCTTGCCTTTGTGTGTGTGTGTGTGAACACTTAAGTTCTTCTTTTTTTTTAACATAAAACTGTTTTGCTTTTATATTATCTTCTTTTCCCGTCTTATCAACTTTTCTATGTGTATATATATATATGTATACACAGTGATCCCTCGCTATAACGTGGTTCACTTTTCACGGTCTCGCTGCTTCAGGATTTCCATCATAAATTGTGACACACACAATGTCGACAAAACGTTCTGCACCGACAAAGGTGTTAGTCCAAACGATAACTCCACTTTAGGTTTGGTTCATTTATTTAGCCAACACCACGTTCACGTTAGCAACACAACGTCTCCCTTGGTCCCACCCAGACACGTGTAACAGGTAAACAGAACAGTATCGCCCCCTAGCTGTCAGGCATGAGAAGTGAAACTTAGAGAAGTGAAACTTAAGAAACTAGCAAAAGGCACTTGCGGTCGGGCCCAAAAGGCAGAGGAAGATGAAACTATCGCAGAAAAAGTTAAACTTAAAACAACAAACGTTTATACAGTACTTTTATTAGTTAATGCTTGGGCCTGTAAAAAGGTTTTGTTTCTTGCTTTCAATGTTTTATGGAGTATTTCATTGTATAATAACTGTAAAAAAATAAAGGTTTCTACTTCACGGATATATATATATATATATATATATATATATATATATATATATATATATATATATATATATATATATATATATATATATATATATTATATAAATATATATTATATATATTATATATATATATATATATATATATATATATAAATAAATATATATATATATATATATATATATATATATATATATATATATATATATATATATATATATATATATTATATATATATATATATATATATATATATATATATATATATATATATATATATATATGTATCTCTTTCTGCATATTCTGTTTTTTACCTAGAGGGAACCATGTACAATTAGATGATAATGTCATGCCATTTGATGCAGTGTACGTGAGTTTACAGTGTACATTTGCAGTACCTGGAAGTACACACATACACATACACTACACATACACATACACTACACATACACATACACATACACATACACATACACATACACTACACATACACATACACATACACTACACATACACTGCACATGCATATGCACATACACATGTACTACACATGTACTACACATACACTACACATACACTACAAATACACTACACATGCACATACACATGCACATACACATGTACTACACATGTACTACACATACACTACACATACACTACAAATACACATACACATACACTGCACATACACATGTAATACACATACACATACACTACACATGCAATCACATCTACTGCACTCTTCCACACACAGATACACACACTCATTCAGAGTCAGTACCATTAGGTTACAGTTGTAAAAATAACAACTGTTTTATAAAATATAAAAGCAGTAAAGTGAATAAAAGTGTGCATGGTTTTCTTGACTGGCCCATGTTCTCAAGAGCTTCTCCTCTTGTGGAGTGGATGACGCGCTCCTTTATTTCCAAATGATGCACAAATCTCAGCACAAACAAAAGGTGTTCCATGTGAAACACTCTTTCTGCTCCGGCCAAAGATTGTATTATATCCCTTTGGCTTCTGTTTGACAGAAGAGAGATGACAGGTCTTGCATTTCCTGTATTATATATAATTATACAACACTATGATACCTGCTGTGGAGCTCGAAGAAATGTCCCAGATTTTGGCTTGATGAGGTCTCATTATCCTCTAAAAGACAATCCCTGTCTGGCAGGTAAAGCGTAATTGTGATCAAGAGATAAAATCTCTGTTGTTCTGCCTCTCTCTTTTGCAGCGTGTGATTCAAGCTCTCCCGTCTGTGAAGTTGCCTCTAGTGATGTTTTGTGAAACATGTTCCACCATCGCACTCTCAAAGCGAAAAGGCTCGCCTGTGGCAGCAGTTTAGCACACATTTGGTCCCATGAGCTACATTTGCGCTGCGACAGATGAACATTTCTACTGCACCTGCTTTTAGCTCCACTTGTGCACACCTTTCCGTCGCATCGTTCCATTCCATTTAATAGGGCTAGATTTACTAAATGTGTGAAAATGTTTTGTAAATCCAGCACACTTTTATGGAGTCATGTGGATTTTACGCTATCGTTGGGGGAAAAAACAGAGTTGGCTGTCGGGTTTTTCATATCCTCAGTTTGCTAATCCCTACACATATGTAAGTGAGTCCCTCTGCATCAGACACCAGCAGAGCAGATAGGACTGAAGGAGCGTCCTCCACATCAGACACCAGCAGAGCAGATAGGACTGAAGCAGCGTCCCTCCACATCAGACACCAGCAGAGCAGATAGGACTGAAGGAGCGTCCTCCACATCAGACACCAGCAGAGCAGATAGGACTGAAGCAGCGTCCCTCTACATCAGACACCAGCAGAGCAGATAGGACTGAAGCAGCGTCCCTCCACATCAGACACCAGCAGAGCAGATAGGACTGAAGCAGCGTCCCTCCACATCAGACACCAGCAGAGCAGATAGGACTGAAGCAGCGTCCCTCCACATCAGACACCAGCAGAGCAGATAGGACTGAAGCAGCGTCCCTCCACATCAGACACCAGCAGAGCAGATAGGACTGAAGCAGCGTCCCTCCACATCAGACACCAGCAGAGCAGATAGGACTGAAGCAGCGTCCCTCCACATCAGACACCAGCAGAGCAGATAGGACTGAAGCAGCGTCCCTCCACATCAGACACCAGCAGAGCAGATATGACTGAAGCAGCGTCCCTCCACATCAGACACCAGCAGAGCAGATAGGACTGAAGCAGCGTCCCTCCACATCAGACACCAGCAGAGCAGATAGGACTGAAGCAGCGTCCCTCCACATCAGACACCAGCAGAGCAGATAGGACTGAAGCAGCGTCCTCTACATCAGACACCAGCAGAGCAGATAGGACTGAAGCAGCGTCCCTCCACATCAGACACCAGCAGAGCAGATAGGACTGAAGCAGCGTCCTCCACATCAGACACCAGCAGAGCAGATAGGACTGAAGCAGCGTCCCTCCACATCAGACACCAGCAGAGCAGATAGGACTGAAGCAGCGTCCTCTACATCAGACACCAGCAGAGCAGATAGGACTGAAGCAGCGTCCCTCCACATCAGACACCAGCAGAGCAGATAGGACTGAAGCAGCGTCCCTCCACATCAGACACCAGCAGAGCAGATAGGACTGAAGCAGCGTCCTCCACATCAGACACCAGCAGAGCAGATAGGACTGAAGCAGCGTCCCTCCACATCAGACACCAGCAGAGCAGATAGGACTGAAGCAGCGTCCCTCCACATCAGACACCAGCAGAGCAGATAGGACTGAAGCAGCGTCCCTCCACATCAGACACCAGCAGAGCAGATAGGACTGAAGCAGCGTCCCTCCACATCAGACACCAGCAGAGCAGATAGGACTGAAGCAGCGTCCCTCCACATCAGACACCAGCAGAGCAGATAGGACTGAAGCAGCGTCCCTCCACATCAGACACCAGCAGAGCAGATAGGACTGAAGCAGCGTCCCTCCACATCAGACACCAGCAGAGCAGATATGACTGAAGCAGCGTCCCTCCACATCAGACACCAGCAGAGCAGATAGGACTGAAGCAGCGTCCCTCTACATCAGACACCAGCAGAGCAGATAGGACTGAAGCAGCGTCCCTCCACATCAGACACCAGCAGAGCAGATAGGACTGAAGCAGTGTCCCTCCACATCAGACACCAGCAGAGCAGATAGGACTGAAGCAGCGTCCCTCCACATCAGACACCAGCAGAGCAGATAGGACTGAAGCAGCGTCCCTCCACATCAGACACCAGCAGAGCAGATAGGACTGAAGCAGCGTCCTCCACATCAGACACCAGCAGAGCAGATAGGACTGAAGCAGCGTCCCTCCACATCAGACACCAGCAGAGCAGATAGGACTGAAGCAGCGTCCCTCCACATCAGACACCAGCAGAGCAGATAGGACTGAAGCAGCGTCCCTCCACATCAGACACCAGCAGAGCAGATAGGACTGAAGCAGCGTCCCTCCACATCAGACACCAGCAGAGCAGATATGACTGAAGCAGCGTCCCTCCACATCAGACACCAGCAGAGCAGATATGACTGAAGCAGCGTCCTCTACATCAGACACCAGCAGAGCAGATATGACTGAAGCAGCGTCCCTCCACATCAGACACCAGCAGAGCAGATATGACTGAAGCAGCGTCCTCTACATCAGACACCAGCAGAGCAGATATGACTGAAGCAGCGTCCTCTACATCAGACACCAGCAGAGCAGATAGGACTGAAGCAGCGTCCTCTACATCAGACACCAGCAGGGCAGATAGGACTGAAGCAGCGTCCCTCCACATCAGACACCAGCAGAGCAGATAGGACTGAAGCAGCGTCCCTCCACATCAGACACCAGCAGAGCAGATAGGACTGAAGCAGCGTCCTCCACATCAGACACCAGCAGAGCAGATAGGACTGAAGCAGCGTCCCTCCACATCAGACACCAGCAGAGCAGATAGGACTGAAGCAGCGTCCTCCACATCAGACACCAGCAGAGCAGATAGGACTGAAGCAGCGTCCCTCCACATCAGACACCAGCAGAGCAGATAGGACTGAAGCAGCGTCCCTCCACATCAGACACCAGCAGAGCAGATAGGACTGAAGCAGCGTCCCTCCACATCAGACACCAGCAGAGCAGATAGGACTGAAGCAGCGTCCCTCCACATCAGACACCAGCAGAGCAGATAGGACTGAAGCAGCGTCCTCCACATCAGACACCAGCAGAGCAGATAGGACTGAAGCAGCGTCCCTCCACATCAGACACCAGCAGAGCAGATAGGACTGAAGCAGCGTCCCTCCACATCAGACACCAGCAGAGCAGATAGGACTGAAGCAGCGTCCTCCACATCAGACACCAGCAGAGCAGATAGGACTGAAGCAGCGTCCTCCACATCAGACACCAGCAGAGCAGATAGGACTGAAGCAGCGTCCTCCACATCAGACACCAGCAGAGCAGATAGGACTGAAGCAGCGTCCCTCCACATCAGACACCAGCAGAGCAGATAGGACTGAAGCAGCGTCCCTCCACATCAGACACCAGCAGAGCAGATAGGACTGAAGCAGCGTCCCTCCACATCAGACACCAGCAGAGCAGATAGGACTGAAGCAGCGTCCCTCCACATCAGACACCAGCAGAGCAGATAGGACTGAAGCAGCGTCCCTCCACATCAGACACCAGCAGAGCAGATAGGACTGAAGCAGCGTCCCTCCACATCAGACACCAGCAGAGCAGATAGGACTGAAGCAGCGTCCCTCCACATCAGACACCAGCAGAGCAGATAGGACTGAAGCAGCGTCCCTCCACATCAGACACCAGCAGAGCAGATAGGACTGAAGCAGCGTCCCTCTACATCAGACACCAGCAGAGCAGATAGGACTGAAGCAGCGTCCCTCCACATCAGACACCAGCAGAGCAGATAGGACTGAAGCAGCGTCCCTCCACATCAGACACCAGCAGAGCAGATAGGACTGAAGCAGCGTCCCTCCACATCAGACACCAGCAGAGCAGATAGGACTGAAGCAGCGTCCCTCTACATCAGACACCAGCAGAGCAGATAGGACTGAAGCAGCGTCCTCCCTCTGTCCCACACTCTGCTCTTCTCTGTGACGGATGCAGATTGGAGCTCATTCTGTGAAAATGTGACCTTCTTTGTTTTAAATGAATCCCACGGGGCCCGGACTGGCTCCCTGGTCACTGCACTTGCCTGATTGGTCGCTTGCTGCCAGACACAAATGAACAGGCAAGCTTTGGTTGGACTACACTGTAAAAATGTAGTATTTAGGAAAAACTGTACTCACAATAATATAGATATTTCAGGTAGAATCACAAGCAGTTTTTGATGATCGAAATTCATAAATTACAAAAGAATAATATGATACACATACCAGTAATAGACATAACATGCATGATTGACGTTTTTGATCTTTTAACTATATTTACTACTTTGTACTTTTGTTTGTAGTATGTAATAGTACTTACAGTATCTCCCATCTAGTTGTGTGACGTCAGAGGTAGAGCTCCGTGATATGCTGTGCTGTTCTTAAGTCCATAATTCATCACCACACTCGGTGACCAGACATTCACATTACAATCATTACATCTGCAAGAGAACATAAGATGATCTTTACACATAATGAGCTTATACAAAAACAACAAAACAAAGCTGTAATTAGAAGTCTGGACGCTGACAAAGAAATAAACACATTTAAAATAGATGATTAAATGATACAAAAAATATTGGGGCTCTTTATGTTCAAACGTTGCTGGTGTGACCCAGAATATGAAGCGCAATAGAAAAATATTGAGAGTAATGTTGTGCCTGAGGTTCCTGTGCAGGCCTCACTGGCAGATGTCAGACGCTTGAGTCATTTGGAGGACGTTAAGAATCCCTGGGTAAAATTTGTTCTTACAACATGGAAGGAGCTGATCAAAACATACAAACTAAACAAATATTTTAAAATATGAAGCTGGTTGAATTACCAGCACGTATCTGAGATTTAAGGATTACAAAAGGTATATCATCATAAAAGAAGTAAGTAACTGAAAAGCTTTGATATGTTGAAATAATCCTTTGATTTGGAGAAACTGGATTATTATAGCTATTTACAAAAAAGGAGTTATTATGATCAAGAAATTAAACAAAGCAACGACCATTAAAAGCCTGAAATGTTCATTAAACTATGTCAGAACTTTCAAGGAGAATATTATCCAAACTATAAAATGCACGAATAATCTAGACAGCCACTTAAATACATGGGTTAGGGTTAGAGAAGGTCATTTTTAATTTTGTTGAGAGGATTATATTTGGACTTATTTTGATAATGGACAAATTTGGCCAACTTTGAACCAATGGAAATGCTTTGGACTTTGGGCCTTATTTTTAAAATCTGAACTGTTTTAATCTTTGACTGACTCAGGTCTTGTTCCGTTTCTGATGTGTTTTCTTAAAATTGTGTTTGAATAAAAAAAAGAGAAAAAGAAATAAAAAACAAAAACAGCACATCAAATATAACAGTTGAAAATTAGAATCCTTAAAACGGTCTGCAGTAGGCTAACGTTTATTAGCATATCCACTAGCATTAGCCAGCTGTTAACGACCTGAAACAAACAGCTCCGCCTCAGTCTGGAGTGACCTCTGTAAGTCCACTGGTCCCTCCTGACCACAGTTCTGGACAAACAGGGTCTCTGGGGATGTTACAGAAGAGACAGAATCCTTTGTTTTCAGACTTTTTGTTGGCGGGGCCCACAGTGAGCATGCGGTTTTGTCCTCAGGATGGCAGTAGCAACGAGTGTTTGATGTCACTTCGGACTCATGAATATAAATATTTTGGCCCTTGTTTACAGTATGGTTGCTAGGTAACAGTCACTATCTTTACCTATGGTACACCTGCTGCTTATGTCCAACCAGGAAGTACAAGTATAAACTATTAAACTGTCAAATGACATTTTTTAGTTTAATATAATCATTTTCACTACATCACTAAAATCAAGACTATTACAAATATGAAATACAATTAACTCTGAGGCATTTAACCCTGTGTAGATATATACTGTATATATATATTTTTACAGTGTACCTTCTAAAGCAGACACAGAGAGAGAAAATGGTGGTAATAAAGCAGCAGAGGGAGTGTTTTAATGAGGCTGAATGTCGCCCGGTTCCGGGGGACTCCGCACTGTCCCTGTGGGAGCCAGACCTTGTCCTTTTTGCTCCATCACAAACTTTTTAATGAACAAAGTGCGGTGACTTTGCTCTCAGGTAGTCGGGAGCCCTCCCCTCAGGGTGGGCTCGGGCAGGTTCACTGTGGGGGGCAGGAGGATGTGTACTTAAAAATGAAATATTATGATTTATTGTAGCCTTTAAAATACTTACTTTCTGTGCAGTTACACTTCAGAAAATAACAAAAAGCACATTGAATTGGTCCTTTTTTTTTTTTTTGGTCCCACGTTTGACCTGAGGCAGATTAAATAAGACTAAAACAGTATCTGCTTGACAGGCAAGTAAAGGCAATGTGAGAGCCAGCCAAAGGGTCTGGTGAAAGTTTATGAACAAAGATATGAATCACATCAATATTCACCATATACTGCCCCCGCCCACTTTTTTTTGACACAAATCAGCAATTCTGTTGAACTGACACCTTTGGTCGAGCAGGAACTGCGTTCACTTAAAGGCGCAAAGGACGATTTTTCAGCGACTTGAGAACGCAGGCGGAAGTGCGCATGCCACTCCCCCGTGCACATGCCACTCCCCCGTGCACATGTCACTCCCCCGTGCACCTGCCACTCCCCCGTGCACATGTCACTCCCCCGTGCACATGTCACTCCCCCGTGCACCTGCCACTCCCCCGTGCACATGCCACTCCCCCGTGCACATGCCACTCCCCCGTGCACATGTCACTCCCCCGTGCACATGTCACTCCCCCGTGCACATGCCACTCCCCCGTGCACATGTCACTCCCCCGTGCACATGCCACTCCCCCGTGCACCTGCCACTCCCCCGTGCACATGCCACTCCCCCGTGCACCTGCCACTCCCCCGTGCACATGCCACTCCCCCGTGCACCTGCCACTCCCCCGTGCACATGCCACTCCCCCGTGCACATGCCACTCCCCCGTGCACCTGCCACTCCCCCGTGCACATGCCACTCCCCCGTGCACCTGCCACTCCCCCGTGCACATGCCACTCCCCCGTGCACCTGCCACTCCCCCGTGCACATGCCACTCCCCCGTGGACTGATACAACACACACGTGCGTTTGTTTATTAGCGCGACGGAGCGCATCATCTCTCGTCTCCCGTAGATTTACGTCTTCTTCTGCGTCAGCTCGAACTGTCTTTCTCCGTCTTCATTTTGTCCCATACACTGAGGGAACTATATTATGATAGATCAATGCGCTTATCCACGCAGAACCGTGCTGCTCGTGGGGACGAGCCACAGGAGGCTGCAGGTGAGCGGCAGGTGCGTTTTATGATTGATACGTGGCAGGACTAATCGACAGTCCACGCCACGAGGAAATAAGACTCAGATTTGGGCCAAAAAAATCATCCATTCCACCTTTAAGTGAAGAAAGAGGGGAAAGTCACAATATGCTGTAAACTAGACTGATCTTTTAAAATGTTCATGTGACCAACAAGTCAACAATGCACTGATTCCCTCGGCAACTAACGAGGGATTACGTGGGATGGCAGCGTCCAGAGGGGCGTCTGGAATAAGCTGAATAAAGCTTATGATTAGCCAAAAAATGGAGTGTCAAAGGCCCTTGTACCCCTTGTGACCCCCGGGGTACGAGCCACCACAAAGTCCCCTCGTCTTGTTCCCTGTTAAACATAACAGTGCACGCTTCAATAGTTATGTCCCATTGGCTTTTATGTTCAGTGTGATGTGGAGAATAAGTGTGCCAAATCTCAACTGTTTGTAAACCAAAACATATGTAAGTCTATGACAATATTTGTCAGGTTGCCACGGTAACATGCTTGCAGCTGGAGGTATGATGTCTGTACCCATTTATTTTTGTCTATTTCAAAGTAACATTTATGACTTAATTCACTTCAAATGTGAAATGGGGCGCTAGAGCCTTTGTAAAATATAGCCATTTATATTGTATATCATTGTGTTCAACTCTACAGTACATTCCATGTGGGAGATACGCAAGTTCTAACGCTTAAGAAAATGGGAGTTTTGTTGACGGGTTTGCCAAACCCGTCAAAAAGAATTACCTCTAATTGCACATGGATGTTGTTCATTTTGACAAATTGTTATAACATAGCCACTTCATTTGCATATAAATAACCCTAACCCTATATATATATATATATATATATATATATATATATATATATATATATATATATATATATATATATATATATATATATATATATATATATATGATGAGCTTTGACACCACGTCTGTGGTTGTACACTGTAATTACTGTGCTCAGTCACACTTTGGATTATGTTTACCCAAACGCAAAAGGCATTTTAAAAGAATAATTATGCTCAAACAAATAGCTTCCAAATATCTCATAATAAGTTAGGTTGTGTATATTGTTTTTCTTTGTGTCATGGTTGAGTGCCCTCTCACTTAACTTAATATATCAGGCTATAAATAAATGATCTGAAACACGGCTAGAGGAATGTAGTGTATTCTGTGGCCACAGCAAGTGCATCTGTCAAAATCTGTTTAGTAGTGATTAAAGACATTGTTGTTTTCGCCCTGGCCATGATTTTCTCAGGATATTTGTATTTGTTGGGGACAGTGCGTGTTATGCTTGATACACATGCTTTAAACGCAGTGGTGGGCGTGGCATCGGCCTGGGCCACTATTCACCAAACTGCACGTCTGTTGCATCATCCACGGCCACAAAACCTTGGCCAGTCACTGCAGCACAAACATTACACAATCATTGTAATAACATCAATTCAGACAAAGAAATAGATGAATAACTTAGTTGTAAACAAAGTCCAAGCATCTGTCCTTTTTGACCAAGCGGTCAATAAGGTGGATATGCAGCCGTCCCGTTTCCTTCAGTTAGTTCCTTCTCAAAGAGCGGCCAAAGCCTTGTTTCTCCAGTTGGGTTCCTTGCATACATTTGGATTAGTTCTGATGTCACTGCTGCTCCTCGCCGATCGCAAGGCACATTGTTTGGTATATCGCGTTTTTACTAACTTTTTAAGGTAGGAAAATCTAGTCATAGTCAAACAGAACTAATGTAAGCTCATCAAAAAAAAAATAATAAAGAAAAAACATAAAAATAAAATGTACACAAAATGTGACTTGAACAGGGCGAGCAGAGAAGGCCACTGTCTAAATGCTGCATGTCATTCACACTGCACTGTACTTGGTGGGTGAAGTGTCTTGCTTATGGACACTTGAGCCACTGCTGCCCCCTAGTGGCACCTGGTTTTCCCAGCGGTCTCCCGCCCCCAACCCTGTTTAGCTTTCGAGATCCGATCAATTCTGGCATTGTCTGTTTTTATGTTTTCATCCATTCACTCACTCAATTTATTTAGTTAAGTTTTAACTGACAGAGCAATAAAAGGAAAAGAGAACATCAAAACCCACACGCGATCCAATAAGATCATGGCACATTTTACATTTGGTCCAAACTCTGTCAAAAAGTCCATCTTCAAATTAAGTCCAAATGTCCTTTCCCCCATTGTTCTAATGTTTCCAGTCTTGACTTGTTGGGTCAGTTTGTGTCACCTTTGGAGTGTTTACTGACATGGAAACAATTATAGATTTTAAAATCAGTTGTCAACCCCTATTTATACAAAGTTTGCTTTATTTATAATTGACATGTGTCCAAAACGATGTTGACAAGCTTTGATGTAAGAATGTGATTAATAAACCGTCATTAATGGATCAAAACGTTTTACATTTGCCATGTAGGTCACCTTTTTGCAGTTTCCAAATGTTAAGCAGGCAAGATGCAGGGTTTAAAGAGGGTGTATTTTTATATAACACAAACTGGCCCCTGACCTGTGACTTGGCCCTGTGGCACCTGCATGTGTCCAATTAGGGCAAATGGAAGCAAGGCCAGTTGAAAGGATGAATTCATTTTCTGCGTCTCTAGGAAAATGATCCAAAATACTGAACACCCTTTTGATTCTCAGTCCTCGGACGGTCTCTTTACTTTTCCTATTGTATCGACCCAAACTTAGATCGACAGAAGATAAAGCCTTCATTGAAATAAACTCTGACTCTGGCTGAGCTCAATAAAACCTATATTTGTAACAGGAGTAATGAGCCTGATCCAACTGCACCATCTATAATTCAGCACTGCGTTTCCCCGCCATCTGAACAAATGAGTGTGTCACCTCCGTCTCTGCGCTTTAATCAAAGGGAAATGTTGCTTGAAATCTTTTTCTTTTTTTTACCTCTAAAATCATGAGGTTTCCAGCGTGCCTTTGCTCCTGGGAAAGGTAAGTAAATGTGTTTTTCTACACTGCTCCCATTTTTCATGAGCTCAACTCAAAAATATAAACCTTTTCCTAGATACACAAAAGACCCATTTTCACAAATCTGTCAATCTCCTTAATCCGTCCCACCCCACAGGTGTGGCATATCAAGATGCTGATCAGACAGCGTGAATATTGCACAGGTGTGCCTTAGGCTGGCCACAATAATAAGAAAAAAAATTGAAATGTTCAGTTTTGCTTTATCGGGGGGTCTGGGGGGGCTGGCCACAATACAAGGACACTGTAACAGGTTGTCAGACAGCACAATGCCACAGTGCCATTGGCATGCTGACTACAGACATTTCCACAAGAGCTGTTACCCGTACATTGAAAGTTAATTTCTCTACAATAAGCGGTCAGTGTTTGGAATGTTCACTTTCTAAAGTACATAGTTCACAAATGTGTTTTTAGACCTGCTTTAGACCTGCTTTAGTCCTGCTTTAGACCTTCTTTAGTCCTGCTTTAGATCTGCTTTAGACCTGCTTTAATCCTGCTTTAGTCCTGCTTTAGTCCTGGTTTAGTCCTGCTTTAGACCTGCTTTAGTCCTGCTTTAGACCTGCTTTAGACCTGCTTTAGACCTGCTTTAGACCTTCTTTAGTCCTGCTTTAGATCTGCTTTAGACCTGCTTTAATCCTGCTTTAGTCCTGCTTTAGTCCTGCTTTAGACCTGCTTTAGTCCTGCTTTAGACCTGCTTTAGTCCTGCTTTAGACCTGCTTTAGACCTGCTTTAGACCTGCTTTAGTCCTGCTTTAGACCTGCTTTAGTCCTGCTTTAGTCCTGCTTTAGTCCTGGTTTAGTCCTGCTTTAGACCTGCTTTAGTCCTGGTTTAGACTTGCTTTAGACCTGCTTTAGTCCTGGTTTAGTCCTGCTTTAGACCTGCTTTGGTCCTGGTTTAGTCCTGCTTTAGACCTGTTTTAGTCCTATTTAGTCCTGCTTTAGTCCTGCTTTAGACCTACTTTAGACCTGCTTTAGTCCTGGTTTAGTCCTGGTTTAGTCCTGCTTTAGTCCTGCTTTAGACCTGCTTTAGACCTGCTTTAGACCTGCTTTAGTCCTGGTTTAGTCCTGCTTTAGACCTGCTTTAGTACTGCTTTAGTCCTGCTTTTGTCCTGGTTTAGTCCTGGTTTAGACCTGCTTTAGTCCTGCTTTAGACCCGCTTTAGTCCTGGTTTAGACCTGCTTTAGTCCTGCTTTAGTCCCGCTTTAGTCCCGATTTAGACCCGCTTTAGACCTGCTTTAGACCTGCTTTAGTCCTGCTTTAGTCCCGCTTTAGTCCTGGTTTAGACCTGCTTTAGACCTGCTTTAGTCCCGCTTTAGTCCTGCTTTAGACCTGCTTTAGTCCTGCTTTAGTCCTTCTTTAGACCTTCTTTAGACCTGCTTTAGACCTGCTTTAGTCCTGATTTAGACCCGCTTTAGACCTTCTTTAGACCTGCTTTAGACCTGCTTTAGTCCTGCTTTAGACCTGCTTTAGTCCTGCTTTAGTCCTGCTTGAGTCCTAATTTAGACCTCCTTTAGAGCCGCTTTAGACCCTCTTTAGACCTGCTTTAGTCCTGGTTTAGACCTACTTTAGTCCTGCTTTAGTCCCGCTTTAGACCTGCTTGAGTCCTAATTTAGACCTCCTTTAGAGCCGCTTTAGACCCTCTTTAGACCTGCTTTAGTCCCGGTTTAGACCCGCTTTAGACCTGCTTTAGTCCTGCTTTAGACCGGCTTAAGTCCTGGTTTAGACCTGCTTTAGTCCTGCTTTAGTCCCGCTTTAGTCACGATTTAGACCCGCTTTAGACCTGCTTTTGACCTGCTTTAGTCCTGCTTTAGACCTTCTTTAGACCTGCTTTAGTCCTGATTTAGACCCGCTTTAGACCTTCTTTAGACCTGCTTTTGACCTGCTTTAGTCCTGCTTTAGTCCTGCTTTAGACCTGCTTTAGACCTTCTTTAGACCTGCTTTTGACCTGCTTTAGTCCTGATTTAGACCCGCGTTAGACCTTCTTTAGACCTGCTTTTGACCTGCTTTAGTCCTGCTTTAGTCCTGCTTTTGACCTGCTTTAGACCTGCTTTAGACCTTCTTTAGTCATGCTTTAGTCATTAGACCTTCTTTAGACCTGCTTTAGACCTTCTTTAGACCTGCTTTAGACCTGCTTTAGTCCTGCTTTAGACCTGCTTTAGTCCTGCTTTAGACCTGCTTTAGTCCTGCTTTAGACCTGCTTTAGTCCTGCTTTAGACCTGCTTTAGACCTGCTTTGACCTGCTTTAGTCCTGCTTTAGACCTGCTTTAGACCTGCTTTAGACCTGCTTTAGTCCTGCTTTAGACCTGCTTTAGTCCTGCTTTAGACCTGCTTTAGTCCTGGTTTCGACCTGCTTTAGACCTGCTTTAGACGTGCTTTAGTCCTGCTTTAGACCTGCTTTAGTCCTGCTTTAGACCTGCTTTAGTCCTGCTTTAGTCCTGGTTTCGACCTGCTTTAGACCTGCTTTAGTCCTGCTTTAGTCCTGCTTTAGACCTGCTTTAGTCCTGCTTTAGTCCTGCTTTAGACCTGCTTTAGTCCTGCTTTAGACCTTCTTTAGTCCTGCTTTAGTCCTTAGACCTTCTTTAGACCTGCTTTAGACCTGCTTTAGACCCGCTTTAGACCTTCTTTAGACCTGCTTTAGTCCTGCTTTAGACCTGCTTTAGTCCTGCTTTAGTCCTAATTTAGTCCTAATTTAGACCTGCTTTAGACCTGCTTTAGACCCGCTTTAGACCCTCTTTAGACCCGCTTTAGTCCCGCTTTAGTCCTGCTTTAGACCCTCTTTAGACCTTCTTTAGTCCTGCTTTAGACCCGCTTTAGAACCGCTTTAGACCTGCTTTAGTCCTGCTTTAGACCTGCTTTAGACCTGCTTTAGTCCTGCTTTAGAACCGCTTTAGACCTGCTTTAGTCCTGCTTTAGACCTGCTTTAGTCCTGCTTTAGTCCTGCTTTAGTCCTGCTTTAGTCCTGCTTTAGACCTGCTTTAGTCCTGCTTTAGTCCTGCTTTAGAACCGCTTTAGACCTGCTTTAGTCCTGCTTTAGACCTGCTTTAGTCCTGCTTTAGTCCTGCTTTAGTCCTTCTTTAGACCTGCTTTAGACCTGCTTTAGACCTGCTTTAGACCTGCTTTAGTCCTGCTTTAGTCCTGCTTTAGACCAACTTTAGACCCGCTTTAGACCCTCTTTAGACCTGCTTTAGATCTGCTTTAGTCCTGCTTTAGTCCTGCTTTGGACTTTCTTTAGACCTGCTTTGGACCCGCTTTAGACCTGCTTTAGACCTGCTTTAGACCTGCTTTAGACCTGCTTTAGTCCTGCTTTAGACCTGCTTTAGTCCTGCTTTAGTCCTGCTTTAGTCCTGCTTTGGACCTGCTTTAGTCCTGCTTTAGACCTGCTTTAGTCCTGCTTTAGTGCTGCTTTGGACCAGCTTTAGTCCTGCTTTAGTCCTTCTTTAGTCCTGCTTTAGACCTGCTTTAGACCTGCTTTAGTCCTGCTTTAGTCCTGCTTTAGAACCGCTTTAGACCTGCTTTAGTCCAGCTTTAGACCTGCTTTAGTCCTGCTTTAGTCCTGCTTTAGTCCTTCTTTAGTCCTGCTTTAGTCCTGCTTTAGTCCTGCTTTGGACTTTCTTTAGACCTGCTTTAGACCTGCTTGAGTCCTGCTTTAGACCTGCTTTAGTCCTGCTTTAGTCCTGCTTTAGACCTGCTTTTGACCCGCTTTAGACCCTCTTTAGACCCGCTTTAGACCTGCTTTAGTCCTGCTTTAGACCCGCTTTAGACCCTCTTTAGACCCTCTTTAGACCTGCTTTAGACCTGCTTTGGACCCGCTTTAGACCTTATTTAGACCTGCTTTAGTCCTGCTTTAGTCCTGCTTTAGACCTGCTTTAGTCCTTCTTTAGACCTGCTTTAGTCCTGTTTTAGTCCTTCTTTAGTCCTTCTTTAGTCCTTCTTTTGTCCTGCTTTAGTCCTGCTTTAGACCTGCTTTAGTCCTGCTTTAGACCCGCTTTAGAACCGCTTTTGACCTGCTTTAGTCCTGCTTTAGAACCGCTTTAGAGCTGCTTTAGTCCAGCTTTAGACCTGCTTTAGTCCTGCTTTAGTCCTGCTTTAGTCCTTCTTTAGACCTGCTTTAGACCTTCTTTAGTCATGCTTTAGTCCTTAGACCTTCTTTAGACCTGCTTTAGACCAGCTTTAGACCTTCTTTAGACCTGCTTTAGACCTGCTTTAGTCCTGCTTTAGACCTGCTTTAGTCCTGCTTTAGACCTGCTTTAGTCCTGCTTTAGACCTGCTTTAGTCCTGCTTTAGACCTGCTTTAGTCCTGGTTTCGACCTGCTTTAGACCTGCTTTAGTCCTGCTTTAGACCTGCTTTAGACCTGCTTTAGACCTGCTTTAGTCCTGCTTTAGACCTGCTTTAGTCCTGCTTTAGACCTGCTTTAGTCCTGGTTTCGACCTGCTTTAGACCTGCTTTAGTCCTGGTTTCGACCTGCTTTAGACCTGCTTTAGTCCTGCTTTAGTCCTGCTTTAGACCTGCTTTAGTCCTGCTTTAGACCTTCTTTAGTCCTGCTTTAGTCCTTAGACCTTCTTTAGACCTGCTTTAGACCTGCTTTAGACCCGCTTTAGACCTTCTTTAGACCTGCTTTAGTCCTGCTTTAGACCTGCTTTAGTCCTGCTTTAGTCCTAATTTAGTCCTAATTTAGACCTGCTTTAGACCTGCTTTAGACCCGCTTTAGACCCTCTTTAGACCCGCTTTAGTCCTGCTTTAGTCCTGCTTTAGACCCTCTTTAGACCTTCTTTAGTCCTGCTTTAGACCCGCTTTAGAACCGCTTTAGACCTGCTTTAGTCCTGCTTTAGACCTGCTTTAGACCTGCTTTAGTCCTGCTTTAGAACCGCTTTAGACCTGCTTTAGTCCTGCTTTAGACCTGCTTTAGTCCTGCTTTAGTCCTGCTTTAGTCCTGCTTTAGACCTGCTTTAGTCCTGCTTTAGTCCTGCTTTAGAACCGCTTTAGACCTGCTTTAGTCCTGCTTTAGACCTGCTTTAGTCCTGCTTTAGTCCTGCTTTAGTCCTTCTTTAGACCTGCTTTAGACCTGCTTTAGACCTGCTTTAGACCTGCTTTAGTCCTGCTTTAGTCCTGCTTTAGACCAACTTTAGACCCGCTTTAGACCCTCTTTAGACCTGCTTTAGATCTGCTTTAGTCCTGCTTTAGTCCTGCTTTGGACTTTCTTTAGACCTGCTTTGGACCCGCTTTAGACCCTCTTTAGACCTGCTTTAGACCTGCTTTAGACCTGCTTTAGTCCTGCTTTGGACCTGCTTTAGTCCTGCTTTAGTCCTGCTTTAGTCCTGCTTTGGACCTGCTTTAGTCCTGCTTTAGACCTGCTTTAGTCCTGCTTTAGTCCTGCTTTAGACCTGCTTTAGACCTGCTTTAGTCCTGCTTTAGTCCTGCTTTAGAACCGCTTTAGACCTGCTTTAGTCCAGCTTTAGACCTGCTTTAGTCCTGCTTTAGTCCTGCTTTAGTCCTTCTTTAGTCCTGCTTTAGACCTGCTTTAGTCCTGCTTTAGTCCTGCTTTAGTCCTGCTTTGGACCTGCTTTAGTCCTGCTTTGGACCAGCTTTAGTCCTGCTTTAGTCCTGCTTTAGACCTGCTTTAGACCTGCTTTAGTCCTGCTTTAGTCCTGCTTTAGAACCGCTTTAGACCTGCTTTAGTCCAGCTTTAGACCTGCTTTAGTCCTGCTTTAGTCCTGCTTTAGTCCTTCTTTAGTCCTGCTTTAGACCTGCTTTAGTCCTGCTTTAGTCCTGCTTTGGACTTTCTTTAGACCTGCTTTAGACCTGCTTGAGTCCTGCTTTAGACCTGCTTTAGTCCTGCTTTAGTCCTGCTTTAGTCCTGCTTTAGACCTGCTTTTGACCCGCTTTAGACCCTCTTTAGACCCGCTTTAGACCTGCTTTAGTCCTGCTTTAGACCCGCTTTAGACCCTCTTTAGACCCTCTTTAGACCTGCTTTAGACCTGCTTTGGACCCGCTTTAGACCTTATTTAGACCTGCTTTAGTCCTGCTTTAGTCCTGCTTTAGACCTGCTTTAGTCCTTCTTTAGACCTGCTTTAGTCCTGTTTTAGTCCTTCTTTAGTCCTTCTTTAGTCCTTCTTTTGTCCTGCTTTAGTCCTGCTTTAGACCTGCTTTAGTCCTGCTTTAGACCCGCTTTAGAACCGCTTTTGACCTGCTTTAGTCCTGCTTTAGAACCGCTTTAGAGCTGCTTTAGTCCAGCTTTAGACCTGCTTTAGTCCTGCTTTAGTCCTGCTTTAGTCCTTCTTTAGTCCTGCTTTAGTCCTGCTTTAGTCCTTCTTTAGTCCTGCTTTAGTCCTGCTTTAGTCCTGCTTTAGTCCTTCTTTAGTCCTGCTTTAGTCCTGCTTTAGTCCTTCTTTAGTCCTGCTTTAGAACTGCTTTAGTCCTGCTTTAGTCCTGCTTTAGACCTGCTTTAGACCTGCTTTAGTCCTGCTTTAGAACCGCTTTAGACCTGCTTTAGTCCAGCTTTAGACCTGCTTTAGACCTGCTTTGGACCTTCTTTGGACCTGCTTTAGACCTGCTTTAGTCCTGCTTTAGAACCGCTTTAGACCTGCTTTAGTCCAGCTTTAGACCTGCTTTAGACCTGCTTTGGACCTTCTTTAGACCTGCTTTAGACCTGCTTGAGTCCTGCTTTAGACCTGCTTTAGTCCTGCTTTAGTCCTGCTTTAGTCCTGCTTTAGTCCTTCTTTAGACCTGCTTTTGACCCGCTTTAGACCTGCTTTAGACCTGCTTTAGTCCTGCTTTAGTCCTGCTTTAGTCCTTCTTTAGACCTGCTTTAGTCCTGCTTTAGTTCTGCTTTAGACCTGCTTTAGACCCACTTTAGACCCTCTTTAGACCTGCTTTAGTCCTGCTTTAAACCTGCTTTGACCTGCTTTAGTCCTGCTTCAGTCCCGCTTTAGTCCCGGTTTAGACCTTCTTTAGTCCTGCTTTAGACCTGCTTTAGACCTGCTTTAGTCCTGCTTTAGTCCCGCTTTAGTCCCGCTTTAGACCCGCTTTAGACCTGCTTTAGACCTTCTTTAGACCTGCTTTAGACCCGCTTTAGTCCCGGTTTAGACCCGCTTTAGACCCGCTTTAGTCCTGCTTTAGTCCTACTTTAGTCCTGGTTTAGACCTGCTTTAGTCCTGCTTTAAACCTGCTTTGACCTGCTTTAGTCCTGCTTTAGTCCTGCTTTAGTCCTGCTTTAGTCCCACTTTAGTCCTGGTTTAGACCTGCTTTAGTCCTGCTTTAAACCTGCTTTGACCTGCTTTAGTCCTGGTTTAGTCCTGCTTTAGACCTGCTTTAGACCTGCTTTAGTCCTGCTTTAGTCCTGCTTTAGTCCTGCTTTAATCCTTCTTTAGTCCTGCTTTAGACCTGCTTTAGTCCTGCTTTAGTTCTGCTTTAGTCCCGCTTTAGTCCCGCTTTAGACCTGCTTTAGTCCTTCTTTAGACCTGCTTTAGTCCTGCTTTAGTCCTGCTTTAGACCTGCTTTTGACCCGCTATGACCCTCTTTAGACCTTCTTTAGTCCTGCTTTAGTCCTTAGACCTTCTTTAGACCTGCTTTAGACCTGCTTTAGACCCGCTTTAGACCTTCTTTAGACCTGCTTTAGTCCTGCTTTAGACCTGCTTTAGTCCTGCTTTAGACCTGCTTTAGACCCGCTTTAGACCCGCTTTAGTCCTGCTTTAGTCCTGCTTTAGTCCTTCTTTAGTCCTGCTTTAGACCTGCTTTAGTCCTGCTTTAGTCCTGGTTTAGTCCTGGTTTAGACCTGCTTTAGTCCCGCTTTAGTCCCGCTTTAGTCCCGGTTTAGACCTTCTTCAGTCCTGCTTTAGACCTGCTTTAGTCCTGCTTTAGACCTGCTTTAGTCCTGCTTTAGTCCTTCTTTAGACCTGCTTTAGACCTGCTTTAGTCCTTCTTTAGACCTGCTTTAGTCCTGCTTTAGTTCTGCTTTAGTCCCGCTTTAGTCCTGCTTTAGACCTGCTTTAGTCCTTCTTTAGACCTGCTTTAGTCCTGCTTTAGTCCTGCTTTAGACCTGCTTTTGACCCGCTTTAGTCCTTCTTTAGACCTGCTTTAGTTCTGCTTTAGTCCCGCTTTAGACCTGCTTTAGACCTGCTTCAGTCCTTCTTTAGACCTGCTTTAGACCTGCTTTAGACCCGCTTTAGACCTTCTTTGGACCTGCTTTAGTCCTGGTTTAGTCCTGGTTTAGACCTGCTTTAGTCCTGCTTTAGTCCCGCTTTAGTCCAGGTTTAGACCCACTTTAGACCCGCTTTAGTCCTGCTTTAGTCCTGCTTTAGAACCGCTTTAGACCTGCTTTAGTCCAGCTTTAGACCTGCTTTAGTCCTGCTTTAGTCCTTCTTTAGTCCTGCTTTAGTCCTGCTTTAGTCCTGCTTTTGTCCTGCTTTAGTCCTGCTTTAGTCCTTCTTTAGTCCTGCTTTAGTCCTGCTTTAGTCCTGCTTTAGTCCTGCTTTAGTCCTTCTTTAGTCCTTCTTTAGTCCTGCTTTAGTCCTGCTTTAGACCTGCTTTAGACCTGCTTTAGTCCTGCTTTAGAACCGCTTTAGACCTGCTTTAGTCCAGCTTTAGACCTGCTTTAGTCCTGCTTTAGTCCTGCTTTAGTCCTTCTTTAGACCTGCTTTAGACCCGCTTTAGACCTGCTTTAGACCTGCTTTAGTCCTGCTTTAGTCCTGCTTTAGTCCTGCTTTAGTCCTGCTTTAGACCTGCTTTGGACCCGCTTTAGACCTGCTTTAAAACTGCTTTAGTCCTGCTTTAGACCTGCTTTAGTCCTGCTTTAGTCCTGCTTTAGTCCTTCTTTAGACCTGCTTTAGACCCGCTTTAGACCTGCTTTAGACCTGCTTTAGTCCTGCTTTAGACCTGCTTTAGTCCTGCTTTAGTCCTGCTTTAGTCCTGCTTTAGTCCCTCTTTAGACCCGCTTTAGACCTGCTTTAGTCCTTCTTTAGACCTGCTTTGGACCCGCTTTAGACCCTCTTTAGACCTGCTTTAGACCTGCTTTAGTCCTTCTTTAGTCCTGCTTTAGTCCTGCTTTAGACCTTCTTTAGTCCTGCTTTAGAACCGCTTTAGACCTGCTTTAGTCCTGCTTTAGTCCTGCTTTAGTCCTGCTTTAGACCTGCTTTTGTCTTGCTTTAGTCCTGCTTTAGAACCGCTTTAGACCTGCTTTAGACCTGCTTTAGTCTTGCTTTAGTCCTTCTTTAGTCCTGCTTTAGACCTGCTTTAGACCTGCTTTAGACCCGCTTTAGACCTTCTTTAGACCTGCTTTAGACCTGCTTTAGTCCTGCTTTAGACCTGCTTTAGTCCTGCTTTAGTCCTAATTTAGACCTGCTTTAGACCCGCTTTAGACCCTCTTTAGACCTGCTTTAGACCTGCTTTAGTCCTGCTTTAGTCCTGCTTTAGACCTGCTTTAGTCCTGCTTTTGTGCTGCTTTAGACCTTCTTTAGTCCTGCTTTAGACCCGCTTTAGACCCTCTTTAAACCTGCTTTAGACCTGCTTTAGTCCTTCTTTAGACCTGCTTTAGACCCGCTTTAGACCCTCTTTAGACCTGCTTTAGACCTGCTTTAGTCCTGCTTGAGTCCTGCTTTGGAACTGCTTTAGTCCTGCTTTAGTCCTTCTTTAGACCGGCTTTAGTCCCGCTTTAGTCCTGCTTTTGACCTGCTTTAGACCTGCTTTAGTCCTGCTTTAGACCTACTTTAGTCCTGCTTTAGTCCTTCTTTAGACCTGCTTTGGACCCGCTTTAGACCTTATTTAGACATGCTTTAGTCCTGCTTTAGTCCTGCTTTAGTCCATCTTTAGACCTGCTTTAGTCCTGCTTTAGTCCTTCTTTTGTCCTGCTTTAGTCCTGCTTTAGTCCTTCTTTAGACCTGCTTTTGACCCGCTTTAGACCCTCTTTAGACCTGCTTTAGTCCATCTTTAGACCTGCTTTAGTCCTGCTTTAGTCCTTCTTTTGTCCTGCTTTAGTCCTGCTTTAGTCCTTCTTTAGACCTGCTTTAGACCTGATTTAGTCCTACTTTAGTCCTGCTTCAGTCCTTCTTTAGTCCTGCTTTCGACCTTAGACCTTCTTTAGACCATCTTTAGACCTGCTTTAGACCTGCTTTAGACCTGCTTTAGTCCTGCTTTAGTCCATCTTTAGACCTGCTTTAGTCCTGCTTTAGTCCTTCTTTTGTCCTGCTTTAGTCCTGCTTTAGTCCTTCTTTAGACCTGCTTTTGACCCGCTTTAGACCCTCTTTAGACCTGCTTTAGACCTGCTTCAGTCCTTCTTTAGACCTGCTTTAGACCTGCTTTAGTCCTGCTTTCGACCTTAGACCTTCTTTAGACCTGCTTTAGACCTGCTTTAGACCTGCTTTAGACCTGCTTTAGACCTGCTTTAGTCCTGCTTTAGTCCTTCTTTAGTCCTGCTTTAGACCTGCTTTAGTCTTGCTTTAGTCCTGCTTTAGAACCGCTTTAGACCTGCTTTAGTCCAGCTTTAGACCTGCTTTAGACCTGCTTTAGACCTGCTTTGGACCTTCTTTAGACCTGCTTTAGACCTGCTTTAGTCCTTCTTTAGACCTGCTTTTGACCCGCTTTAGACCCTATTTAGACCTGCTTTAGACCTGCTTTAGTCCTTCTTTAGACCTGCTTTAGACCCGCTTTAGACCTGCTTTAGACCTGCTTTAGTCCTGCTTTAGTCCTGCTTTAGACCTGCTTTAGACCCGCTTTAGACCCTCTTTAGACCTGCTTTGGACCCGCTTTAGACCCTCTTTAGACCTGCTTTAGACCTGCTTTAGTCCTTCTTTAGACCTGCTTTGGACCCGCTTTAGACCCTCTTTAGACCTGCTTTAGACCTGCTTTAGTCCTTCTTTAGTCCTGCTTTAGTCCTGCTTTAGACCTGCTTTAGACCTGCTTTAGACCTGCTTTAGACCTGCTTTAGTCCTGCTTTAGAACCGCTTTAGACCTGCTTTAGTCCAGCTTTAGACCTGCTTTAGTCCTGCTTTAGTCCTGCTTTAGTCCTTCTTTAGTCCTGCTTTAGACCTGCTTTAGTCCAGCTTTAGACCTGCTTTAGTCTTGCTTTAGTCCTGCTTTAGAACCGCTTTAGACCTGCTTTAGTCCAGCTTTAGACCTGCTTTAGACCTGCTTTAGTCCTGCTTTAGTCCTACTTTAGTCCTTCTTTAGTCCTGCTTTAGTCCTGCTTTAGAACCGCTTTAGAACCGCTTTAGACCTGCTTTAGTCCAGCTTTAGTCCTGCTTTAGTCCTGCTTTAGACCTGCTTTAGTCTTGCTTTAGTCCTGCTTTAGAACCGCTTTAGACCTGCTTTAGTCCAGCTTTAGTCCTGCTTTAGTCCTGCTGTAGACCTGCTTTAGTCCTGCTTTAGTCCTGCTTTAGTCCTGCTTTAGTCCTGCTTTAGACCTGCTTTAGTCCTGCTTTAGACCTTCTTTAGACCTGCTTTAGACCTGCTTTAGTCCAGCTTTAGTCCTGCTTTAGTCCTGCTGTAGACCTGCTTTAGTCCTGCTTTAGTCCTGCTTTAGTCCTGCTTTAGTCCTGCTGTAGACCTGCTTTAGTCCTGCTTTAGTCCTGCTTTAGTCCTGCTTTAGTCCTGCTTTAGACCTTCTTTAGACCTGCTTTAGACCTGCTTTAGTCCTGCTTTAGACTTGCTTTAGTCCTGCTTTAGTCCTGCTTTAGACCTTCTTTAGTCCTGCTTTAGACCCGCTTTAGACCCTCTTTAGACCTGCTTTAGTCCTGCTTTAGTCCTGCTTTAGTCCTGCTTTAGACCTGCTTTAGACCCGCTTTAGACCCTCTTTAGACCTGCTTTGGACCTGCTTTAGTCCTGCTTTAGTCCTTCTTTAGACCGGCTTTAGTCCCGCTTTAGTCCCGCTTTTGACCCGCTTTAGTCCTGCTTTAGTCCTTCTTTAGACCTGCTTTGGACCCGCTTTAGACCTTATTTAGACCTTATTTAGACCTGCTTTAGTCCTGCTTTAGTCCTGCTTTAGACCTGCTTTAGTCCTGCTTTAGTCCTTCTTTAGACCTGCTTTAGTCCTGCTTTAGTCCTTCTTTAGTCCTGCTTTAGTCCTTCTTTTGTCCTGCTTTAGTCCTGCTTTAGACCTGCTTTAGTCCTGCTTTAGTCCTGCTTTAGTCCTTCTTTAGTCCTGCTTTAGTC
The DNA here is from genome assembly GCF_026437365.1 of Eucyclogobius newberryi. Lineage (NCBI taxonomy): Eukaryota > Metazoa > Chordata > Actinopteri > Gobiiformes > Gobiidae > Eucyclogobius > Eucyclogobius newberryi. The sequence continues at coordinate 34,150,080 of NW_027315746.1, read as the reverse complement.
CTGCTTTAGACCTGCTTTAGTCCTGCTTTAGACCTGCTTTAGTCCTGCTTTAGTCCTGCTTTAGAACCGCTTTAGACCTGCTTTAGTCCAGCTTTAGACCTGCTTTAGTCCTGCTTTAGACCTGCTTTAGACCTGCTTTAGTCCTGCTTTAGTCCTGCTTTAGAACCGGTTTAGACCTGCTTTAGTCCAGCTTTAGACCTGCTTTAGACCTGCTTTGGACCTTCTTTAGACCTGCTTTAGTCCTGCTTTAGTCCTGCTTTAGACCTGCTTTAGTCCTGCTTTAGTCCTTCTTTAGACCTGCTTTTGACCCTCTTTAGACCCTCTTTAGACCTGCTTTAGACCTGCTTTAGTCCTGCTTTAGTCCTTCTTTAGACCTGCTTTTGACCCGCTTTAGACCCTCTTTAGACCTGCTTTAGTCCTGCTTTAGTCCTGCTTTCGACCTTAGACCTTCTTTAGACCTGCTTTAGTCCTGCTTTAGACCTGCTTTAGTCCTGCTTTAGTCCTGCTTTCGACCTTAGACCTGCTTTAGACCTGCTTTAGTCCTGCTTTAGACCTGCTTTAGTCCTGCTTTAGACCTGCTTTAGACCTGCTTTAGTCCTGCTTTAGTCCTGCTTTAGACCTGCTTTAGACCTGCTTTAGACCCGCTTTAGACCCTCTTTAGACCTGCTTTAGATCTGCTTTAGTCCTTCTTTAGACCTGCTTTGGACCCTCTTTAGACCTGCTTTAGTCCTGCTTTAGTCTTTCTTTAGACCTGCTTTGGACCCTCTTTAGACCTTCTTTAGACCTGCTTTAGTCCTGCTTTAGACCTGCTTTAGTCCTGCTTTAGACCTGCTTTAGACCTGCTTTAGTCCTGCTTTAGTCCTGCTTTAGACCTGCTTTAGACCCGCTTTAGACCCTCTTTAGACCTGCTTTAGATCTGCTTTAGACCTGCTTTAGACCTGCTTTAGTCCTGCTTTAGACCTGCTTTAGTCCTGCTTTAGTCCTGCTTTAGTCCTGCTTTAGACCTGCTTTAGTCCTGCTTTAGTCCTGCTTTAGTCCTGCTTTGGACAAGCTTTAGTCCTGCTTTAGTCCTTCTTTAGTCCTGCTTTAGTCCTGCTTTAGTCCTGCTTTAGTCCTGCTTTAGACCTGCTTTAGACCTGCTTTAGTCCTGCTTTAGTCCTGCTTTAGACCTGCTTTAGACCTGCTTTAGTCCTGCTTTAGAACCGCTTTAGACCTGCTTTAGTCCAGCTTTAGACCTGCTTTAGTCCTGCTTTAGTCCTGCTTTAGACCTGCTTTTGACCCGCTTTAGACCCTCTTTAGACCTGCTTTAGACCTGCTTTAGTCCTGCTTTAGTCCTGCTTTAGACCCGCTTTAGACCCTCTTTAGACCCGCTTTAGACCCTCTTTAGACCTGCTTTAGACCTGCTTTAGTCCTGCTTTAGTCCTGCTTTATACCTGCTTTGGACCCGCTTTAGACCCTCTTTAGACCTGCTTTAGACCTGCTTTAGACCTGATTTAGTCCTGCTTTAGTCCTGCTTTAGTCCTGCTTTAGGCCTGCTTTAGACCTACTTTAGTCCTGCTTTAGTCCTTCTTTAGACCTGCTTTGGACCCGCTTTAGACCTTATTTAGACCTGCTTTAGTCCTGCTTTAGTCCTGCTTTAGACCTGCTTTAGTCCTTCTTTAGACCTGCTTTAGTCCTGTTTTAGTCCTTCTTTAGTCCTTCTTTAGTCCTTCTTTTGTCCTGCTTTAGTCCTGCTTTAGACCTGCTTTAGTCCTGCTTTAGACCCGCTTTAGAACCGCTTTTGACCTGCTTTAGTCCTGCTTTAGAACCGCTTTAGAGCTGCTTTAGTCCAGCTTTAGACCTGCTTTAGTCCTGCTTTAGTCCTGCTTTAGTCCTTCTTTAGTCCTGCTTTAGTCCTGCTTTAGACCTGCTTTAGACCTGCTTTAGACCTGCTTTAGTCCTGCTTTAGTCCTGCTTTAGTCCTGCTTTAGACCCGCTTTAGACCCTCTTTAGACCCGCTTTAGACCCTCTTTAGTCCTGCTTTAGACCTACTTTAGTCCTGCTTTAGTCCTTCTTTAGACCTGCTTTGGACCCGCTTTAGACCTTATTTAGACCTGCTTTAGTCCTGCTTTAGTCCTGCTTTAGACCTGCTTTAGTCCTTCTTTAGACCTGCTTTAGTCCTGTTTTAGTCCTTCTTTAGTCCTTCTTTAGTCCTTCTTTAGTCCTTCTTTTGTCCTGCTTTAGTCCTGCTTTAGAGCTGCTTTAGTCCAGCTTTAGACCTGCTTTAGTCCTGCTTTAGTCCTGCTTTAGTCCTTCTTTAGTCCTGCTTTAGTCCTGCTTTAGACCTGCTTTAGACCTGCTTTAGACCTGCTTTAGTCCTGCTTTAGAACCGCTTTAGACCTGCTTTAGTCCAGCTTTAGACCTGCTTTAGACCTGCTTTGGACCTTCTTTAGACCTGCTTTAGACCTGCTTTAGTCCTGCTTTAGAACTGCATTAGTCCTGATTTAGACCTGCTTTAGACCTGCTTTAGTCTTGCTTTAGTCCTGCTTTAGAACCGCTTTAGACCTGCTTTAGTCCAGCTTTAGACCTGCTTTAGTCCTGCTTTAGTCCTTCTTTAGACCTGCTTTTGACCCGCTTTAGACCTGCTTTAGACCTGCTTTAGTCCTGCTTTAGTCCTGCTTTAGTCCTTCTTTAGACATGCTTTAGACCTGCTTTAGTCCTGCTTTAGTTCTGCTTTAGACCTGCTTTAGTCCTGCTTTAAACCTGCTTTGACCTGCTTTAGTCCTGCTTTAGTCCCGCTTTAGTCCCGGTTTAGACCTTCTTTAGTCCTGCTTTAGACCTGCTTTAGACCTGCTTTAGTCCTGCTTTAGTCCCGCTTTAGTCCCGGTTTAGACCCGCTTTAGACCTGCTTTAGACCTTCTTTAGACCTGCTTTAGACCCGCTTTAGACCTGCTTTAGTCCTGCTTTAGTTCTGCTTTAGTCCCGCTTTAGTCCCGGTTTAGACCCGCTTTAGACCTGCTTTAGTCCTGCTTTAGTCCTGCTTTAGTCCTGCTTTAGACCCGCTTTAGTCCTGCTTTAGACCTGCTTTAGTCCTTCTTTAGACATGCTTTAGTCCTGCTTTAGTCCTGCTTTAGACCTGCTTTGACCCGCTTTAGACCCTCTTTAGACCTGCTTTAGACCTGCTTTAGACCTTCTTTAGACCTGCTTTAGACCTGCTTTAGACCTGCTTTAGACCTGCTTTAGTCCCGCTTTAGTCCCGCTTTAGTCCCGGTTTAGACCCGCTTTAGACCCGCTTTAGTCCTGCTTTAGTCCTGCTTTAGTCCCACTTTAGTCCCGGTTTAGACCTGCTTTAGTCCTGCTTTAGTCCTGCTTTAGACCTGCTTTAGTCCTGCTTTAGTCCTGCTTTAATCCTTCTTTAGACCTGCTTTAGACCTGCTTTAGTCCTGCTTTAGACCTGCTTTAGTTCTGCTTTAGTCCCGCTTTAGTCCCGCTTTAGACCTGCTTTAGTCCTTCTTTAGACCTGCTTTAGTCCTGCTTTAGTCCTGCTTTAGACCTGCTTTTGACCCGCTTTAGACCCTCTTTAGACCTTCTTTAGTCCTGCTTTAGTCCTTAGACCTTCTTTAGACCTGCTTTAGACCTGCTTTAGACCCGCTTTAGACCTTCTTTAGACCTGCTTTAGTCCTGCTTTAGACCTGCTTTAGTCCTGCTTTAGACCTGCTTTAGACCCGCTTTAGACCTGCTTTAGTCCTGGTTTAGTCCTGGTTTAGACCTGCTTTAGTCCTGCTTTAGTCCTGGTTTAGTCCTGGTTTAGTCCTGCTTTAGTCCTTCTTTAGTCCTGCTTTAGACCTGCTTTAGTCCTGCTTTAGTCCTGGTTTAGTCCTGCTTTAGACCTGCTTTAGTCCTGCTTTAGTCCTGGTTTAGTCCTGGTTTAGTCCTGCTTTAGTCCCGCTTTAGTCCCGCTTTAGTCCCGCTTTAGTCCCGGTTTAGACCTGCTTTAGTCCTGCTTTAGACCTGCTTTAGTCCTGCTTTAGTCCTTCTTTAGACCTGCTTTAGTCCTGCTTTAGTTCTGCTTTAGTCCCGCTTTAGTCCTGCTTTAGACCTGCTTTAGTCCTTCTTTAGACCTGCTTTAGTCCTGCTTTAGTCCTGCTTTAGACCTGCTTTTGACCCGCTTTAGACCTGCTTTAGACCTTCTTTAGACCTGCTTTAGTCCTGCTTTAGACCTGCTTTAGTCCTTCTTTAGTCCTGCTTTAGACCTGCTTTAGTCCTGCTTTAGTCCTGGTTTAGTCCTGGTTTAGACCTGCTTTAGTCCTGCTTTAGTCCTGGTTTAGTCCTGGTTTAGTCCTGCTTTAGTCCTTCTTTAGTCCTGCTTTAGACCTGCTTTAGTCCTGCTTTAGTCCTGGTTTAGTCCTGCTTTAGACGTGCTTTAGTCCTGCTTTAGTCCTGGTTTAGTCCTGGTTTAGTCCTGCTTTAGTCCCGCTTTAGTCCCGCTTTAGTCCCGCTTTAGTCCCGGTTTAGACCTGCTTTAGTCCTGCTTTAGACCTGCTTTAGTCCTGCTTTAGTCCTTCTTTAGACCTGCTTTAGTCCTGCTTTAGACCTGCTTTAGACCTGCTTTAGTCCTGCTTTAGTCCTTCTTTAGACCCGCTTTAGACCTGCTTTAGACCTGCTTTAGTCCTGCTTTAGTCCTGCTTTAGTCCTGCTTTAGACCTTCTTTAGTCCTGCTTTAGACCTGCTTTAGTCCTTCTTTAGTCCTGCTTTAGTCCTGCTTTAGACCTTCTTTAGTCCTGCTTTAGTCCTGCTTTAGTCCTTCTTTAGACCCGCTTTAGACCTGCTTTAGACCTGCCTTAGTCCTGCTTTAGTCCTGCTTTAGTCCTTCTTTAGACCCGCTTTAGACCTGCTTTAGACCTGCTTTAGAACTGCTTTAGTCCTGCTTTAGTCCTGCTTTAGTCCTGCTTTGGACCCGCTTTAGACCCTCTTTAGACCCGCTTTAGACCTGCTTTAGTCCTTCTTTAGACCTGCTTTGGACCCGCTTTAGACCCTCTTTAGACCTGCTTTAGACCTGCTTTAGAACCGCTTTTGACTTGCTTTAGTCCTGCTTTAGAACCGCTTTAGAGCTGCTTTAGTCCAGCTTTAGACCTGCTTTAGTCCTGCTTTAGTCCTGCTTTAGTCCTTCTTTAGTCCTGCTTTAGTCCTGCTTTAGACCTGCTTTAGACCTGCTTTAGACCTGCTTTAGTCCAGCTTTAGACCTGCTTTAGACCTGCTTTGGACCTTCTTTAGACCTGCTTTAGTCCTGCTTTAGAACTGCTTTAGTCCTGCTTTAGACCTGCTTTAGACCTGCTTTAGTCTTTCTTTAGTCCTGCTTTAGTCTTGCTTTAGTCCTGCTTTAGAACCGATTTAGACCTGCTTTAGAACTGCTTTAGTCCTGCTTTAGACCTGCTTTAGACCTGCTTTAGTCCTGCTTTAGAACTGCTTTAGTCCTGCTTTAGACCTGCTTTAGACCTGCTTTAGTCTTGCTTTAGTCCTGCTTTAGAACCGATTTAGACCTGCTTTAGTCCAGCTTTAGACCTGCTTTAGTCCTGCTTTAGACCTGCTTTAGACCTGCTTGAGTCCTGCTTTAGACCTGCTTTAGTCCTGCTTTAGTCCTGCTTTAGTCCTGCTTTAGTCCTGCTTTAGTCCTTCTTTAGACCTGCTTTTGACCCGCTTTAGACCTGCTTTAGACCTGCTTTAGTCCTGCTTTAGTCCTGCTTTAGTCCTTCTTTAGACCTGCTTTAGACCTGCTTTAGTCCTGCTTTAGTTCTGCTTTAAACCTGCTTTGACCTGCTTTAGTCCTGCTTTAGTCCCGCTTTAGTCCCGGTTTAGACCTTCTTTAGTCCTGCTTTAGACCTGCTTTAGACCTGCTTTAGTCCTGCTTTAGTCCCGCTTTAGTCCCAGTTTAGACCCGCTTTAGACCTGCTTTAGACCTTCTTTAGACCTGCTTTAGACCCGCTTTAGACCTGCTTTAGTCCTGCTTTAGTTCTGCTTTAGTCCCGCTTTAGTCCCGGTTTAGACCCGCTTTAGACCCGCTTTAGACCTGCTTTAGTCCTGCTTTAGTCCTGCTTTAGACCTGCTTTAGTCCTGCTTTAGACCCGCTTTAGTCCTTCTTTAGACATGCTTTAGTCCTGCTTTAGTCCTGCTTTAGACCTGCTTTGACCCGCTTTAGACCCTCTTTAGACCTTCTTTAGACCTGCTTTAGACCTGCTTTAGACCCGCTTTAGACCTTCTTTAGACCTGCTTTAGTCCCGCTTTAGTCCCGGTTTAGACCCGCTTTAGACCCGCTTTAGTCCTGCTTTAGTCCTGCTTTAGTCCCACTTTAGTCCCGGTTTAGACCTGCTTTAGTCCTGCTTTAGTCCTGGTTTAGTCCTGCTTTAGACCTGCTTTAGTCCTGCTTTAGACCTGCTTTAGTCCTGCTTTAGTCCTGCTTTAATCCTTCTTTAGACCTGCTTTAGACCTGCTTTAGTCCTGCTTTAGACCTGCTTTAGTCCTGCTTTAGTTCTGCTTTAGTCCCGCTTTAGTCCCGCTTTAGACCCGCTTTAGTCCTTCTTTAGACCTGCTTTAGTCCTGCTTTAGACCTGCTTTAGACCTGCTTTAGTCCTGCTTTAGACCCGCTTTAGTCCTGCTTTAGACCTGCTTTAGTCCTTCTTTAGACATGCTTTAGTCCTGCTTTAGTCCTGCTTTAGACCTTCTTTAGACCTGCTTTAGACCTTCTTTAGACCTGCTTTAGACCTGCTTTAGACCTTCTTTAGACCTGCTTTAGACCTGCTTTAGACCCGCTTTAGACCTTCTTTAGACCTGCTTTAGTCCCGCTTTAGTCCCGGTTTAGACCCGCTTTAGACCCGCTTTAGTCCTGCTTTAGTCCTGCTTTAGTCCCACTTTAGTCCCGGTTTAGACCTGCTTTAGTCCTGCTTTAGTCCTGCTTTAATCCTTCTTTAGACCTGCTTTAGACCTGCTTTAGTCCTGCTTTAGACCTGCTTTAGTCCTGCTTTAGTTCTGCTTTAGTCCCGCTTTAGTCCCGCTTTAGACCTGCTTTAGTCCTTCTTTAGACCTGCTTTAGTCCTGCTTTAGTCCTGCTTTAGACCTGCTTTTGACCCGCTTTAGACCCTCTTTAGACCTTCTTTAGTCCTGCTTTAGTCCTTAGACCTTCTTTAGACCTGCTTTAGACCTGCTTTAGACCCGCTTTAGACCTTCTTTAGACCTGCTTTAGTCCTGCTTTAGACCTGCTTTAGTCCTGCTTTAGACCTGCTTTAGACCCGCTTTAGACCTGCTTTAGTCCTGCTTTAGTCCTGCTTTAGTCCTTCTTTAGTCCTGCTTTAGACCTGCTTTAGTCCTGCTTTAGTCCTGGTTTAGTCCTGGTTTAGACCTGCTTTAGTCCTGCTTTAGTCCTGGTTTAGTCCTGCTTTAGTCCTTCTTTAGTCCTGCTTTAGACCTGCTTTAGTCCTGCTTTAGTCCTGGTTTAGTCCTGCTTTAGACCTGCTTTAGTCCTGCTTTAGTCCTGGTTTAGTCCTGGTTTAGTCCTGCTTTAGTCCCGCTTTAGTCCCGCTTTAGTCCCGCTTTAGTCCCGCTTTAGTCCCGGTTTAGACCTGCTTTAGACCTGCTTTAGACCTGCTTTAGTCCTGCTTTAGTCCTTCTTTAGACCTGCTTTAGTCCTGCTTTAGTTCTGCTTTAGTCCCGCTTTAGTCCTGCTTTAGACCTGCTTTAGTCCTTCTTTAGACCTGCTTTAGTCCTGCTTTAGTCCTGCTTTAGACCTGCTTTTGACCCGCTTTAGACCCTCTTTAGACCTGCTTTAGACCTGCTTTAGTCCTGCTTTAGAACCGCTTTAGACCTGCTTTAGACCCGCTTTAGACCTTCTTTGGACCTGCTTTAGTCCTGGTTTAGTCCTGGTTTAGACCTGCTTTAGTCCTGCTTTAGTCCCGCTTTAGTCCAGGTTTAGACCCACTTTAGACCCGCTTTAGTCCTGCTTTAGTCCTGCTTTAGAACCGCTTTAGACCCGCTTTAGTCCAGCTTTAGACCTGCTTTAGTCCTGCTTTAGTCCTTCTTTAGTCCTGCTTTAGTCCTGCTTTAGTCCTGCTTTAGTCCTGCTTTAGTCCTTCTTTAGTCCTGCTTTAGTCCTGCTTTAGACCTGCTTTAGTCCTGCTTTAGAACCGCTTTAGACCTGCTTTAGTCCAGCTTTAGACCTGCTTTAGACCTGCTTTAGTCCTGCTTTAGTCCTGCTTTAGTCCTGCTTTAGTCCTGCTTTAGACCTGCTTTGGACCCGCTTTAGACCCTCTTTAGACCCGCTTTAGACCTGCTTTAGTCCTTCTTTAGACCTGCTTTGGACCCGCTTTAGACCCTCTTTAGACCTGCTTTAGACCTGCTTTAGTCCTTCTTTAGTCCTGCTTTAGTCCTGCTTTAGACCTTCTTTAGTCCTGCTTTAGTCCTGCTTTAGTCCTTCTTTAGACCCGCTTTAGACCTGCTTTAGACCTGCCTTAGTCCTGCTTTAGTCCTGCTTTAGTCCTTCTTTAGACCCGCTTTAGACCCGCTTTAGACCTGCTTTAGTCCTGCTTTAGTCCTGCTTTAGTCCTGCTTTGGACCCGCTTTAGACCCTCTTTAGACCCGCTTTAGACCTGCTTTAGTCCTTCTTTAGACCTGCTTTGGACCCGCTTTAGACCCTCTTTAGACCTGCTTTAGACCTGCTTTAGAACCGCTTTTGACTTGCTTTAGTCCTGCTTTAGAACCGCTTTAGAGCTGCTTTAGTCCAGCTTTAGACCTGCTTTAGTCCTGCTTTAGTCCTGCTTTAGTCCTTCTTTAGTCCTGCTTTAGTCCTGCTTTAGACCTGCTTTAGACCTGCTTTAGACCTGCTTTAGTCCTGCTTTAGAACCGCTTTAGACCTGCTTTAGTCCAGCTTTAGACCTGCTTTAGACCTGCTTTGGACCTTCTTTAGACCTGCTTTAGACCTTCTTTAGACCTGCTTTTGACCCGCTTTAGACCTGCTTTAGACCTGCTTTAGTCCTGCTTTAGTCCTGCTTTAGTCCTTCTTTAGACCTGCTTTAGTCCTGCTTTAGTCCTGCTTTAGTCCTGCTTTAGACCTGCTTTAGACCTGCTTTAGTCCTGCTTTAGACCCGCTTTAGTCCTGCTTTAGACCTGCTTTAGTCCTTCTTTAGACATGCTTTAGTCCTGCTTTAGTCCTGCTTTAGACCTGCTTTGACCCGCTTTAGACCCTCTTTAGACCTGCTTTAGACCTGCTTTAGACCTTCTTTAGACCTGCTTTAGACCTGCTTTAGACCCGCTTTAGACCTTCTTTAGACCTGCTTTAGTCCCGCTTTAGTCCCGGTTTAGACCCGCTTTAGACCCGCTTTAGTCCTGCTTTAGTCCTGCTTTAGTCCCACTTTAGTCCCGGTTTAGACCTGCTTTAGTCCTGCTTTAGTCCTGCTTTAGACCTGCTTTAGTCCTGCTTTAGTCCTGCTTTAATCCTTCTTTAGACCTGCTTTAGACCTGCTTTAGTCCTGCTTTAGACCTGCTTTAGTCCTGCTTTAGTTCTGCTTTAGTCCCGCTTTAGTCCCGCTTTAGACCTGCTTTAGTCCTTCTTTAGACCTGCTTTAGTCCTGCTTTAGTCCTGCTTTAGACCTGCTTTTGACCCGCTTTAGACCCTCTTTAGACCTTCTTTAGTCCTGCTTTAGTCCTTAGACCTTCTTTAGACCTGCTTTAGACCTGCTTTAGACCCGCTTTAGACCTTCTTTAGACCTGCTTTAGTCCTGCTTTAGACCTGCTTTAGTCCTGCTTTAGACCTGCTTTAGACCCGCTTTAGACCTGCTTTAGTCCTGCTTTAGTCCTGCTTTAGTCCTTCTTTAGTCCTGCTTTAGACCTGCTTTAGTCCTGCTTTAGTCCTGGTTTAGACCTGCTTTAGTCCTGCTTTAGTCCTGGTTTAGTCCTGGTTTAGTCCTGCTTTAGTCCTTCTTTAGTCCTGCTTTAGACCTGCTTTAGTCCTGCTTTAGTCCTGGTTTAGTCCTGCTTTAGACCTGCTTTAGTCCTGCTTTAGTCCTGGTTTAGTCCTGCTTTAGTCCTGCTTTAGTCCCGCTTTAGTCCCGCTTTAGTCCCGCTTTAGTCCCGCTTTAGTCCCGGTTTAGACCTGCTTTAGTCCTGCTTTAGACCTGCTTTAGTCCTGCTTTAGTCCTTCTTTAGACCTGCTTTAGTCCTGCTTTAGTTCTGCTTTAGTCCCGCTTTAGTCCTGCTTTAGACCTGCTTTAGTCCTGCTTTAGACCCGCTTTAGACCCTCTTTAGACCTGCTTTAGACCTGCTTTAGACCCGCTTTAGACCTTCTTTGGACCTGCTTTAGTCCTGGTTTAGTCCTGGTTTAGACCTGCTTTAGTCCTGCTTTAGTCCCGCTTTAGTCCAGGTTTAGACCCACTTTAGACCCGCTTTAGTCCTGCTTTAGTCCTGCTTTAGAACCGCTTTAGACCCGCTTTAGTCCAGCTTTAGACCTGCTTTAGTCCTGCTTTAGTCCTGCTTTAGTCCTTCTTTAGTCCTGCTTTAGTCCTGCTTTAGACCTGCTTTAGACCTGCTTTAGACCTGCTTTAGTCCTGCTTTAGAACCGCTTTAGACCTGCTTTAGTCCAGCTTTAGACCTGCTTTAGACCTGCTTTGGACCTTCTTTAGACCTGCTTTAGACCTGCTTTAGTCCTGCTTTAGAACTGCTTTAGTCCTGCTTTAGACCTGCTTTAGACCTGCTTTAGTCTTGCTTTAGTCCTGCTTTAGAACCGCTTTAGACCCGCTTTAGTCCAGCTTTAGACCTGCTTTAGACCTGCTTTAGTCCTTCTTTAGTCCTGCTTTGGACCTTCTTTAGACCTGCTTTAGACCTGCTTGAGTCCTGCTTTAGACCTGCTTTAGTCCTGCTTTAGTCCTGCTTTAGTCCTGCTTTAGTCCTTCTTTAGACCTGCTTTTGACCCGCTTTAGACCTGCTTTAGACCTGCTTTAGTCCTGCTTTAGTCCTGCTTTAGTCCTTCTTTAGACCTGCTTTAGACCTGCTTTAGTCCTGCTTTAGTTCTGCTTTAGACCTGCTTTAGTCCTGCTTTAAACCTGCTTTGACCTGCTTTAGTCCTGCTTTAGTCCCGCTTTAGTCCCGGTTTAGACCTTCTTTAGTCCTGCTTTAGACCTGCTTTAGACCTGCTTTAGTCCTGCTTTAGTCCCGCTTTAGTCCCGGTTTAGACCCGCTTTAGACCTGCTTTAGACCTTCTTTAGACCTGCTTTAGACCCGCTTTAGACCTGCTTTAGTCCTGCTTTGGTTCTGCTTTAGTCCCGCTTTAGTCCCGGTTTAGACCCGCTTTAGACCTGCTTTAGTCCTGCTTTAGTCCTGCTTTAGACCTGCTTTAGACCTGCTTTAGTCCTGCTTTAGACCCGCTTTAGTCCTGCTTTAGACCTGCTTTAGTCCTTCTTTAGACATGCTTTAGTCCTGCTTTAGTCCTGCTTTAGATCTGCTTTGACCCGCTTTAGACCCTCTTTAGACCTGCTTTAGACCTGCTTTAGACCTTCTTTAGACCTGCTTTAGACCTGCTTTAGACCCGCTTTAGACCTGCTTTAGTCCTGCTTTAGTTCTGCTTTAGTCCCGCTTTTTTCCCGGTTTAGACCTGCTTTAGACCTGCTTTAGTCCTGCTTTAGTCCTGCTTTAGACCTGCTTTAGACCTGCTTTAGTCCTGCTTTAGAACCGCTTTAGACCTGCTTTAGTCCAGCTTTAGACCTGCTTTAGTCCTGCTTTAGTCCTTCTTTAGTCCTGCTTTAGTCCTGCTTTAGACCTGCTTTAGTCCTGCTTTAGTCCTGCTTTGGACTTTCTTTAGACCTGCTTTAGACCTGCTTGAGTCCAGCTTTAGACCTGCTTTAGTCCTGCTTTAGTCCTGCTTTAGACCTGCTTTTGACCCGCTTTAGACCCTCTTTAGACCTGCTTTAGACCTGCTTTAGTCCTGCTTTAGTCCTGCTTTAGACCCGCTTTAGACCCTCTTTAGACCCGCTTTAGACCCTCTTTAGACCTGCTTTAGACCTGCTTTAGACCTGCTTTAGTCCTGCTTTAGTCCTGCTTTATACCTGCTTTGGACCCGCTTTAGACCCTCTTTAGACCTGCTTTAGACCTGCTTTAGTCCTGCTTTAGTCCTGCTTTAGTCCTGCTTTAGTCCTGCTTTAGACCTACTTTAGTCCTGCTTTAGTCCTTCTTTAGACCTGCTTTGGACCCGCTTTAGACCTTATTTAGACCTGCTTTAGTCCTGCTTTAGTCCTGCTTTAGACCTGCTTTAGTCCTTCTTTAGACCTGCTTTAGTCCTGTTTTAGTCCTTCTTTAGTCCTTCTTTTGTCCTGCTTTAGTCCTGCTTTAGACCTGCTTTAGTCCTGCTTTAGACCCGCTTTAGAACCGCTTTTGACCTGCTTTAGTCCTGCTTTAGAACCGCTTTAGAGCTGCTTTAGTCCAGCTTTAGACCTGCTTTAGTCCTGCTTTAGTCCTGCTTTAGTCCTTCTTTAGTCCTGCTTTAGTCCTGCTTTAGACCTGCTTTAGACCTGCTTTAGTCCTGCTTTAGTCCTGCTTTAGTCCTGCTTTAGACCCGCTTTAGACCCTCTTTAGACCCGCTTTAGACCCTCTTTAGTCCTGCTTTAGACCTACTTTAGTCCTGCTTTAGTCCTTCTTTAGACCTGCTTTGGACCCGCTTTAGACCTTATTTAGACCTGCTTTAGTCCTGCTTTAGTCCTGCTTTAGACCTGCTTTAGTCCTTCTTTAGACCTGCTTTAGTCCTGTTTTAGTCCTTCTTTAGTCCTTCTTTAGTCCTTCTTTTGTCCTGCTTTAGTCCTGCTTTAGACCTGCTTTAGTCCTGCTTTAGACCCGCTTTAGAACCGCTTTTGACTTGCTTTAGTCCTGCTTTAGAACCGCTTTAGAGCTGCTTTAGTCCAGCTTTAGACCTGCTTTAGTCCTGCTTTAGTCCTGCTTTAGTCCTTCTTTAGTCCTGCTTTAGTCCTGCTTTAGACCTGCTTTAGACCTGCTTTAGACCTGCTTTAGTCCTGCTTTAGAACCGCTTTAGACCTGCTTTAGTCCAGCTTTAGACCTGCTTTAGACCTGCTTTGGACCTTCTTTAGACCTGCTTTAGACCTGCTTTAGTCCTGCTTTAGAACTGCTTTAGTCCTGCTTTAGACCTGCTTTAGACCTGCTTTAGTCTTGCTTTAGTCCTGCTTTAGAACCGCTTTAGACCTGCTTTAGTCCAGCTTTAGACCTGCTTTAGACCTGCTTTGGACCTTCTTTAGACCTGCTTTAGACCTGCTTGAGTCCTGCTTTAGACCTGCTTTAGTCCTGCTTTAGTCCTGCTTTAGTCCTGCTTTAGTCCTTCTTTAGACCTGCTTTTGACCCGCTTTAGACCTGCTTTAGACCTGCTTTAGTCCTGCTTTAGTCCTGCTTTAGTCCTTCTTTAGACCTGCTTTAGACCTGCTTTAGTCCTGCTTTAGTTCTGCTTTAGACCTGCTTTAGTCCTGCTTTAAACCTGCTTTGACCTGCTTTAGTCCTGCTTTAGTCCCGCTTTAGTCCCGGTTTAGACCTTCTTTAGTCCTGCTTTAGACCTGCTTTAGACCTGCTTTAGTCCTGCTTTAGTCCCGCTTTAGTCCCGGTTTAGACCCGCTTTAGACCTGCTTTAGACCTTCTTTAGACCTGCTTTAGACCCGCTTTAGACCTGCTTTAGTCCTGCTTTAGTTCTGCTTTAGTCCCGCTTTAGTCCCGGTTTAGACCCGCTTTAGACCTGCTTTAGTCCTGCTTTAGTCCTGCTTTAGACCTGCTTTAGACCTGCTTTAGTCCTGCTTTAGACCTGCTTTAGTCCTTCTTTAGACATGCTTTAGTCCTGCTTTAGTCCTGCTTTAGACCTGCTTTGACCCGCTTTAGACCCTCTTTAGACCTGCTTTAGACCTGCTTTAGACCTTCTTTAGACCTGCTTTAGACCTGCTTTAGACCTGCTTTAGTCCCGCTTTAGTCCCGCTTTAGTCCCGGTTTAGACCCGCTTTAGACCCGCTTTAGTCCTGCTTTAGTCCTGCTTTAGTCCCACTTTAGTCCCGGTTTAGACCTGCTTTAGTCCTGCTTTAGTCCTGCTTTAGACCTGCTTTAGTCCTGCTTTAGTCCTGCTTTAATCCTTCTTTAGACCTGCTTTAGTCCTGCTTTAGACCTGCTTTAGTCCTGCTTTAGACCTGCTTTAGTCCTGCTTTAGTTCTGCTTTAGTCCCGCTTTAGTCCCGCTTTAGACCTGCTTTAGTCCTTCTTTAGACCTGCTTTAGTCCTGCTTTAGTCCTGCTTTAGACCTGCTTTTGACCCGCTTTAGACCCTCTTTAGACCTTCTTTAGTCCTGCTTTAGTCCTTAGACCTTCTTTAGACCTGCTTTAGACCTGCTTTAGACCCGCTTTAGACCTTCTTTAGACCTGCTTTAGTCCTGCTTTAGACCTGCTTTAGTCCTGCTTTAGACCTGCTTTAGACCCGCTTTAGACCTGCTTTAGTCCTGCTTTAGTCCTGCTTTAGTCCTTCTTTAGTCCTGCTTTAGACCTGCTTTAGTCCTGCTTTAGTCCTGGTTTAGTCCTGGTTTAGACCTGCTTTAGTCCTGCTTTAGTCCTGGTTTAGTCCTGGTTTAGTCCTGCTTTAGTCCTTCTTTAGTCCTGCTTTAGACCTGCTTTAGTCCTGGTTTAGTCCTGGTTTAGTCCTGCTTTAGTCCCGCTTTAGTCCCGCTTTAGTCCCGCTTTAGTCCCGCTTTAGTCCCGCTTTAGTCCCGGTTTAGACCTGCTTTAGTCCTGCTTTAGACCTGCTTTAGTCCTGCTTTAGTCCTTCTTTAGACCTGCTTTAGTCCTGCTTTAGTTCTGCTTTAGTCCCGCTTTAGTCCTGCTTTAGACCTGCTTTAGTCCTTCTTTAGACCTGCTTTAGTCCTGCTTTAGTCCTGCTTTAGACCTGCTTTTGACCCGCTTTAGACCCTCTTTAGACCTGCTTTAGACCTGCTTTAGTCCTGCTTTAGAACCGCTTTAGACCTGCTTTAGACCTGCTTTAGACCCGCTTTAGACCTTCTTTGGACCTGCTTTAGTCCTGGTTTAGTCCTGGTTTAGACCTGCTTTAGTCCTGCTTTAGTCCCGCTTTAGTCCAGGTTTAGACCCACTTTAGACCCGCTTTAGTCCTGCTTTAGTCCTGCTTTAGAACCGCTTTAGACCCGCTTTAGTCCAGCTTTAGACCTGCTTTAGTCCTGCTTTAGTCCTTCTTTAGTCCTGCTTTAGTCCTGCTTTAGTCCTGCTTTAGTCCTGCTTTAGTCCTTCTTTAGTCCTGCTTTAGTCCTGCTTTAGACCTGCTTTAGTCCTGCTTTAGTCCTGCTTTAGAACCGCTTTAGACCTGCTTTAGTCCAGCTTTAGACCTGCTTTAGACCTGCTTTAGTCCTGCTTTAGTCCTTCTTTAGACCCGCTTTAGACCTGCTTTAGACCTGCTTTAGTCCTGCTTTAGTCCTGCTTTAGTCCTGCTTTAGACCTTCTTTAGTCCTGCTTTAGACCTGCTTTAGTCCTTCTTTAGTCCTGCTTTAGTCCTGCTTTAGACCTTCTTTAGTCCTGCTTTAGTCCTGCTTTAGTCCTTCTTTAGACCCGCTTTAGACCTGCTTTAGACCTGCCTTAGTCCTGCTTTAGTCCTGCTTTAGTCCTTCTTTAGACCCGCTTTAGACCTGCTTTAGACCTGCTTTAGAACTGCTTTAGTCCTGCTTTAGTCCTGCTTTAGTCCTGCTTTGGACCCGCTTTAGACCCTCTTTAGACCCGCTTTAGACCTGCTTTAGTCCTTCTTTAGACCTGCTTTGGACCCGCTTTAGACCCTCTTTAGACCTGCTTTAGACCTGCTTTAGAACCGCTTTTGACTTGCTTTAGTCCTGCTTTAGAACCGCTTTAGAGCTGCTTTAGTCCAGCTTTAGACCTGCTTTAGTCCTGCTTTAGTCCTGCTTTAGTCCTTCTTTAGTCCTGCTTCAGTCCTGCTTTAGACCTGCTTTAGACCTGCTTTGGACCTTCTTTAGACCTGCTTTAGTCCTGCTTTAGAACTGCTTTAGTCCTGCTTTAGACCTGCTTTAGACCTGCTTTAGTCTTGCTTTAGTCCTGCTTTAGTCTTGCTTTAGTCCTGCTTTAGAACCGATTTAGACCTGCTTTAGACCTGCTTTAGACCTGCTTTAGACCTGCTTTAGTCCTGCTTTAGAACTGCTTTAGTCCTGCTTTAGACCTGCTTTAGACCTGCTTTAGTCTTGCTTTAGTCCTGCTTTAGAACCGATTTAGACCTGCTTTAGTCCAGCTTTAGACCTGCTTTAGACCTGCTTTGGACCTTCTTTAGACCTGCTTTAGACCTGCTTGAGTCCTGCTTTAGACCTGCTTTAGTCCTGCTTTAGTCCTGCTTTAGTCCTGCTTTAGTCCTTCTTTAGACCTGCTTTTGACCCGCTTTAGACCTGCTTTAGACCTGCTTTAGTCCTGCTTTAGTCCTGCTTTAGTCCTTCTTTAGACCTGCTTTAGACCTGCTTTAGTCCTGCTTTAGTTCTGCTTTAGACCTGCTTTAGTCCTGCTTTAGTTCTGCTTTAAACCTGCTTTGACCTGCTTTAGTCCTGCTTTAGTCCCGCTTTAGTCCCGGTTTAGACCTTCTTTAGTCCTGCTTTAGACCTGCTTTAGACCTGCTTTAGACCTGCTTTAGTCCTGCTTTAGTCCCGCTTTAGTCCCGGTTTAGACCTGCTTTAGTCCTGCTTTAGTTCTGCTTTAGTCCCGCTTTAGTCCCGGTTTAGACCCGCTTTAGACCTGCTTTAGTCCTGCTTTAGTCCTGCTTTAGACCTGCTTTAGTCCTGCTTTAGACCCGCTTTAGTCCTGGTTTAGACCTGCTTTAGTCCTTCTTTAGACATGCTTTAGTCCTGCTTTAGTCCTGCTTTAGACCTGCTTTGACCCGCTTTAGACCCTCTTTAGACCTTCTTTAGACCTGCTTTAGACCTGCTTTAGACCCGCTTTAGACCTTCTTTAGACCTGCTTTAGTCCCGCTTTAGTCCCGGTTTAGACCCGCTTTAGACCCGCTTTAGTCCTGCTTTAGTCCTGCTTTAGTCCCACTTTAGTCCCGGTTTAGACCTGCTTTAGTCCTGCTTTAAACCTGCTTTGACCTGCTTTAGTCCTGCTTTAGTCCTGGTTTAGTCCTGCTTTAGACCTGCTTTAGTCCTGCTTTAGACCTGCTTTAGTCCTGCTTTAGTCCTGCTTTAATCCTTCTTTAGACCTGCTTTAGACCTGCTTTAGTCCTGCTTTAGACCTGCTTTAGTCCTGCTTTAGTTCTGCTTTAGTCCCGCTTTAGTCCCGCTTTAGACCTGCTTTAGTCCTTCTTTAGACCTGCTTTAGTCCTGCTTTAGTCCTGCTTTAGTCCTGCTTTAGACCTGCTTTAGACGTGCTTTAGTCCTGCTTTAGACCCGCTTTAGTCCTGCTTTAGACCTGCTTTAGTCCTTCTTTAGACATGCTTTAGTCCTGCTTTAGTCCTGCTTTAGACCTGCTTTGACCCGCTTTAGACCCGCTTTAGACCTGCTTTAGACCTTCTTTAGACCTGCTTTAGACCTGCTTTAGACCCGCTTTAGACCTTCTTTAGACCTGCTTTAGTCCCGCTTTAGTCCCGGTTTAGACCCGCTTTAGACCCGCTTTAGTCCTGCTTTAGTCCTGCTTTAGTCCCACTTTAGTCCCGGTTTAGACCTGCTTTAGTCCTGCTTTAGTCCTGCTTTAGACCTGCTTTAGTCCTGCTTTAGTCCTGCTTTAATCCTTCTTTAGACCTGCTTTAGACCTGCTTTAGTCCTGCTTTAGACCTGCTTTAGTCCTGCTTTAGTTCTGCTTTAGTCCCGCTTTAGTCCCGCTTTAGACCTGCTTTAGTCCTTCTTTAGACCTGCTTTAGTCCTGCTTTAGTCCTGCTTTAGACCTGCTTTTGACCCGCTTTAGACCCTCTTTAGACCTTCTTTAGTCCTGCTTTAGTCCTTAGACCTTCTTTAGACCTGCTTTAGACCTGCTTTAGACCCGCTTTAGACCTTCTTTAGACCTGCTTTAGTCCTGCTTTAGACCTGCTTTAGTCCTGCTTTAGACCTGCTTTAGACCCGCTTTAGACCTGCTTTAGTCCTGCTTTAGTCCTGCTTTAGTCCTTCTTTAGTCCTGCTTTAGACCTGCTTTAGTCCTGCTTTAGTCCTGGTTTAGTCCTGGTTTAGACCTGCTTTAGTCCTGCTTTAGTCCTGGTTTAGTCCTGGTTTAGTCCTGCTTTAGTCCTTCTTTAGTCCTGCTTTAGACCTGCTTTAGTCCTGCTTTAGTCCTGGTTTAGTCCTGCTTTAGACCTGCTTTAGTCCTGCTTTAGTCCTGGTTTAGTCCTGGTTTAGTCCTGCTTTAGTCCCGCTTTAGTCCCGCTTTAGTCCCGCTTTAGTCCCGCTTTAGTCCCGGTTTAGACCTGCTTTAGTCCTGCTTTAGACCTGCTTTAGTCCTGCTTTAGTCCTTCTTTAGACCTGCTTTAGTCCTGCTTTAGTTCTGCTTTAGTCCCGCTTTAGTCCTGCTTTAGACCTGCTTTAGTCCTTCTTTAGACCTGCTTTAGTCCTGCTTTAGTCCTGCTTTAGACCTGCTTTTGACCCGCTTTAGACCCTCTTTAGACCTGCTTTAGACCTGCTTTAGTCCTGCTTTAGAACCGCTTTAGACCTGCTTTAGACCTGCTTTAGACCCGCTTTAGACCTTCTTTGGACCTGCTTTAGTCCTGGTTTAGTCCTGGTTTAGACCTGCTTTAGTCCTGCTTTAGTCCCGCTTTAGTCCAGGTTTAGACCCACTTTAGACCCGCTTTAGTCCTGCTTTAGTCCTGCTTTAGAACCGCTTTAGACCCGCTTTAGTCCAGCTTTAGACCTGCTTTAGTCCTGCTTTAGTCCTTCTTTAGTCCTGCTTTAGTCCTGCTTTAGTCCTGCTTTAGTCCTGCTTTAGTCCTTCTTTAGTCCTGCTTTAGTCCTGCTTTAGACCTGCTTTAGTCCTGCTTTAGAACCGCTTTAGACCTGCTTTTGTCCAGCTTTAGACCTGCTTTAGTCCTGCTTTAGTCCTGCTTTAGTCCTTCTTTAGACCCGCTTTAGACCTGCTTTAGACCTGCTTTAGTCCTGCTTTAGTCCTGCTTTAGTCCTGCTTTAGTCCTGCTTTAGACCTGCTTTGGACCCGCTTTAGACCCTCTTTAGACCCGCTTTAGACCTGCTTTAGTCCTTCTTTAGACCTGCTTTGGACCCGCTTTAGACCCTCTTTGGACCTGCTTTAGACCTGCTTTAGTCCTTCTTTAGTCCTGCTTTAGTCCTGCTTTAGACCTTCTTTAGTCCTGCTTTAGTCCTGCTTTAGTCCTTCTTTAGACCCGCTTTAGACCTGCTTTAGACCTGCCTTAGTCCTGCTTTAGTCCTGCTTTAGTCCTTCTTTAGACCCGCTTTAGACCTGCTTTAGACCTGCTTTAGTCCTGCTTTAGTCCTGCTTTAGTCCTGCTTTGGACCCGCTTTAGACCCTCTTTAGACCCGCTTTAGACCTGCTTTAGTCCTTCTTTAGACCTGCTTTGGACCCGCTTTAGACCCTCTTTAGACCTGCTTTAGACCTGCTTTAGAACCGCTTTTGACTTGCTTTAGTCCTGCTTTAGAACCGCTTTAGAGCTGCTTTAGTCCAGCTTTAGACCTGCTTTAGTCCTGCTTTAGTCCTTCTTTAGTCCTGCTTTAGTCCTGCTTTAGACCTGCTTTAGACCTGCTTTAGACCTGCTTTAGTCCTGCTTTAGTCCTGCTTTAGTCCTTCTTTAGTCCTGCTTTAGACCTGCTTTAGTCCTGCTTTAGTCCTGGTTTAGTCCTGGTTTAGACCTGCTTTAGTCCTGCTTTAGTCCTGGTTTAGTCCTGGTTTAGTCCTGCTTTAGTCCTTCTTTAGTCCTGCTTTAGACCTGCTTTAGTCCTGCTTTAGTCCTGGTTTAGTCCTGCTTTAGACCTGCTTTAGTCCTGCTTTAGTCCTGGTTTAGTCCTGGTTTAGTCCTGCTTTAGTCCCGCTTTAGTCCCGCTTTAGTCCCGCTTTAGTCCCGCTTTAGTCCCGGTTTAGACCTGCTTTAGTCCTGCTTTAGACCTGCTTTAGTCCTGCTTTAGTCCTTCTTTAGACCTGCTTTAGTCCTGCTTTAGTTCTGCTTTAGTCCCGCTTTAGTCCTGCTTTAGACCTGCTTTAGTCCTTCTTTAGACCTGCTTTAGTCCTGCTTTAGTCCTGCTTTAGACCTGCTTTTGACCCGCTTTAGACCCTCTTTAGACCCGCTTTAGACCTGCTTTAGTCCTGCTTTAGAACCGCTTTAGACCTGCTTTAGACCTGCTTTAGACCCGCTTTAGACCTTCTTTGGACCTGCTTTAGTCCTGGTTTAGTCCTGGTTTAGACCTGCTTTAGTCCTGCTTTAGTCCCGCTTTAGTCCAGGTTTAGACCCACTTTAGACCCGCTTTAGTCCTGCTTTAGTCCTGCTTTAGAACCGCTTTAGACCCGCTTTAGTCCAGCTTTAGACCTGCTTTAGTCCTGCTTTAGTCCTTCTTTAGTCCTGCTTTAGTCCTGCTTTAGTCCTGCTTTAGTCCTGCTTTAGTCCTTCTTTAGTCCTGCTTTAGTCCTGCTTTAGACCTGCTTTAGTCCTGCTTTAGAACCGCTTTAGACCTGCTTTAGTCCAGCTTTAGACCTGCTTTAGTCCTGCTTTAGTCCTTCTTTAGACCCGCTTTAGACCTGCTTTAGACCTGCTTTAGTCCTGCTTTAGTCCTGCTTTAGTCCTGCTTTAGTCCTGCTTTAGACCTGCTTTGGACCCGCTTTAGACCCTCTTTAGACCCGCTTTAGACCTGCTTTAGTCCTTCTTTAGACCTGCTTTGGACCCGCTTTAGACCCTCTTTAGACCTGCTTTAGACCTGCTTTAGTCCTTCTTTAGTCCTGCTTTAGTCCTGCTTTAGACCTTCTTTAGTCCTGCTTTAGTCCTGCTTTAGTCCTTCTTTAGACCCGCTTTAGACCTGCTTTAGACCTGCCTTAGTCCTGCTTTAGTCCTGCTTTAGTCCTTCTTTAGACCCGCTTTAGACCTGCTTTAGACCTGCTTTAGTCCTGCTTTAGTCCTGCTTTAGTCCTGCTTTGGACCCGCTTTAGACCCTCTTTAGACCCGCTTTAGACCTGCTTTAGTCCTTCTTTAGACCTGCTTTGGACCCGCTTTAGACCCTCTTTAGACCTGCTTTAGACCTGCTTTAGAACCGCTTTTGACTTGCTTTAGTCCTGCTTTAGAACCGCTTTAGAGCTGCTTTAGTCCAGCTTTAGACCTGCTTTAGTCCTGCTTTAGTCCTGCTTTAGTCCTTCTTTAGTCCTGCTTTAGTCCTGCTTTAGACCTGCTTTAGACCTGCTTTAGACCTGCTTTAGTCCTGCTTTAGAACCGCTTTAGACCTGCTTTAGTCCAGCTTTAGACCTGCTTTAGACCTGCTTTGGACCTTCTTTAGACCTGCTTTAGACCTGCTTTAGTCCTGCTTTAGAACTGCTTTAGTCCTGCTTTAGACCTGCTTTAGTCCTGCTTTAGTCCCGCTTTAGACCCGCTTTAGACCTGCTTTAGACCTTCTTTAGACCTGCTTTTGACCCGCTTTAGACCTGCTTTAGACCTGCTTTAGTCCTGCTTTAGTCCTGCTTTAGTCCTTCTTTAGACCTGCTTTATCTCTGCTTTAGTCCTGCTTTAGACCTGCTTTAGACCTGCTTTAGACCTGCTTTAGTCCTGCTTTAGACCCGCTTTAGTCCTGCTTTAGACCTGCTTTAGTCCTTCTTTAGACATGCTTTAGTCCTGCTTTAGTCCTGCTTTAGACCTGCTTTGACCCGCTTTAGACCCTCTTTAGACCTGCTTTAGACCTGCTTTAGACCTTCTTTAGACCTGCTTTAGACCTGCTTTAGACCCGCTTTAGACCTTCTTTAGACCTGCTTTAGTCCCGCTTTAGTCCCGGTTTAGACCCGCTTTAGACCCGCTTTAGTCCTGCTTTAGTCCTGCTTTAGTCCCACTTTAGTCCCGCTTTAGACCCGCTTTAGTCCTGCTTTAGTCCTGCTTTAATCCTTCTTTAGACCTGCTTTAGACCTGCTTTAGTCCTGCTTTAGACCTGCTTTAGTCCTGCTTTAGTTCTGCTTTAGTCCCGCTTTAGTCCCGCTTTAGACCTGCTTTAGTCCTTCTTTAGACCTGCTTTAGTCCTGCTTTAGTCCTGCTTTAGACCTGCTTTTGACCCGCTTTAGACCCTCTTTAGACCTTCTTTAGTCCTGCTTTAGTCCTTAGACCTTCTTTAGACCTGCTTTAGACCTGCTTTAGACCCGCTTTGGACCTTCTTTAGACCTGCTTTAGTCCTGCTTTAGACCTGCTTTAGTCCTGCTTTAGACCTGCTTTAGTCCTGCTTTAGTCCTGCTTTAGTCCTTCTTTAGTCCTGCTTTAGACCTGCTTTAGTCCTGCTTTAGTCCTGGTTTAGTCCTGGTTTAGACCTGCTTTAGTCCTGCTTTAGTCCTGGTTTAGTCCTGGTTTAGTCCTGCTTTAGTCCTTCTTTAGTCCTGCTTTAGACCTGCTTTAGTCCTGCTTTAGTCCTGGTTTAGTCCTGCTTTAGACCTGCTTTAGTCCTGCTTTAGTCCTGGTTTAGTCCTGGTTTAGTCCTGCTTTAGTCCCGCTTTAGTCCCGCTTTAGTCCCGCTTTAGTCCCGCTTTAGTCCCGGTTTAGACCTGCTTTAGTCCTGCTTTAGACCTGCTTTAGTCCTGCTTTAGTCCTTCTTTAGACCTGCTTTAGTCCTGCTTTAGTTCTGCTTTAGTCCCGCTTTAGTCCTGCTTTAGACCTGCTTTAGTCCTTCTTTAGACCTGCTTTAGTCCTGCTTTAGTCCTGCTTTAGACCTGCTTTAGTCCTGCTTTAGACCTGCTTTAGTCCTTCTTTAGACCTGCTTTAGTCCTGCTTTAGTCCTGCTTTAGACCTGCTTTAGTCCTTCTTTAGACCTGCTTTAGTCCTGCTTTAGTCCTGCTTTAGACCTGCTTTTGACCCGCTTTAGACCCTCTTTAGACCTGCTTTAGACCTGCTTTAGTCCTGCTTTAGAACCGCTTTAGACCTGCTTTAGACCTGCTTTAGACCCGCTTTAGACCTTCTTTGGACCTGCTTTAGTCCTGGTTTAGTCCTGGTTTAGACCTGCTTTAGTCCTGCTTTAGTCCCGCTTTAGTCCAGGTTTAGACCCACTTTAGACCCGCTTTAGTCCTGCTTTAGTCCTGCTTTAGAACCGCTTTAGACCCGCTTTAGTCCAGCTTTAGACCTGCTTTAGTCCTGCTTTAGTCCTTCTTTAGTCCTGCTTTAGTCCTGCTTTAGTCCTGCTTTAGTCCTGCTTTAGTCCTTCTTTAGTCCTGCTTTAGTCCTGCTTTAGACCTGCTTTAGTCCTGCTTTAGAACCGCTTTAGACCTGCTTTTGTCCAGCTTTAGACCTGCTTTAGTCCTGCTTTAGTCCTGCTTTAGTCCTTCTTTAGACCCGCTTTAGACCTGCTTTAGACCTGCTTTAGTCCTGCTTTAGTCCTGCTTTAGTCCTGCTTTAGTCCTGCTTTAGACCTGCTTTGGACCCGCTTTAGACCCTCTTTAGACCCGCTTTAGACCTGCTTTAGTCCTTCTTTAGACCTGCTTTGGACCCGCTTTAGACCCTCTTTAGACCTGCTTTAGACCTGCTTTAGTCCTTCTTTAGTCCTGCTTTAGTCCTGCTTTAGACCTTCTTTAGTCCTGCTTTAGTCCTGCTTTAGTCCTTCTTTAGACCCGCTTTAGACCTGCTTTAGACCTGCCTTAGTCCTGCTTTAGTCCTGCTTTAGTCCTTCTTTAGACCCGCTTTAGACCTGCTTTAGACCTGCTTTAGTCCTGCTTTAGTCCTGCTTTAGTCCTGCTTTGGACCCGCTTTAGACCCTCTTTAGACCCGCTTTAGACCTGCTTTAGTCCTTCTTTAGACCTGCTTTGGACCCGCTTTAGACCCTCTTTAGACCTGCTTTAGACCTGCTTTAGAACCGCTTTTGACTTGCTTTAGTCCTGCTTTAGAACCGCTTTAGAGCTGCTTTAGTCCAGCTTTAGACCTGCTTTAGTCCTGCTTTAGTCCTGCTTTAGTCCTTCTTTAGTCCTGCTTTAGTCCTGCTTTAGACCTGCTTTAGACCTGCTTTAGACCTGCTTTAGTCCTGCTTTAGAACCGCTTTAGACCTGCTTTAGTCCAGCTTTAGACCTGCTTTAGACCTGCTTTGGACCTTCTTTAGTCCCGGTTTAGACCTGCTTTAGTCCTGCTTTAGACCTGCTTTAGTCCTGCTTTAGTCCTTCTTTAGACCTGCTTTAGTCCTGCTTTAGTTCTGCTTTAGTCCCGCTTTAGTCCTGCTTTAGACCTGCTTTAGTCCTTCTTTAGACCTGCTTTAGTCCTGCTTTAGTCCTGCTTTAGACCTGCTTTTGACCCGCTTTAGACCCTCTTTAGACCTGCTTTAGACCTGCTTTAGTCCTGCTTTAGAACCGCTTTAGACCTGCTTTAGACCTGCTTTAGACCCGCTTTAGACCTTCTTTGGACCTGCTTTAGTCCTGGTTTAGTCCTGGTTTAGACCTGCTTTAGTCCTGCTTTAGTCCCGCTTTAGTCCAGGTTTAGACCCACTTTAGACCCGCTTTAGTCCTGCTTTAGTCCTGCTTTAGAACCGCTTTAGACCCGCTTTAGTCCAGCTTTAGACCTGCTTTAGTCCTGCTTTAGTCCTTCTTTAGTCCTGCTTTAGTCCTGCTTTAGTCCTGCTTTAGTCCTGCTTTAGTCCTTCTTTAGTCCTGCTTTAGTCCTGCTTTAGACCTGCTTTAGTCCTGCTTTAGAACCGCTTTAGACCTGCTTTAGTCCAGCTTTAGACCTGCTTTAGTCCTGCTTTAGTCCTGCTTTAGTCCTTCTTTAGACCCGCTTTAGACCTGCTTTAGACCTGCTTTAGTCCTGCTTTAGTCCCGCTTTAGTCCAGGTTTAGACCCACTTTAGACCCGCTTTAGTCCTGCTTTAGTCCTGCTTTAGAACCGCTTTAGACCTGCTTTAGTCCTGCTTTAGTCCTTCTTTAGTCCTGCTTTAGTCCTGCTTTAGTCCTGCTTTAGTCCTGCTTTAGTCCTTCTTTAGTCCTGCTTTAGTCCTGCTTTAGACCTGCTTTAGTCCTGCTTTAGAACCGCTTTAGACCTGCTTTTGTCCAGCTTTAGACCTGCTTTAGTCCTGCTTTAGTCCTGCTTTAGTCCTTCTTTAGACCCGCTTTAGACCTGCTTTAGACCTGCTTTAGTCCTGCTTTAGTCCTGCTTTAGTCCTGCTTTAGTCCTGCTTTAGACCTGCTTTGGACCCGCTTTAGACCCTCTTTAGACCCGCTTTAGACCTGCTTTAGTCCTTCTTTAGACCTGCTTTGGACCCGCTTTAGACCCTCTTTAGACCTGCTTTAGACCTGCTTTAGTCCTTCTTTAGTCCTGCTTTAGTCCTGCTTTAGACCTTCTTTAGTCCTGCTTTAGTCCTGCTTTAGTCCTTCTTTAGACCCGCTTTAGACCTGCTTTAGACCTGCCTTAGTCCTGCTTTAGTCCTGCTTTAGTCCTTCTTTAGACCCGCTTTAGACCTGCTTTAGACCTGCTTTAGTCCTGCTTTAGTCCTGCTTTAGTCCTGCTTTGGACCCGCTTTAGACCCTCTTTAGACCCGCTTTAGACCTGCTTTAGTCCTTCTTTAGACCTGCTTTGGACCCGCTTTAGACCCTCTTTAGACCTGCTTTAGACCTGCTTTAGAACCGCTTTTGACTTGCTTTAGTCCTGCTTTAGAACCGCTTTAGAGCTGCTTTAGTCCAGCTTTAGACCTGCTTTAGTCCTGCTTTAGTCCTGCTTTAGTCCTTCTTTAGTCCTGCTTTAGTCCTGCTTTAGACCTGCTTTAGACCTGCTTTAGACCTGCTTTAGTCCTGCTTTAGAACCGCTTTAGACCTGCTTTAGTCCAGCTTTAGACCTGCTTTAGACCTGCTTTGGACCTTCTTTAGTCCCGGTTTAGACCTGCTTTAGTCCTGCTTTAGACCTGCTTTAGTCCTGCTTTAGTCCTTCTTTAGACCTGCTTTAGTCCTGCTTTAGTTCTGCTTTAGTCCCGCTTTAGTCCTGCTTTAGACCTGCTTTAGTCCTTCTTTAGACCTGCTTTAGTCCTGCTTTAGTCCTGCTTTAGACCTGCTTTTGACCCGCTTTAGACCCTCTTTAGACCTGCTTTAGACCTGCTTTAGTCCTGCTTTAGAACCGCTTTAGACCTGCTTTAGACCTGCTTTAGACCCGCTTTAGACCTTCTTTGGACCTGCTTTAGTCCTGGTTTAGTCCTGGTTTAGACCTGCTTTAGTCCTGCTTTAGTCCCGCTTTAGTCCAGGTTTAGACCCACTTTAGACCCGCTTTAGTCCTGCTTTAGTCCTGCTTTAGAACCG
Source organism: Eucyclogobius newberryi (assembly GCF_026437365.1). Lineage (NCBI taxonomy): Eukaryota > Metazoa > Chordata > Actinopteri > Gobiiformes > Gobiidae > Eucyclogobius > Eucyclogobius newberryi. The sequence continues at coordinate 34,123,668 of NW_027315746.1, read as the reverse complement.
CTTTAGACCCGCTTTAGTCCAGCTTTAGACCTGCTTTAGTCCTGCTTTAGTCCTTCTTTAGTCCTGCTTTAGTCCTGCTTTAGTCCTGCTTTAGTCCTGCTTTAGTCCTTCTTTAGTCCTGCTTTAGTCCTGCTTTAGACCTGCTTTAGTCCTGCTTTAGAACCGCTTTAGACCTGCTTTAGTCCAGCTTTAGACCTGCTTTAGTCCTGCTTTAGTCCTGCTTTAGTCCTTCTTTAGACCCGCTTTAGACCTGCTTTAGACCTGCTTTAGTCCTGCTTTAGTCCTGCTTTAGTCCTGCTTTAGTCCTGCTTTAGACCTGCTTTGGACCCGCTTTAGACCCTCTTTAGACCCGCTTTAGACCTGCTTTAGTCCTTCTTTAGACCTGCTTTGGACCCGCTTTAGACCCTCTTTAGACCTGCTTTAGACCTGCTTTAGTCCTTCTTTAGTCCTGCTTTAGTCCTGCTTTAGACCTTCTTTAGACCCGCTTTAGACCTGCTTTAGACCTGCCTTAGTCCTGCTTTAGTCCTGCTTTAGTCCTTCTTTAGACCCGCTTTAGACCTGCTTTAGACCTGCTTTAGTCCTGCTTTAGTCCTGCTTTAGTCCTGCTTTGGACCCGCTTTAGACCCTCTTTAGACCCGCTTTAGACCTGCTTTAGTCCTTCTTTAGACCTGCTTTGGACCCGCTTTAGACCCTCTTTAGACCTGCTTTAGACCTGCTTTAGAACCGCTTTTGACTTGCTTTAGTCCAGCTTTAGACCTGCTTTAGTCCTGCTTTAGTCCTTCTTTAGTCCTGCTTTAGTCCTGCTTTAGACCTGCTTTAGACCTGCTTTAGACCTGCTTTAGTCGAACCGCTTTAGACCTGCTTTAGTCCAGCTTTAGACCTGCTTTAGACCTGCTTTGGACCTTCTTTAGACCTGCTTTAGACCTGCTTTAGTCCTGCTTTAGAACTGCTTTAGTCCTGCTTTAGACCTGCTTTAGACCTGCTTTAGTCTTGCTTTAGTCCTGCTTTAGAACCGCTTTAGACCTGCTTTAGTCCAGCTTTAGACCTGCTTTAGACCTGCTTTAGTCCTTCTTTAGTCCTGCTTTGGACCTTCTTTAGACCTGCTTTAGACCTGCTTGAGTCCTGCTTTAGACCTGCTTTAGTCCTGCTTTAGTCCTGCTTTAGTCCTGCTTTAGTCCTTCTTTAGACCTGCTTTTGACCCGCTTTAGACCTGCTTTAGACCTGCTTTAGTCCTGCTTTAGTCCTGCTTTAGTCCTTCTTTAGACCTGCTTTAGACCTGCTTTAGTCCTGCTTTAGTTCTGCTTTAGACCTGCTTTAGTCCTGCTTTAAACCTGCTTTGACCTGCTTTAGTCCTGCTTTAGTCCCGCTTTAGTCCCGGTTTAGACCTTCTTTAGTCCTGCTTTAGACCTGCTTTAGACCTGCTTTAGTCCTGCTTTAGTCCCGCTTTAGTCCCGGTTTAGACCCGCTTTAGACCTGCTTTAGACCTTCTTTAGACCTGCTTTAGACCCGCTTTAGACCCGCTTTAGTCCTGCTTTAGTTCTGCTTTAGTCCCGCTTTAGTCCCGGTTTAGACCCGCTTTAGACCTGCTTTAGTCCTGCTTTAGTCCTGCTTTAGACCTGCTTTAGACCTGCTTTAGTCCTGCTTTAGACCCGCTTTAGTCCTGCTTTAGACCTGCTTTAGTCCTTCTTTAGACATGCTTTAGTCCTGCTTTAGTCCTGCTTTAGATCTGCTTTGACCCGCTTTAGACCCTCTTTAGACCTGCTTTAGACCTGCTTTAGACCTTCTTTAGACCTGCTTTAGACCTGCTTTAGACCCGCTTTAGACCTTCTTTAGACCTGCTTTAGTCCCGCTTTAGTCCCGGTTTAGACCCGCTTTAGACCCGCTTTAGTCCTGCTTTAGTCCTGCTTTAGTCGCACTTTAGTCCCGGTTTAGACCTGCTTTAGTCCTGCTTTAAACCTGCTTTGACCTGCTTTAGTCCTGCTTTAGTCCTGGTTTAGTCCTGCTTTAGACCTGCTTTAGTCCTGCTTTAGACCTGCTTTAGTCCTGCTTTAGTCCTGCTTTAATCCTTCTTTAGACCTGCTTTAGACCTGCTTTAGTCCTGCTTTAGACCTGCTTTAGTCCTGCTTTAGTTCTGCTTTAGTCCCGCTTTAGTCCCGCTTTAGACCTGCTTTAGTCCTTCTTTAGACCTGCTTTAGTCCTGCTTTAGTCCTGCTTTAGACCTGCTTTAGACCTGCTTTAGACCCGCTTTAGACCTTCTTTAGACCTGCTTTAGTCCTGCTTTAGACCTGCTTTAGTCCTGCTTTAGACCTGCTTTAGACCCGCTTTAGACCCGCTTTAGTCCTGCTTTAGTCCTGCTTTAGTCCTTCTTTAGTCCTGCTTTAGACCTGCTTTAGTCCTGCTTTAGTCCTGGTTTAGTCCTGGTTTAGACCTGCTTTAGTCCTGCTTTTGTCCTGGTTTAGTCCTGGTTTAGTCCTGCTTTAGTCCTTCTTTAGTCCTGCTTTAGACCTGCTTTAGTCCTGCTTTAGTCCTGCTTTAGACCTGCTTTAGTCCTGCTTTAGTCCTGGTTTAGTCCTGGTTTAGTCCTGCTTTAGTCCCGCTTTAGTCCCGCTTTAGTCCCGCTTTAGTCCCGGTTTAGACCTGCTTTAGTCCTGCTTTAGACCTGCTTTAGTCCTGCTTTAGTCCTTCTTTAGACCTGCTTTAGTCCTGCTTTAGTTCTGCTTTAGTCCCGCTTTAGTCCTGCTTTAGACCTGCTTTAGTCCTTCTTTAGACCTGCTTTAGTCCTGCTTTAGTCCTGCTTTAGACCTGCTTTTGACCCGCTTTAGACCCTCTTTAGACCTGCTTTAGACCTGCTTTAGTCCTGCTTTAGAACCGCTTTAGACCTGCTTTAGACCTGCTTTAGACCCGCTTTAGACCTTCTTTGGACCTGCTTTAGTCCTGGTTTAGTCCTGGTTTAGACCTGCTTTAGTCCTGCTTTAGTCCCGCTTTAGTCCAGGTTTAGACCCACTTTAGACCCGCTTTAGTCCTGCTTTAGTCCTGCTTTAGAACCGCTTTAGACCCGCTTTAGTCCAGCTTTAGACCTGCTTTAGTCCTGCTTTAGTCCTTCTTTAGTCCTGCTTTAGTCCTGCTTTAGTCCTGCTTTAGTCCTGCTTTAGTCCTTCTTTAGTCCTGCTTTAGTCCTGCTTTAGACCTGCTTTAGTCCTGCTTTAGAACCGCTTTAGACCTGCTTTAGTCCAGCTTTAGACCTGCTTTAGTCCTGCTTTAGTCCTGCTTTAGTCCTTCTTTAGACCCGCTTTAGACCTGCTTTAGACCTGCTTTAGTCCTGCTTTAGTCCTGCTTTAGTCCTGCTTTAGTCCTGCTTTAGACCTGCTTTGGACCCGCTTTAGACCCTCTTTAGACCCGCTTTAGACCTGCTTTAGTCCTTCTTTAGACCTGCTTTGGACCCGCTTTAGACCCTCTTTAGACCTGCTTTAGACCTGCTTTAGTCCTTCTTTAGTCCTGCTTTAGTCCTGCTTTAGACCTTCTTTAGTCCTGCTTTAGTCCTGCTTTAGTCCTTCTTTAGACCCGCTTTAGACCCGCTTTAGACCTGCCTTAGTCCTGCTTTAGTCCTGCTTTAGTCCTTCTTTAGACCCGCTTTAGACCTGCTTTAGACCTGCTTTAGTCCTGCTTTAGTCCTGCTTTAGTCCTGCTTTGGACCCGCTTTAGACCCTCTTTAGACCCGCTTTAGACCTGCTTTAGTCCTTCTTTAGACCTGCTTTGGACCCGCTTTAGACCCTCTTTAGACCTGCTTTAGACCTGCTTTAGTCCTTCTTTAGTCCTGCTTTAGTCCTGCTTTAGACCTTCTTTAGTCCTGCTTTAGAACCGCTTTAGACCTGCTTTAGTCCAGCTTTAGTCCCGCTTTAGTCCCGGTTTAGACCCGCTTTAGACCTGCTTTAGACCTTCTTTAGTCCTGCTTTAGTCCTGCTTTAGTTCTGCTTTAGTCCCGCTTTAGTCCCGGTTTAGACCCGCTTTAGACCCGCTTTAGTCCTGCTTTAGTCCTGCTTTAGACCTGCTTTAGACCTGCTTTAGTCCTGCTTTAGACCCGCTTTAGTCCTGCTTTAGACCTGCTTTAGTCCTTCTTTAGACATGCTTTAGTCCTGCTTTAGTCCTGCTTTAGACCTGCTTTAGTCCTGCTTTAGTTCTGCTTTAGTCCCGCTTTAGTCCTGCTTTAGACCTGCTTTAGTCCTTCTTTAGACCTGCTTTAGTCCTGCTTTAGTCCTTCTTTTGACCCGCTTTAGACCCTCTTTAGACCTGCTTTAGACCTGCTTTAGTCCTGCTTTAGAACCGCTTTAGACCTGCTTTAGACCTGCTTTAGACCCGCTTTAGACCTTCTTTGGACCTGCTTTAGTCCTGGTTTAGTCCTGGTTTAGACCTGCTTTAGTCCTGCTTTAGTCCCGCTTTAGTCCAGGTTTAGACCCACTTTAGACCCGCTTTAGTCCTGCTTTAGTCCTGCTTTAGAACCGCTTTAGACCCGCTTTAGTCCAGCTTTAGACCTGCTTTAGTCCTGCTTTAGTCCTTCTTTAGTCCTGCTTTAGTCCTGCTTTAGTCCTGCTTTAGTCCTGCTTTAGTCCTTCTTTAGTCCTGCTTTAGTCCTGCTTTAGACCTGCTTTAGTCCTGCTTTAGAACCGCTTTAGACCTGCTTTAGTCCAGCTTTAGACCTGCTTTAGTCCTGCTTTAGTCCTGCTTTAGTCCTTCTTTAGACCCGCTTTAGACCTGCTTTAGACCTGCTTTAGTCCTGCTTTAGTCCTGCTTTAGTCCTGCTTTAGTCCTGCTTTAGACCTGCTTTGGACCCGCTTTAGACCCTCTTTAGACCCGCTTTAGACCTGCTTTAGTCCTTCTTTAGACCTGCTTTGAACCCGCTTTAGACCCTCTTTAGACCTGCTTTAGACCTGCTTTAGTCCTTCTTTAGTCCTGCTTTAGTCCTGCTTTAGACCTTCTTTAGTCCTGCTTTAGTCCTGCTTTAGTCCTTCTTTAGACCCGCTTTAGACCTGCTTTAGACCTGCCTTAGTCCTGCTTTAGTCCTGCTTTAGTCCTTCTTTAGACCCGCTTTAGACCTGCTTTAGACCTGCTTTAGTCCTGCTTTAGTCCTGCTTTAGTCCTGCTTTGGACCCGCTTTAGACCCTCTTTAGACCCGCTTTAGACCTGCTTTAGTCCTTCTTTAGACCTGCTTTGGACCCGCTTTAGACCCTCTTTAGACCTGCTTTAGACCTGCTTTAGAACCGCTTTTGACTTGCTTTAGTCCTGCTTTAGAACCGCTTTAGAGCCGCTTTAGTCCAGCTTTAGACCTGCTTTAGTCCTGCTTTAGTCCTGCTTTAGTCCTTCTTTAGTCCTGCTTTAGTCCTGCTTTAGACCTGCTTTAGACCTGCTTTAGACCTGCTTTAGTCCAGCTTTAGACCTGCTTTAGACCTGCTTTGGACCTTCTTTAGACCTGCTTTAGACCTGCTTTAGTCCTGCTTTAGAACTGCTTTAGTCCTGCTTTAGACCTGCTTTAGACCTGCTTTAGTCTTGCTTTAGTCCTGCTTTAGAACCGCTTTAGACCTGCTTTAGTCCAGCTTTAGACCTGCTTTAGACCTGCTTTAGTCCTTCTTTAGTCCTTCTTTGGACCTTCTTTAGACCTGCTTTAGACCTGCTTGAGTCCTGCTTTAGACCTGCTTTAGTCCTGCTTTAGTCCTGCTTTAGTCCTGCTTTAGTCCTTCTTTAGACCTGCTTTTGACCCGCTTTAGACCTGCTTTAGACCTGCTTTAGACCTGCTTTAGTCCTGCTTTAGTCCTTCTTTAGACCTGCTTTAGACCTGCTTTAGTCCTGCTTTAGTTCTGCTTTAGACCTGCTTTAGTCCTGCTTTAAACCTGCTTTGACCTGCTTTAGTCCTGCTTTAGTCCCGCTTTAGTCCCGGTTTAGACCTTCTTTAGTCCTGCTTTAGACCTGCTTTAGACCTGCTTTAGTCCTGCTTTAGTCCCGCTTTAGTCCCGGTTTAGACCCGCTTTAGACCTGCTTTAGACCTTCTTTAGACCTGCTTTAGACCCGCTTTAGACCCGCTTTAGTCCTGCTTTAGTTCTGCTTTAGTCCCGCTTTAGTCCCGGTTTAGACCCGCTTTAGACCTGCTTTAGTCCTGCTTTAGTCCTGCTTTAGACCTGCTTTAGACCTGCTTTAGTCCTGCTTTAGTCCTGCTTTAGACCTGCTTTGACCCGCTTTAGACCCTCTTTAGACCTGCTTTAGACCTGCTTTAGACCTTCTTTAGACCTGCTTTAGACCTGCTTTAGACCCGCTTTAGACCTTCTTTAGACCTGCTCTAGTCCCGCTTTAGTCCCGGTTTAGACCCGCTTTAGACCCGCTTTAGTCCTGCTTTAGTCCTGCTTTAGTCCCACTTTAGTCCCGGTTTAGACCTGCTTTAGTCCTGCTTTAAACCTGCTTTGACCTGCTTTAGTCCTGCTTTAGTCCTGGTTTAGTCCTGCTTTAGACCTGCTTTAGTCCTGCTTTAGACCTGCTTTAGTCCTGCTTTAGTCCTGCTTTAATCCTTCTTTAGACCTGCTTTAGACCTGCTTTAGTCCTGCTTTAGACCTGCTTTAGTCCTGCTTTAGTTCTGCTTTAGTCCCGCTTTAGTCCCGCTTTAGACCTGCTTTAGTCCTTCTTTAGACCTGCTTTAGTCCTGCTTTAGTCCTGCTTTAGACCTGCTTTAGACCTGCTTTAGACCTTCTTTAGACCTGCTTTAGTCCTGCTTTAGACCTGCTTTAGTCCTGCTTTAGACCTGCTTTAGACCTGCCTTAGTCCTGCTTTAGTCCTGCTTTAGTCCTTCTTTAGACCCGCTTTAGACCTGCTTTAGACCTGCTTTAGTCCTGCTTTAGTCCTGCTTTAGTCCTGCTTTGGACCCGCTTTAGACCCTCTTTAGACCCGCTTTAGACCTGCTTTAGTCCTTCTTTAGACCTGCTTTGGACCCGCTTTAGACCCTCTTTAGACCTGCTTTAGACCTGCTTTAGAACCGCTTTTGACTTGCTTTAGTCCTGCTTTAGAACCGCTTTAGAGCTGCTTTAGTCCAGCTTTAGACCTGCTTTAGTCCTGCTTTAGTCCTGCTTTAGTCCTGCTTTAGTCCTGCTTTAGACCTGCTTTAGACCTGCTTTAGACCTGCTTTAGTCCAGCTTTAGACCTGCTTTAGACCTGCTTTGGACCTTCTTTAGACCTGCTTTAGACCTGCTTTAGTCCTGCTTTAGAACTGCTTTAGTCCTGCTTTAGACCTGCTTTAGACCTGCTTTAGTCTTGCTTTAGTCCTGCTTTAGAACCGCTTTAGACCTGCTTTAGTCCAGCTTTAGACCTGCTTTAGACCTGCTTTAGTCCTTCTTTAGTCCTGCTTTGGACCTTCTTTAGACCTGCTTTAGACCTGCTTGAGTCCTGCTTTAGACCTGCTTTAGTCCTGCTTTAGTCCTGCTTTAGTCCTGCTTTAGTCCTTCTTTAGACCTGCTTTTGACCCGCTTTAGACCTGCTTTAGACCTGCTTTAGTCCTGCTTTAGTCCTGCTTTAGTCCTTCTTTAGACCTGCTTTAGACCTGCTTTAGTCCTGCTTTAGTTCTGCTTTAGACCTGCTTTAGTCCTGCTTTAGTCCCGCTTTAGTCCCGGTTTAGACCTTCTTTAGTCCTGCTTTAGACCTGCTTTAGACCTGCTTTAGTCCTGCTTTAGTCCCGCTTTAGTCCCGGTTTAGACCCGCTTTAGACCTGCTTTAGACCTTCTTTAGACCTGCTTTAGACCCGCTTTAGACCTGCTTTAGTCCTGCTTTAGTTCTGCTTTAGTCCCGCTTTAGTCCCGGTTTAGACCCGCTTTAGACCTGCTTTAGTCCTGCTTTAGTCCTGCTTTAGACCTGCTTTAGACCCGCTTTAGTCCTGCTTTAGACCTGCTTTAGTCCTTCTTTAGACATGCTTTAGTCCTGCTTTAGTCCTGCTTTAGACCTGCTTTGACCCGCTTTAGACCCTCTTTAGACCTGCTTTAGACCTGCTTTAGACCTTCTTTAGACCTGCTTTAGACCTGCTTTAGACCCGCTTTAGACCTTCTTTAGACCTGCTTTAGTCCCGCTTTAGTCCCGGTTTAGACCCGCTTTAGACCCGCTTTAGTCCTGCTTTAGTCCTGCTTTAGTCCCACTTTAGTCCCGGTTTAGACCTGCTTTAGTCCTGCTTTAAACCTGCTTTGACCTGCTTTAGTCCTGCTTTAGTCCTGGTTTAGTCCTGCTTTAGACCTGCTTTAGTCCTGCTTTAGACCTGCTTTAGTCCTGCTTTAGTCCTGCTTTAATCCTTCTTTAGACCTGCTTTAGACCTGCTTTAGTCCTGCTTTAGACCTGCTTTAGTCCTGCTTTAGTTCTGCTTTAGTCCCGCTTTAGTCCCGCTTTAGACCTGCTTTAGTCCTTCTTTAGACCTGCTTTAGTCCTGCTTTAGTCCTGCTTTAGACCTGCTTTAGACCTGCTTTAGACCCGCTTTAGACCTTCTTTAGACCTGCTTTAGTCCTGCTTTAGACCTGCTTTAGTCCTGCTTTAGACCTGCTTTAGACCCGCTTTAGACCCGCTTTAGTCCTGCTTTAGTCCTGCTTTAGTCCTTCTTTAGTCCTGCTTTAGACCTGCTTTAGTCCTGCTTTAGTCCTGGTTTAGTCCTGGTTTAGACCTGCTTTAGTCCTGCTTTTGTCCTGGTTTAGTCCTGGTTTAGTCCTGCTTTAGTCCTTCTTTAGTCCTGCTTTAGACCTGCTTTAGTCCTGCTTTAGTCCTGGTTTAGTCCTGCTTTAGACCTGCTTTAGTCCTGGTTTAGTCCTGGTTTAGTCCTGCTTTAGTCCCGCTTTAGTCCCGCTTTAGTCCCGCTTTAGTCCCGCTTTAGACCTGCTTTAGTCCTGCTTTAGACCTGCTTTAGTCCTGCTTTAGTCCTTCTTTAGACCTGCTTTAGTCCTGCTTTAGTTCTGCTTTAGTCCCGCTTTAGTCCTGCTTTAGACCCGCTTTAGTCCTGCTTTAGTCCTGCTTTAGTCCTTCTTTAGTCCTGCTTTAGACCTGCTTTAGTCCTGCTTTAGTCCTGGTTTAGTCCTGGTTTAGACCTGCTTTAGTCCTGCTTTTGTCCTGGTTTAGTCCTGGTTTAGTCCTGCTTTAGTCCTTCTTTAGTCCTGCTTTAGACCTGCTTTAGTCCTGCTTTAGTCCTGGTTTAGTCCTGCTTTAGACCTGCTTTAGTCCTGGTTTAGTCCTGGTTTAGTCCTGCTTTAGTCCCGCTTTAGTCCCGCTTTAGTCCCGCTTTAGTCCCGCTTTAGACCTGCTTTAGTCCTGCTTTAGACCTGCTTTAGTCCTGCTTTAGTCCTTCTTTAGACCTGCTTTAGTCCTGCTTTAGTTCTGCTTTAGTCCCGCTTTAGTCCTGCTTTAGACCTGCTTTAGTCCTTCTTTAGACCTGCTTTAGTCCTGCTTTAGTCCTGCTTTAGACCTGCTTTTGACCCGCTTTAGACCCTCTTTAGACCTGCTTTAGACCTGCTTTAGTCCTGCTTTAGAACCGCTTTAGACCTGCTTTAGACCTGCTTTAGACCCGCTTTAGACCTTCTTTGGACCTGCTTTAGTCCTGGTTTAGTCCTGGTTTAGACCTGCTTTAGTCCTGCTTTAGTCCCGCTTTAGTCCAGGTTTAGACCCACTTTAGACCCGCTTTAGTCCTGCTTTAGTCCTGCTTTAGAACCGCTTTAGACCCGCTTTAGTCCAGCTTTAGACCTGCTTTAGTCCTGCTTTAGTCCTTCTTTAGTCCTGCTTTAGTCCTGCTTTAGTCCTGCTTTAGTCCTGCTTTAGTCCTGCTTTAGTCCTGCTTTAGTCCTGCTTTAGACCTGCTTTAGACCTGCTTTAGTCCTGCTTTAGAACCGCTTTAGACCTGCTTTAGTCCAGCTTTAGACCTGCTTTAGTCCTGCTTTAGTCCTGCTTTAGTCCTTCTTTAGACCCGCTTTAGACCTGCTTTAGTCCTGCTTTAGTCCTGCTTTAGTCCTGCTTTAGTCCTGCTTTAGACCTGCTTTGGACCCGCTTTAGACCCTCTTTAGACCCGCTTTAGACCTGCTTTAGTCCTTCTTTAGACCTGCTTTGGACCCGCTTTAGACCCTCTTTAGACCTGCTTTAGACCTGCTTTAGTCCTTCTTTAGTCCTGCTTTAGTCCTGCTTTAGACCTTCTTTAGTCCTGCTTTAGTCCTGCTTTAGTCCTTCTTTAGACCCGCTTTAGACCCGCTTTAGACCTGCCTTAGTCCTGCTTTAGTCCTGCTTTAGTCCTTCTTTAGACCCGCTTTAGACCTGCTTTAGACCTGCTTTAGTCCTGCTTTAGTCCTGCTTTAGTCCTGCTTTGGACCCGCTTTAGACCCTCTTTAGACCCGCTTTAGACCTGCTTTAGTCCTTCTTTAGACCTGCTTTGGACCCGCTTTAGACCCTCTTTAGACCTGCTTTAGACCTGCTTTAGTCCTTCTTTAGTCCTGCTTTAGTCCTGCTTTAGACCTTCTTTAGTCCTGCTTTAGAACCGCTTTAGACCTGCTTTAGTCCAGCTTTAGACCTGCTTTAGAACCGCTTTAGACCTGCTTTAGTCCTGCTTTAGTCCTGCTTTAGTCCTGCTTTAGACCTGCTTTAGTCTTGCTTTAGTCCTGCTTTAGTCCTGCTTTAGACCTGCTTTAGACCTGCTTTAGACCTGCTTTAGTCCTGCTTTAGACCCGCTTTAGACCTTCTTTAGACCTGCTTTAGACCTGCTTTAGTCCTGCTTTAGACCTGCTTTAGTCCTGCTTTAGACCTTAGACCTTCTTTAGACCTGCTTTAGACCTGCTTTAGACCTGCTTTAGACCCGCTTTAGACCTTCTTTAGACCTGCTTTAGTCCTGCTTTAGTCCTGCTTTAGTCCTGCTTTAGTCCTGCTTTAGACCCGCTTTAGACCCTCTTTAGACCTGCTTTAGACCTGCTTTAGTCCTGCTTTAGTCCTGCTTTAGTCCTGCTTTAGACCCGCTTTAGACCCTCTTTAAACCTGCTTTAGACCTGCTTTAGTCCTTCTTTAGACCTGCTTTAGACCCGCTTTAGACCCTCTTTAGACCTGCTTTAGACCTGCTTTAGTCCTGCTTGAGTCCTGCTTTGGACCTGCTTTAGTCCTGCTTTAGTCCTTCTTTAGACCGGCTTTAGTCCCGCTTTAGTCCTGCTTTTGACCTGCTTTAGACCCTCTTTGGACCTGCTTTAGTCCTGCTTTAGTCCTTCTTTAGACCTGCTTTAGTCCTGCTTTAGACCTACTTTAGTCCTGCTTTAGTCCTTCTTTAGACCTGCTTTGGACCCGCTTTAGACCTTATTTAGACATGCTTTAGTCCATCTTTAGACCTGCTTTAGTCCTGCTTTAGTCCTTCTTTAGTCCTGCTTTAGTCCTTCTTTTGTCCTGCTTTAGTCCTGCTTTAGTCCTGCTTTAGTCATTCTTTAGACCTGCTTTTGACCCGATTTAGACCCTCTTTAGACCTGCTTTAGACCTGATTTAGTCCTACTTTAGTCCTGCTTCAGTCCTTCTTTAGACCTGCTTTAGACCTGCTTTAGACCTGCTTTAGACCTGCTTTATTCCTGCTTTAGTCCTTCTTTAGTCCTGCTTTAGACCTGCTTTAGTCTTGCTTTAGTCCTGCTTTAGAACCGCTTTAGACCTGCTTTAGACCTGCTTTGGACCTTCTTTAGACCTGCTTTAGACCTGCTTGAGTCCTGCTTTAGTCCTTCTTTAGACCTGCTTTTGACCCGCTTTAGACCCTATTTAGACCTGCTTTAGACCTGCTTTAGTCCTTCTTTAGACCTGCTTTAGACCCGCTTTAGACCTGCTTTAGACCTGCTTTAGTCCTGCTTTAGTTCTGCTTTAGACCCGCTTTAGACCTGCTTTAGACCTGCTTTAGACCTGCTTTAGTCCTTCTTTAGACCTGCTTTGGACCCGCTTTAGACCCTCTTTAGACCTGCTTTAGACCTGCTTTAGTCCTTCTTTAGTCCTGCTTTAGTCCTGCTTTAGACCTGCTTTAGACCTGCTTTAGACCTGCTTTAGACCTGCTTTAGTCCTGCTTTAGAACCGCTTTAGACCTGCTTTAGTCCAGCTTTAGACCTGCTTTAGTCCTGCTTTAGTCCTTCTTTAGTCCTGCTTTAGACCTGCTTTAGTCTTGCTTTAGTCCTGCTTTAGAACCGCTTTAGACCTGCTTTAGTCCAGCTTTAGACCTGCTTTAGACCTGCTTTGGACCTTCTTTAGACCAGCTTTAGACCTGCTTTAGTCCTGCTTTAGTCCTGCTTTAGTCCTTCTTTAGTCCTGCTTTAGTCCTGCTTTAGAACCGCTTTAGAACCGCTTTAGACCTGCTTTAGTCCAGCTTTAGTCCTGCTTTAGTCCTGCTTTAGACCTGCTTTAGACCTACTTTAGTCCTGCTTTAGTCTTGCTTTAGTCCTGCTTTAGAACCGCTTTAGACCTGCTTTAGTCCAGCTTTAGTCCTGCTTTAGTCCTGCTTTAGACCTGCTTTAGTCCTGCTTTAGTCCTGCTTTAGACCTGCTTTAGACCTGCTTTAGACCTTCTTTAGACCTGCTTTAGACCTGCTTTAGACCCGCTTTAGACCTTCTTTAGACCTGCTTTAGTCCCGCTTTAGTCCCGGTTTAGACCCGCTTTAGACCCGCTTTAGTCCTGCTTTAGTCCTGCTTTAGTCCCACTTTAGTCCTGGTTTAGACCTGCTTTAGTCCTGCTTTAAACCTGCTTTGACCTGCTTTAGTCCTGCTTTAGTCCTGGTTTAGTCCTGCTTTAGACCTGCTTTAGTCCTGCTTTAGACCTGCTTTAGTCCTGCTTTAGTCCTGCTTTAATCCTTCTTTAGACCTGCTTTAGACCTGCTTTAGTCCTGCTTTAGACCTGCTTTAGTTCTGCTTTAGTCCCGCTTTAGTCCCGCTTTAGACCTGCTTTAGTCCTTCTTTAGACCTGCTTTAGTCCTGCTTTAGTCCTGCTTTAGACCTGCTTTTGACCCGCTTTAGACCCTCTTTAGACCTTCTTTAGTCCTGCTTTAGTCCTTAGACCTTCTTTAGACCTGCTTTAGACCTGCTTTAGACCCGCTTTAGACCTTCTTTAGACCTGCTTTAGTCCTGCTTTAGACCTGCTTTAGTCCTGCTTTAGACCTGCTTTAGACCCGCTTTAGACCTGCTTTAGTCCTGCTTTAGTCCTGCTTTAGTCCTTCTTTAGTCCTGCTTTAGACCTGCTTTAGTCCTGCTTTAGTCCTGGTTTAGTCCTGGTTTAGACCTGCTTTAGTCCTGCTTTAGACCTGCTTTAGTCCTGCTTTAGTCCTTCTTTAGACCTGCTTTAGTCCTGCTTTAGTTCTGCTTTAGTCCCGCTTTAGTCCTGCTTTAGACCTGCTTTAGTCCTGCTTTAGAACCGCTTTAGACCTGCTTTAGTCCTGGTTTAGTCCTGGTTTAGACCTGCTTTAGTCCTGCTTTAGTCCAGGTTTAGACCCACTTTAGACCCGCTTTAGTCCTGCTTTAGTCCTGCTTTAGAACCGCTTTAGACCCGCTTTAGTCCAGCTTTAGACCTGCTTTAGTCCTGCTTTAGTCCTTCTTTAGTCCTGCTTTAGTCCTGCTTTAGTCCTGCTTTAGACCTGCTTTAGTCCTGCTTTAGACCCGCTTTAGACCTTCTTTGGACCTGCTTTAGTCCTGGTTTAGTCCTGGTTTAGACCTGCTTTAGTCCAGGTTTAGACCCACTTTAGACCCGCTTTAGTCTTGCTTTAGTCCTGCTTTAGAACCGCTTTAGACCTGCTTTAGACCTGCTTTGGACCTTCTTTAGACCTGCTTTAGACCTGCTTGAGTCCTGCTTTAGTCCTTCTTTAGACCTGCTTTTGACCCGCGTTAGACCTGCTTTAGTCCTTCTTTAGACCTGCTTTAGACCCGCTTTAGACCTGCTTTAGACCTGCTTTAGTCCTGCTTTAGTTCTGCTTTAGTCCTGCTTTAGACCCGCTTTAGACCCGCTTTAGACCTGCTTTAGACCTGCTTTAGTCCTGCTTTAGTTCTGCTTTAGACCTGCTTTAGACCCGCTTTAGACCTGCTTTAGACCTGCTTTAGTCCTTCTTTAGACCTGCTTTGGACCCGCTTTAGACCCTCTTTAGACCTGCTTTAGACCTGCTTTAGTCCTTCTTTAGTCCTGCTTTAGACCTGCTTTAGTCCTGCTTAAGTCCTGGTTTAGTCCTGCTTTAGACCTGCTTTAGACCTGCTTTAGACCTGCTTTAGTCCTTCTTTAGACCTGCTTTAGACCCGCTTTAGACCTGCTTTAGACCTGCTTTAGTCCTGCTTTAGTTCTGCTTTAGACCTGCTTTAGACCCGCTTTAGACCTGCTTTAGACCTGCTTTAGTCCTTCTTTAGACCTGCTTTAGTCCTGCTTTAGACCTGCTTTAGTCCTTCTTTAGTCCTGCTTTAGTCCTGCTTTAGACCTGCTTTAGACCTGCTTTAGACCTGCTTTAGACCTGCTTTAGTCCTGCTTTAGACCTGCTTTAGACCCGCTTTAGACCTGCTTTAGACCTGCTTTAGTCCTTCTTTAGACCTGCTTTGGACCCGCTTTAGACCCTCTTTAGACCTGCTTTAGACCTGCTTTAGACCTGCTTTAGACCTGCTTTAGTCCTGCTTTAGAACCGCTTTAGACCTGCTTTAGTCCAGCTTTAGACCTGCTTTAGTCCTGCTTTAGTCCTTCTTTAGTCCTGCTTTAGACCTGCTTTAGTCTTGCTTTAGTCCTGCTTTAGAACCGCTTTAGACCTGCTTTAGTCCAGCTTAAGACCTGCTTTAGACCTGCTTTGGACCTTCTTTAGACCAGCTTTAGACCTGCTTTAGTCCTGCTTTAGTCCTGCTTTAGTCCTTCTTTAGTCCTGCTTTAGTCCTGCTTTAGAACCGCTTTAGAACCGCTTTAGACCTGCTTTAGTCCAGCTTTAGTCCTGCTTTAGTCCTGCTTTAGACCTGCTTTAGTCTTGCTTTAGTCCTGCTTTAGAACCGCTTTAGACCTGCTTTAGTCCAGCTTTAGTCCTGCTTTAGTCCTGCTTTAGACCTGCTTTAGTCCTGCTTTAGTCCTGCTTTAGACCTGCTTTAGACCTGCTTTAGACCTTCTTTAGACCTGCTTTAGACCTGCTTTAGACCCGCTTTAGACCTTCTTTAGACCTGCTTTAGTCCCGCTTTAGTCCCGGTTTAGACCCGCTTTAGACCCGCTTTAGTCCTGCTTTAGTCCTGCTTTAGTCCAACTTTAGTCCTGGTTTAGACCTGCTTTAGTCCTGCTTTAAACCTGCTTTGACCTGCTTTAGTCCTGCTTTAGTCCTGGTTTAGTCCTGCTTTAGACCTGCTTTAGTCCTGCTTTAGACCTGCTTTAGTCCTGCTTTAGTCCTGCTTTAATCCTTCTTTAGACCTGCTTTAGACCTGCTTTAGTCCTGCTTTAGACCTGCTTTAGTTCTGCTTTAGTCCCGCTTTAGTCCCGCTTTAGACCTGCTTTAGTCCTTCTTTAGACCTGCTTTAGTCCTGCTTTAGTCCTGCTTTAGACCTGCTTTTGACCCGCTTTAGACCCTCTTTAGACCTTCTTTAGTCCTGCTTTAGTCCTTAGACCTTCTTTAGACCTGCTTTAGACCTGCTTTAGACCTTCTTTAGACCTGCTTTAGTCCTGCTTTAGACCTGCTTTAGTCCTGCTTTAGACCTGCTTTAGACCCGCTTTAGACCTGCTTTAGTCCTGCTTTAGTCCTGCTTTAGTCCTTCTTTAGTCCTGCTTTAGACCTGCTTTAGTCCTGCTTTAGTCCTGGTTTAGTCCTGGTTTAGACCTGCTTTAGTCCTGCTTTAGACCTGCTTTAGTCCTGCTTTAGTCCTTCTTTAGACCTGCTTTAGTCCTGCTTTAGTTCTGCTTTAGTCCCGCTTTAGTCCCGCTTTAGACCTGCTTTAGTCCTTCTTCAGACCTGCTTTAGACCTGCTTTAGTCCTGCTTTAGAACCGCTTTAGACCTGCTTTAGACCTGCTTTAGACCCGCTTTAGACCTGCTTTAGACCTGCTTTAGTCCTTCTTCAGACCTGCTTTAGACCTGCTTTAGTCCTGTTTTAGAACCGCTTTAGACCTGCTTTAGTCCTGGTTTAGTCCTGGTTTAGACCTGCTTTAGTCCTGCTTTAGTCCAGGTTTAGACCCACTTTAGACCCGCTTTAGTCCTGCTTTAGTCCTGCTTTAGAACCGCTTTAGACCCGCTTTAGTCCAGCTTTAGACCTGCTTTAGTCCTGCTTTAGTCCTTCTTTAGTCCTGCTTTAGTCCTGCTTTAGTCCTGCTTTAGTCCTGCTTTAGTCCTTCTTTAGTCCTGCTTTAGTCCTGCTTTAGACCTGCTTTAGTCCTGCTTTAGAACCGCTTTAGACCTGCTTTAGTCCAGCTTTAGACCTGCTTTAGTCCTGCTTTAGTCCTGCTTTAGTCCTTCTTTAGACCCGCTTTAGACCTGCTTTAGACCTGCTTTAGTCCTGCTTTAGTCCTGCTTTAGTCCTGCTTTAGTCCTGCTTTAGACCTGCTTTGGACCCGCTTTAGACCCTCTTTAGACCCGCTTTAGACCTGCTTTAGTCCTTCTTTAGACCTGCTTTGGACCCGCTTTAGACCCTCTTTAGACCTGCTTTAGACCTGCTTTAGTCCTTCTTTAGTCCTGCTTTAGTCCTGCTTTAGACCTTCTTTAGTCCTGCTTTAGAACCGCTTTAGACCTGCTTTAGTCCAGCTTTAGACCTGCTTTAGAACCGCTTTAGACCTGCTTTAGTCCTGCTTTAGTCCTGCTTTAGTCCTGCTTTAGACCTGCTTTAGTCTTGCTTTAGTCCTGCTTTAGTCCTGCTTTAGACCTGCTTTAGACCTGCTTTAGACCTGCTTTAGTCCTGCTTTAGACCCGCTTTAGACCTTCTTTAGACCTGCTTTAGACCTGCTTTAGTCCTGCTTTAGACCTGCTTTAGTCCTGCTTTAGACCTTAGACCTTCTTTAGACCTGCTTTAGACCTGCTTTAGTCCTGCTTTAGACCTGCTTTAGTCTTGCTTTAGTCCTGCTTTAGAACCGCTTTAGACCTGCTTTAGTCCTGCTTTAGACCTGCTTTAGACCTGCTTTGGACCTTCTTTAGACCTGCTTTAGACCTGCTTGAGTCGTGCTTTAGTCCTTCTTTAGACCTGCTTTTGACCAGCTTTAGACCCTATTTAGACCTGCTTTAGACCTGCTTTAGTCCTTCTTTAGACCTGCTTTAGACCCGCTTTAGACCTGCTTTAGACCTGCTTTAGTCCTGCTTTAGTTCTGCTTTAGACCTGCTTTAGACCCGCTTTAGACCTGCTTTAGACCTGCTTTAGTCCTTGTTTAGACCTGCTTTGGACCCGCTTTAGACCCTCTTTAGACCTGCTTTAGACCTGCTTTAGTCCTTCTTTAGTCCTGCTTTAGTCCTGCTTTAGACCTGCTTTAGTCCTGCTTTAGAACCGCTTTAGACCTGCTTTAGTCCAGCTTTAGACCTGCTTTAGTCCTGCTTTAGTCCTTCTTTAGTCCTGCTTTAGTCCTTCTTTAGTCCTGCTTTAGTCCTGCTTTAGACCTGCTTTAGACCTGCTTTAGACCTGCTTTAGACCTGCTTTAGTCCTGCTTTAGAACCGCTTTAGACCTGCTTTAGTCCAGCTTTAGACCTGCTTTAGACCTGCTTTGGACCTTCTTTAGACCTGCTTTGGACCTTCTTTAGACCAGCTTTAGACCTGCTTTAGTCCTGCTTTAGTCCTGCTTTAGTCCTTCTTTAGTCCTGCTTTAGTCCTGCTTTAGAACCGCTTTAGAACCGCTTTAGACCTGCTTTAGTCCAGCTTTAGTCCTGCTTTAGTCCTGCTTTAGACCTGCTTTAGTCCTGCTTTAGTCCTGCTTTAGTCCTGCTTTAGACCTGCTTTAGTCCTGCTTTAGTCTTGCTTTAGACCTGCTTTAGACCTGCTTTAGACCTTCTTTAGACCTGCTTTAGTCCAGCTTTAGTCCTGCTTTAGTCCTGCTTTAGACCTGCTTTAGTCCTGCTTTAGTCCTGCTTTAGACCTGCTTTAGTCCTGCTTTAGACCTGCTTTAGTCCTGCTTTAGTCCTGCTTTAGACCTGCTTTAGACCTGCTTTAAACCTGCTTTGACCTGCTTTAGTCCTGCTTTAGTCCTGGTTTAGTCCTGCTTTAGACCTGCTTTAGTCCTGCTTTAGACCTGCTTTAGTCCTGCTTTAGTCCTGCTTTAATCCTTCTTTAGACCTGCTTTAGACCTGCTTTAGTCCTGCTTTAGACCTGCTTTAGTCCTGCTTTAGTTCTGCTTTAGTCCCGCTTTAGTCCCGCTTTAGACCTGCTTTAGTCCTTCTTTAGACCTGCTTTAGTCCTGCTTTAGTCCTGCTTTAGACCTGCTTTTGACCCGCTTTAGACCCTCTTTAGACCTTCTTTAGTCCTGCTTTAGTCCTTAGACCTTCTTTAGACCTGCTTTAGACCTGCTTTAGACCCGCTTTAGACCTTCTTTAGACCTGCTTTAGTCCTGCTTTAGACCTGCTTTAGTCCTGCTTTAGACCTGCTTTAGACCCGCTTTAGACCTGCTTTAGTCCTGCTTTAGTCCTGCTTTAGTCCTTCTTTAGTCCTGCTTTAGACCTGCTTTAGTCCTGCTTTAGTCCTGGTTTAGTCCTGGTTTAGACCTGCTTTAGTCCTGCTTTAGTCCCGCTTTAGTCCCGCTTTAGTCCCGGTTTAGACCTGCTTTAGTCCTGCTTTAGACCTGCTTTAGTCCTGCTTTAGTCCTTCTTTAGACCTGCTTTAGTCCTGCTTTAGTTCTGCTTTAGTCCCGCTTTAGTCCTGCTTTAGACCTGCTTTAGTCCTTCTTTAGACCTGCTTTAGTCCTGCTTTTGACCCGCTTTAGACCCTCTTCAGACCTGCTTTAGACCTGCTTTAGTCCTGCTTTAGAACCGCTTTAGACCTGCTTTAGACCTGCTTTAGACCCGCTTTAGACCTTCTTTGGACCTGCTTTAGTCCTGGTTTAGTCCTGGTTTAGACCTGCTTTAGTCCAGGTTTAGACCCACTTTAGACCCGCTTTAGTCCTGCTTTAGTCCTGCTTTAGAACCGCTTTAGACCCGCTTTAGTCCAGCTTCAGACCTGCTTTAGTCCTGCTTTAGTCCTTCTTTAGTCCTGCTTTAGTCCTGCTTTAGTCCTGCTTTAGTCCTGCTTTAGTCCTTCTTTAGTCCTGCTTTAGTCCTGCTTTAGACCTGCTTTAGTCCTGCTTTAGAACCGCTTTAGACCTGCTTTAGTCCAGCTTTAGACCTGCTTTAGTCCTGCTTTAGTCCTGCTTTAGTCCTTCTTTAGACCCGCTTTAGACCTGCTTTAGACCTGCTTTAGTCCTGCTTTAGTCCTGCTTTAGTCCTGCTTTAGTCCTGCTTTAGTCCTGCTTTAGACCTGCTTTGGACCCGCTTTAGACTCTCTTTAGACCCGCTTTAGACCTGCTTTAGTCCTTCTTTAGACCTGCTTTGGACCCGCTTTAGACCCTCTTTAGACCTGCTTTAGACCTGCTTTAGTCCTTCTTTAGTCCTGCTTTAGTCCTGCTTTAGACCTTCTTTAGTCCTGCTTTAGTCCTGCTTTAGTCCTTCTTTAGACCCGCTTTAGACCTGCTTTAGACCTGCTTTAGTCCTGCTTTAGTCCTGCTTTAGTCCTTCTTTAGACCCGCTTTAGACCTGCTTTAGACCTGCTTTAGTCCTGCTTTAGTCCTGCTTTAGTCCTGCTTTAGTCCTGCTTTAGACCTGCTTTGGACCCGCTTTAGACCCTCTTTAGACCCGCTTTAGACCTGCTTTAGTCCTTCTTTAGACCTGCTTTGGACCCGCTTTAGACCCTCTTTAGACCTGCTTTAGACCTGCTTTAGTCCTTCTTTAGTCCTGCTTTAGTCCTGCTTTAGACCTTCTTTAGTCCTGCTTTAGAACCGCTTTAGACCTGCTTTAGTCCAGCTTTAGACCTGCTTTAGAACCGCTTTAGACCTGCTTTAGTCCTGCTTTAGTCCTGCTTTAGACCTGCTTTAGTCTTGCTTTAGTCCTGCTTTAGTCCTGCTTTAGACCTGCTTTAGACCTGCTTTAGACCTGCTTTAGTCCTGCTTTAGACCCGCTTTAGACCTTCTTTAGACCTGCTTTAGTCCTGCTTTAGACCTGCTTTAGTCCTGCTTTAGACCTTAGACCTTCTTTAGACCTGCTTTAGACCTGCTTTAGACCCGCTTTAGACCTTCTTTAGACCTGCTTTAGACCTGCTTTAGTCCTGCTTTAGACCTGCTTTAGTCCTGCTTTAGTCCTAATTTAGACCTGCTTTAGACCTGCTTTAGTCCTGCTTTAGACCCGCTTTAGACCCTCTTTAAACCTGCTTTAGACCTGCTTTAGTCCTTCTTTAGACCTGCTTTAGACCCGCTTTAGACCCTCTTTAGACCTGCTTTAGACCTGCTTTAGTCCTGCTTGAGTCCTGCTTTGGACCTGCTTTAGTCCTGCTTTAGACCTACTTTAGTCCTGCTTTAGTCCTTCTTTAGACCGGCTTTAGTCCCGCTTTAGTCCTGCTTTTGACCTGCTTTAGACCTGCTTTAGTCCTGCTTTAGACCTACTTTAGTCCTGCTTTAGTCCTTCTTTAGACCTGCTTTGGACCCGCTTTAGACCTTATTTAGACATGCTTTAGTCCTGCTTTAGTCCATCTTTAGACCTGCTTTAGTCCTGCTTTAGTCCTTCTTTAGTCCTGCTTTAGTCCTTCTTTTGTCCTGCTTTAGTCCTGCTTTAGTCCTGCTTTAGTCATTCTTTAGACCTGCTTTTGACCCGATTTAGACCCTCTTTAGACCTGCTTTAGACCTGATTTAGTCCTACTTTAGTCCTGCTTCAGTCCTTCTTTAGACCTGCTTTAGACCTGCTTTAGACCTGCTTTAGACCTGCTTTAGTCCTGCTTTAGTCCTTCTTTAGTCCTGCTTTAGACCTGCTTTAGTCTTGCTTTAGTCCTGCTTTAGAACCGCTTTAGACCTGCTTTAGTCCAGCTTTAGACCTGCTTTAGACCTGCTTTGGACCTTCTTTAGACCTGCTTTAGACCTGCTTGAGTCCTGCTTTAGTCCTTCTTTAGACCTGCTTTTGACCCGCTTTAGACCCTATTTAGACCTGCTTTAGACCTGCTTTAGACCCGCTTTAGACCCGCTTTAGACCTGCTTTAGTCCCGCTTTAGTTCTGCTTTAGACCTGCTTTAGACCCGCTTTAGACCTGCTTTAGACCTGCTTTAGTCCTTCTTTAGACCTGCTTTAGACCTGCTTTAGTCCTTCTTTAGTCCTGCTTTAGTCCTGCTTTAGACCTGCTTTAGACCTGCTTTAGTCCTTCTTTAGACCTGCTTTAGTCCTGCTTTAGTCCTGCTTTAGACCTGCTTTTGACCCGCTTTAGACCCTCTTTAGACCTGCTTTAGACCTGCTTTAGTCCTGCTTTAGAACCGCTTTAGACCTGCTTTAGACCTGCTTTAGACCCGCTTTAGACCTTCTTTGGACCTGCTTTAGTCCTGGTTTAGTCCTGGTTTAGACCTGCTTTAGTCCTGCTTTAGTCCCGCTTTAGTCCAGGTTTAGACCCACTTTAGACCCGCTTTAGTCCTGCTTTAGTCCTGCTTTAGAACCGCTTTAGACCCGCTTTAGTCCAGCTTTAGACCTGCTTTAGTCCTGCTTTAGTCCTTCTTTAGTCCTGCTTTAGTCCTGCTTTAGTCCTGCTTTAGTCCTGCTTTAGTCCTTCTTTAGTCCTGCTTTAGTCCTGCTTTAGACCTGCTTTAGTCCTGCTTTAGAACCGCTTTAGACCTGCTTTAGTCCTGCTTTAGTCCTGCTTTAGTCCTTCTTTAGACCCGCTTTAGACCTGCTTTAGACCTGCTTTAGTCCTGCTTTAGTCCTGCTTTAGTCCTGCTTTAGTCCTGCTTTAGACCTGCTTTGGACCCGCTTTAGACCCTCTTTAGACCCGCTTTAGACCTGCTTTAGTCCTTCTTTAGACCTGCTTTGGACCCGCTTTAGACCCTCTTTAGACCTGCTTTAGTCCTGCTTTAGTCCTGCTTTAGACCTTCTTTAGTCCTGCTTTAGTCCTGCTTTAGTCCTTCTTTAGACCCGCTTTAGACCCGCTTTAGACCTGCTTTAGTCCTGCTTTAGTCCTGCTTTAGTCCTTCTTTAGACCCGCTTTAGACCTGCTTTAGACCTGCTTTAGTCCTGCTTTAGTCCTGCTTTAGTCCTGCTTTAGTCCTGCTTTAGACCTGCTTTGGACCCGCTTTAGACCCTCTTTAGACCCGCTTTAGACCTGCTTTAGTCCTTCTTTAGACCTGCTTTGGACCCGCTTTAGACCCTCTTTAGACCTGCTTTAGACCTGCTTTAGTCCTTCTTTAGTCCTGCTTTAGTCCTGCTTTAGACCTTCTTTAGTCCTGCTTTAGAACCGCTTTAGACCTGCTTTAGTCCAGCTTTAGACCTGCTTTAGAACCGCTTTAGACCTGCTTTAGTCCTGCTTTAGTCCTGCTTTAGTCCTGCTTTAGACCTGCTTTAGTCTTGCTTTAGTCCTGCTTTAGTCCTGCTTTAGACCTGCTTTAGACCTGCTTTAGTCCTGCTTTAGACCCGCTTTAGACCTTCTTTAGACCTGCTTTAGACCTGCTTTAGCCCTGCTTTAGACCTGCTTTAGTCCTGCTTTAGACCTTAGACCTTCTTTAGACCTGCTTTAGACCCGCTTTAGACCTGCTTTAGTCCTGCTTTAGTCCTAATTTAGACCTGCTTTAGACCTGCTTTAGTCCTGCTTTAGTCCTGCTTTAGACCTTCTTTAGTCCTGCTTTAGACCCGCTTTAGACCCTCTTTAAACCTGCTTTAGACCTGCTTTAGTCCTGCTTTAGTCCTTCTTTAGACCTGCTTTAGACCCGCTTTAGACCCTCTTTAGACCTGCTTTAGACCTGCTTTAGTCCTGCTTTAGTCCTTCTTTAGACCTGCTTTAGACCTGCTTTAGTCCTGCTTGAGTCCTGCTTTGGACCTGCTTTAGTCCTGCTTTAGTCCTTCTTTAGACCGGCTTTAGTCCCGCTTTAGTCCTACTTTTGACCTGCTTTAGACCTGCTTTAGTCCTGCTTTAGACCTACTTTAGTCCTGCTTTAGTCCTTCTTTAGACCTGCTTTGGACCCGCTTTAGACCTTATTTAGACATGCTTTAGTCCTGCTTTAGTCCATCTTTAGACCTGCTTTAGTCCTGCTTTAGTCCTTCTTTAGTCCTGCTTTAGTCCTGCTTTAGACCTGCTTTAGTCTTGCTTTAGTCTTGCTTTAGAACCGCTTTAGACCTGCTTTAGTCCAGCTTTAGACCTGCTTTAGACCTGCTTTGGACCTTCTTTAGACCTGCTTTAGACCTGCTTGAGTCCTGCTTTAGTCCTTCTTTAGACCTACTTTTGACCCGCTTTAGACCCTATTTAGACCTGCTTTAGACCTGCTTTAGTCCTTCTTTAGACCTGCTTTAGACCCGCTTTAGACCTGCTTTAGACCTGCTTTAGTCCTGCTTTAGTTCTGCTTTAGACCTGCTTTAGACCCGCTTTAGACCTGCTTTAGACCTGCTTTAGTCCTTCTTTAGACCTGCTTTGGACCCGCTTTAGACCCTCTTTAGACCTGCTTTAGACCTGCTTTAGTCCTTCTTTAGTCCTGCTTTAGTCCTGCTTTAGTCCTGCTTTTGACCCGCTTTAGACCCTCTTCAGACCTGCTTTAGTCCTTCTTTAGACCTGCTTTAGTCCTGCTTTAGTCCTGCTTTGGACCCGCTTTAGACCCTCTTCAGACCTGCTTTAGTCCTTCTTTAGACCTGCTTTAGTCCTGCTTTAGTCCTGCTTTTGACCCGCTTTAGACCCTCTTCAGACCTGCTTTAGACCTGCTTTAGTCCTGCTTTAGAACCGCTTTAGACCTGCTTTAGACCTGCTTTAGACCCGCTTTAGACCTTCTTTGGACCTGCTTTAGTCCTGGTTTAGTCCTGGTTTAGACCTGCTTTAGTCCAGGTTTAGACCCACTTTAGACCCGCTTTAGTCCTGCTTTAGTCCTGCTTTAGAACCGCTTTAGACCCGCTTTAGTCCAGCTTTAGACCTGCTTTAGTCCTGCTTTAGTCCTGCTTTAGTCCTTCTTTAGTCCTGCTTTAGTCCTGCTTTAGTCCTGCTTTAGTCCTTCTTTAGTCCTGCTTTAGTCCTGCTTTAGACCTGCTTTAGTCCTGCTTTAGAACCGCTTTAGACCTGCTTTAGTCCAGCTTTAGACCTGCTTTAGTCCTGCTTTAGTCCTGCTTTAGTCCTTCTTTAGACCCGCTTTAGACCTGCTTTAGTCCTGCTTTAGAACCGCTTTAGACCTGCTTTAGTCCAGCTTTAGACCTGCTTTAGTCCTGCTTTAGTCCTGCTTTAGTCCTTCTTTAGACCCGCTTTAGACCTGCTTTAGACCTGCTTTAGTCCTGCTTTAGTCCTGCTTTAGTCCTGCTTTAGTCCTGCTTTAGACCTGCTTTGGACCCGCTTTAGACCCTCTTTAGACCCGCTTTAGACCTGCTTTAGTCCTTCTTTAGACCTGCTTTGGACCCGCTTTAGACCCTCTTTAGACCTGCTTTAGACCTGCTTTAGTCCTTCTTTAGTCCTGCTTTAGTCCTGCTTTAGACCTTCTTTAGTCCTGCTTTAGTCCTGCTTTAGTCCTTCTTTAGACCCGCTTTAGACCTGCTTTAGACCTGCTTTAGTCCTGCTTTAGTCCTGCTTTAGTCCTTCTTTAGACCTGCTTTAGACCTGCTTTAGTCCTGCTTTAGTCCTGCTTTAGTCCTGCTTTAGTCCTGCTTTAGACCTGCTTTGGACCCGCTTTAGACCCTCTTTAGACCCGCTTTAGACCTGCTTTAGTCCTTCTTTAGACCTGCTTTGGACCCGCTTTAGACCCTCTTTAGACCTGCTTTAGACCTGCTTTAGTCCTTCTTTAGTCCTGCTTTAGTCCTGCTTTAGACCTTCTTTAGTCCTGCTTTAGAACCGCTTTAGTCCAGCTTTAGACCTGCTTTAGAACCGCTTTAGACCTGCTTTAGTCCTGCTTTAGTCCTGCTTTAGTCCTGCTTTAGACCTGCTTTAGTCTTGCTTTAGTCCTGCTTGAGTCCTGCTTTGGACCTGCTTTAGTCCTGCTTTAGTCCTTCTTTAGACCGGCTTTAGTCCCGCTTTAGTCCTGCTTTTGACCTGCTTTAGACCTGCTTTAGTCCTGCTTTAGACCTACTTTAGTCCTGCTTTAGTCCTTCTTTAGACCTGCTTTGGACCCGCTTTAGACCTGCTTTAGACCTGCTTTAGTCCTGCTTTAGTCCTTCTTTAGTCCTGCTTTAGTCCTTCTTTTGTCCTGCTTTAGTCCTGCTTTAGTCCTTCTTTAGACCTGCTTTAGACCTGCTTTAGACCTGCTTTAGTCCTGCTTTAGTCCTTCTTTAGTCCTGCTTTAGTCCTTCTTTTGTCCTGCTTTAGTCCTGCTTTAGTCCTTCTTTAGACCTGCTTTAGACCTGCTTTAGACCTGATTTAGTCCTACTTTAGTCCTGCTTCAGTCCTTCTTTAGACCTGCTTTAGACCTGCTTTAGACCTGCTTTAGACCTGCTTTAGTCCTGCTTTAGTCCTTCTTTAGTCCTGCTTTAGACCTGCTTTAGTCTTGCTTTAGTCCTGCTTTAGAACCGCTTTAGACCTGCTTTGGACCTTCTTTAGACCTGCTTTAGACCTGCTTGAGTCCTGCTTTAGTCCTTCTTTAGTCCTGCTTTAGACCTGCTTTAGTCCTTCTTTAGTCCTGCTTTAGACCTGCTTTAGACCTGCTTTAGTCCTGCTTTAGTTCTGCTTTAGACCTGCTTTAGACCTGCTTTAGACCTTCTTTAGTCCTTCTTTAGACCTGCTTTGGACCCGCTTTAGACCCTCTTTAGACCCTCTTTAGACCTGCTTTAGTCCTGCTTTAGTCCCGCTTTAGTCCTGCTTTAGACCTGCTTTAGTCCTTCTTTAGACCTGCTTTAGTCCTGCTTTAGTCCTGCTTTAGAGCTGCTTTTGACCCGCTTTAGACCCTCTTTAGACCTGCTTTAGACCTGCTTTAGTCCTGCTTTAGAACCGCTTTAGACCTGCTTTAGACCTGCTTTAGACCCGCTTTAGACCTTCTTTGGACCTGCTTTAGTCCTGGTTTAGTCCTGGTTTAGACCTGCTTTAGTCCTGCTTTAGTCCCGCTTTAGTCCAGGTTTAGACCCACTTTAGACCCGCTTTAGTCCTGCTTTAGTCCTGCTTTAGAACCGCTTTAGACCCGCTTTAGTCCAGCTTTAGACCTGCTTTAGTCCTGCTTTAGTCCTTCTTTAGTCCTGCTTTAGTCCTGCTTTAGTCCTGCTTTAGTCCTGCTTTAGTCCTTCTTTAGTCCTGCTTTAGTCCTTCTTTAGACCTGCTTTGGACCCGCTTTAGACCTGCTTTAGACCTGCTTTAGTCCTGCTTTAGTCCTTCTTTAGTCCTGCTTTAGTCCTTCTTTTGTCCTGCTTTAGTCCTGCTTTAGTCCTTCTTTAGACCTGCTTTAGACCTGCTTTAGACCTGCTTTAGACCTGCTTTAGTCCTGCTTTAGTCCTTCTTTAGTCCTGCTTTAGTCCTTCTTTTGTCCTGCTTTAGTCCTGCTTTAGTCCTTCTTTAGACCTGCTTTAGACCTGCTTTAGACCTGATTTAGTCCTACTTTAGTCCTGCTTCAGTCCTTCTTTAGACCTGCTTTAGACCTGCTTTAGACCTGCTTTAGACCTGCTTTAGTCCTGCTTTAGTCCTTCTTTAGTCCTGCTTTAGACCTGCTTTAGTCTTGCTTTAGTCCTGCTTTAGAACCGCTTTAGACCTGCTTTGGACCTTCTTTAGACCTGCTTTAGACCTGCTTGAGTCCTGCTTTAGTCCTTCTTTAGTCCTGCTTTAGACCTGCTTTAGTCCTTCTTTAGTCCTGCTTTAGACCTGCTTTAGACCTGCTTTAGTCCTGCTTTAGTTCTGCTTTAGACCTGCTTTAGACCCGCTTTAGACCTGCTTTAGACCTGCTTTAGTCCTTCTTTAGACCTGCTTTGGACCCGCTTTAGACCCTCTTTAGACCTGCTTTAGTCCTTCTTTAGTCCTGCTTTAGTCCCGCTTTAGTCCCGCTTTAGACCTGCTTTAGTCCTTCTTTAGACCTGCTTTAGTCCTGCTTTAGTCCTGCTTTAGACCTGCTTTTGACCCGCTTTAGACCCTCTTTAGACCTGCTTTAGACCTGCTTTAGTCCTGCTTTAGAACCGCTTTAGACCTGCTTTAGACCTGCTTTAGACCCGCTTTAGACCTTCTTTGGACCTGCTTTAGTCCTGGTTTAGTCCTGGTTTAGACCTGCTTTAGTCCTGCTTTAGTCCCGCTTTAGTCCAGGTTTAGACCCACTTTAGACCCGCTTTAGTCCTGCTTTAGTCCTGCTTTAGAACCGCTTTAGACCCGCTTTAGTCCAGCTTTAGACCTGCTTTAGTCCTGCTTTAGTCCTTCTTTAGTCCTGCTTTAGTCCTGCTTTAGTCCTGCTTTAGTCCTTCTTTAGTCCTGCTTTAGTCCTGCTTTAGACCTGCTTTAGTCCTGCTTTAGAACCGCTTTAGACCTGCTTTAGTCCAGCTTTAGACCTGCTTTAGTCCTGCTTTAGTCCTGCTTTAGTCCTTCTTTAGACCCGCTTTAGACCTGCTTTAGACCTGCTTTAGTCCTGCTTTAGTCCTGCTTTAGTCCTGCTTTAGTCCTGCTTTTGACCCGCTTTAGACCCTCTTTAGACCTGCTTTAGTCCTGCTTTAGTCCTGCTTTAGACCTTCTTTAGTCCTGCTTTAGTCCTGCTTTAGACCTGCTTTAGTCCTTCTTTAGACCCGCTTTAGACCTGCTTTAGACCTGCTTTAGTCCTGCTTTAGTCCTGCTTTAGTCCTTCTTTAGACCCGCTTTAGACCTGCTTTAGACCTGCTTTAGTCCTGCTTTAGTCCTGCTTTAGTCCTGCTTTAGTCCTGCTTTAGACCTGCTTTGGACCCGCTTTAGACCCTCTTTAGACCCGCTTTAGACCTGCTTTAGTCCTTCTTTAGACCTGCTTTGGACCCGCTTTAGACCCTCTTTAGACCTGCTTTAGACCTGCTTTAGTCCTTCTTTAGTCCTGCTTTAGTCCTGCTTTAGACCTTCTTTAGTCCTGCTTTAGAACCGCTTTAGACCTGCTTTAGTCCAGCTTTAGACCTGCTTTAGAACCGCTTTAGACCTGCTTTAGTCCTGCTTTAGTCCTGCTTTAGTCCTGCTTTAGACCTGCTTTAGTCTTGCTTTAGTCCTGCTTTAGTCCTGCTTTAGACCTGCTTTAGACCTGCTTTAGTCCTGCTTTAGACCTGCTTTAGTCCTGCTTTAGACCTTAGACCTTCTTTAGACCTGCTTTAGACCTGCTTTAGACCCGCTTTAGACCTTCTTTAGACCTGCTTTAGACCTGCTTTAGTCCTGCTTTAGACCTGCTTTAGTCCTGCTTTAGTCCTAATTTAGACCTGCTTTAGAACTGCTTTAGTCCTGCTTTAGTCCTGCTTTAGACCTTCTTTAGTCCTGCTTTAGACCCGCTTTAGACCCTCTTTAAACCTGCTTTAGACCTGCTTTAGTCCTTCTTTAGACCTGCTTTAGACCCGCTTTAGACCCTCTTTAGACCTGCTTTAGACCTGCTTTAGTCCTGCTTGAGTCCTGCTTTAGACCGGCTTTAGTCCCGCTTTAGTCCTGCTTTTGACCTGCTTTAGACCTGCTTTAGTCCTTCTTTAGACCTGCTTTGGACCCGCTTTAGACCTTATTTAGACATGCTTTAGTCCTGCTTTAGTCCATCTTTAGACCTGCTTTAGTCCTGCTTTAGTCCTTCTTTAGTCCTGCTTTAGTCCTGCTTTAGACCTGCTTTAGTCTTGCTTTAGTCCTGCTTTAGAACCGCTTTAGACCTGCTTTAGTCCAGCTTTAGACCTGCTTTAGACCTGCTTTGGACCTTCTTTAGACCTGCTTTAGACCTGCTTGAGTCCTGCTTTAGTCCTTCTTTAGACCTGCTTTTGACCCGCTTTAGACCCTATTTAGACCTGCTTTAGACCTGCTTTAGTCCTTCTTTAGACCTGCTTTAGACCCGCTTTAGACCTGCTTTAGACCTGCTTTAGTCCTGCTTTAGACCTGCTTTAGACCTGCTTTAGTCCTTCTTTAGACCTGCTTTGGACCCGCTTTAGACCCTCTTTAGACCTGCTTTAGACCTGCTTTAGTCCTTCTTTAGTCCTGCTTTAGTCCTGCTTTAGACCTGCTTTAGACCTGCTTTAGACCTGCTTTAGACCTGCTTTAGTCCTGCTTTAGAACCGCTTTAGACCTGCTTTAGTCCAGCTTTAGACCTGCTTTAGTCCTGCTTTAGTCCTTCTTTAGTCCTGCTTTAGACCTGCTTTAGTCTTGCTTTAGTCCTGCTTTAGAACCGCTTTAGACCTGCTTTAGTCCAGCTTTAGACCTGCTTTAGACCTGCTTTGGACCTTCTTTAGACCAGCTTTAGACCTGCTTTAGTCCTGCTTTAGTCCTGCTTTAGTCCTTCTTTAGTCCTGCTTTAGTCCTGCTTTAGAACCGCTTTAGAACCGCTTTAGACCTGCTTTAGTCCAGCTTTAGTCCTGCTTTAGTCCTGCTTGAGTCCTGCTTTAGTCCTTCTTTAGACCTGCTTTTGACCCGCTTTAGACCCTATTTAGACCTGCTTTAGACCTGCTTTAGACCCGCTTTAGACCCGCTTTAGACCTGCTTTAGTCCTGCTTTAGTTTTGCTTTAGACCTGCTTTAGACCTGCTTTAGTCCTTCTTTAGTCCTGCTTTAGTCCTGCTTTAGACCTGCTTTAGACCTGCTTTAGACCTGCTTTAGACCTGCTTTAGTCCTGCTTTAGTCCAGCTTTAGACCTGCTTTAGTCCTGCTTTAGTCCTTCTTTAGTCCTGCTTTAGACCTGCTTTAGTCTTGCTTTAGTCCTGCTTTAGAACCGCTTTAGACCTGCTTTAGTCCAGCTTTAGACCTGCTTTAGACCTGCTTTGGACCTTCTTTAGACCAGCTTTAGACCTGCTTTAGTCCTGCTTTAGTCCTTCTTTAGTCCTGCTTTAGAACCGCTTTAGAACCGCTTTAGACCTGCTTTAGTCCAGCTTTAGTCCTGCTTTAGTCCTTCTTTAGACCTGCTTTTGACCCGCTTTAGACCCTATTTAGACCTGCTTTAGACCTGCTTTAGACCCGCTTTAGACCTGCTTTAGACCTGCTTTAGTCCTGCTTTAGTTCTGCTTTAGACCTGCTTTAGACCCGCTTTAGACCTGCTTTAGACCTGCTTTAGTCCTTCTTTAGACCTGCTTTAGTCCTTCTTTAGTCCTGCTTTAGTCCTGCTTTAGACCTGCTTTAGACCTGCTTTAGACCTGCTTTAGACCTGCTTTAGTCCTGCTTTAGACCTGCTTTTGACCCGCTTTTGACCCGCTTTAGACCCTCTTTAGACCTGCTTTAGACCTGCTTTAGTCCTGCTTTAGAACCGCTTTAGACCTGCTTTAGACCTGCTTTAGACCCGCTTTGGACCTTCTTTGGACCTGCTTTAGTCCTGGTTTAGTCCTGGTTTAGACCTGCTTTAGTCCCGCTTTAGTCCTGCTTTAGAACCGCTTTAGACCCGCTTTAGTCCAGCTTTAGACCTGCTTTAGTCCTTCTTTAGTCCTGCTTTAGTCCTGCTTTAGTCCTGCTTTAGTCCTTCTTTAGTCCTGCTTTAGTCCTGCTTTAGACCTGCTTTAGTCCTGCTTTAGAACCGCTTTAGACCTGCTTTAGTCCAGCTTTAGACCTGCTTTAGTCCTGCTTTAGTCCTGCTTTAGTCCTTCTTTAGACCTGCTTTAGACCTGCTTTAGTCCTGCTTTAGTCCTGCTTTAGTCCTGCTTTAGTCCTGCTTTAGACCTGCTTTGGACCCGCTTTAGACCCTCTTTAGACCCGCTTTAGACCTGCTTTAGTCCTTCTTTAGACCTGCTTTGGACCCGCTTTAGACCCTCTTTAGACCTGCTTTAGTCCTGCTTTAGTCCTGCTTTAGACCTTCTTTAGTCCTGCTTTAGTCCTGCTTTAGTCCTTCTTTAGACCCGCTTTAGACCTGCTTTAGACCTGCTTTAGTCCTGCTTTAGTCCTGCTTTAGTCCTTCTTTAGACCCGCTTTAGACCTGCTTTAGTCCTGCTTTAGTCCTGCTTTAGACCTGCTTTGGACCCGCTTTAGACCCTCTTTAGACCCGCTTTAGACCTGCTTTAGTCCTTCTTTAGACCTGCTTTGGACCCGCTTTAGACCCTCTTTAGACCTGCTTTAGACCTGCTTTAGTCCTTCTTTAGTCCTGCTTTAGACCTTCTTTAGTCCTGCTTTAGAACCGCTTTAGACCTGCTTTAGTCCAGCTTTAGACCTGCTTTAGAACCGCTTTAGACCTGCTTTAGTCCTGCTTTAGTCCTGCTTTAGTCCTGCTTTAGACCTGCTTTAGTCTTGCTTTAGTCCTGCTTTAGTCCTGCTTTAGACCTGCTTTAGACCTGCTTTAGTCCTGCTTTAGACCCGCTTTAGACCTTCTTTAGACCTGCTTTAGACCTGCTTTAGTCCTGCTTTAGACCTGCTTTAGTCCTGCTTTAGACTTTAGACCTTAGACCTTCTTTAGACCTGCTTTAGACCTGCTTTAGACCCGCTTTAGACCTTCTTTAGACCTGCTTTAGACCTGCTTTAGTCCTGCTTTAGACCTGCTTTAGTCCTGCTTTAGTCCTAATTTAGACCTGCTTTAGACCTGCTTTAGTCCTGCTTTAGTCCTGCTTTAGACCTTCTTTAGTCCTGCTTTAGACCCGCTTTAGACCCTCTTTAAACCTGCTTTAGACCTGCTTTAGTCCTTCTTTAGACCTGCTTTAGTCCAGCTTTAGACCTGCTTTAGAACCGCTTTAGACCTGCTTTAGTCCTGCTTTAGTCCTGCTTTAGTCCTGCTTTAGACCTGCTTTAGTCTTGCTTTAGTCCTGCTTTTGTCCTGCTTTAGACCAGCTTTAGACCTGCTTTAGACCCGCTTTAGACCTTCTTTAGACCTGCTTTAGACCTGCTTTAGTCCTGCTTTAGACCTGCTTTAGTCCTGCTTTAGTCCTAATTTAGACCTGCTTTAGACCTGCTTTAGTCCTGCTTTAGTCCTGCTTTAGACCTTCTTTAGTCCTGCTTTAGACCCGCTTTAGACCCTCTTTAGACCTGCTTTAGACCTGCTTTAGTCCTGCTTGAGTCCTGCTTTGGACCTGCTTTAGTCCTGCTTTAGTCCTTCTTTAGACCGGCTTTAGTCCCGCTTTAGTCCTGCTTTTGACCTGCTTTAGACCTGCTTTAGTCCTGCTTTAGACCTACTTTAGTCCTGCTTTAGTCCTTCTTTAGACCTGCTTTGGACCCGCTTTAGACCTGCTTTAGACCTGCTTTAGTCCTGCTTTAGTCCTTCTTTGGTCCTGCTTTAGTCCTTCTTTTGTCCTGCTTTAGTCCTGCTTTAGTCCTTCTTTAGACCTGCTTTAGACCTGCTTTAGACCTGCTTTAGTCCTGCTTTAGTCCTTCTTTAGTCCTGCTTTAGTCCTTCTTTTGTCCTGCTTTAGTCCTGCTTTAGTCCTGCTTTAGACCTGCTTTAGTCTTGCTTTAGTCCTGCTTTTGTCCTGCTTTAGACCAGCTTTAGACCTGCTTTAGACCCGCTTTAGACCTTCTTTAGACCTGCTTTAGACCTGCTTTAGTCCTGCTTTAGACCTGCTTTAGTCCTGCTTTAGTCCTAATTTAGACCTGCTTTAGACCTGCTTTAGTCCTGCTTTAGTCCTGCTTTAGACCTTCTTTAGTCCTGCTTTAGACCCGCTTTAGACCCTCTTTAGACCTGCTTTAGACCTGCTTTAGTCCTGCTTGAGTCCTGCTTTGGACCTGCTTTAGTCCTGCTTTAGTCCTTCTTTAGACCGGCTTTAGTCCCGCTTTAGTCCTGCTTTTGACCTGCTTTAGACCTGCTTTAGTCCTGCTTTAGACCTACTTTAGTCCTGCTTTAGTCCTTCTTTAGACCTGCTTTGGACCCGCTTTAGACCTGCTTTAGACCTGCTTTAGTCCTTCTTTGGTCCTGCTTTAGTCCTTCTTTTGTCCTGCTTTAGTCCTGCTTTAGTCCTTCTTTAGACCTGCTTTAGACCTGCTTTAGACCTGCTTTAGTCCTGCTTTAGTCCTTCTTTAGTCCTGCTTTAGTCCTTCTTTTGTCCTGCTTTAGTCCTGCTTTAGTCCTTCTTTAGACCTGCTTTAGACCTGCTTTAGACCTGATTTAGTCCTACTTTAGTCCTGCTTCAGTCCTTCTTTAGACCTGCTTTAGACCTGCTTTAGACCTGCTTTAGACCTGCTTTAGTCCTGCTTTAGTCCTTCTTTAGTCCTGCTTTAGACCTGCTTTAGTCTTGCTTTAGTCCTGCTTTAGAACCGCTTTAGACCTGCTTTGGACCTTCTTTAGACCTGCTTTAGACCTGCTTGAGTCCTGCTTTAGTCCTTCTTTAGTCCTGCTTTAGACCTGCTTTAGTCCTTCTTTAGTCCTGCTTTAGACCTGCTTTAGACCTGCTTTAGTCCTGCTTTAGTTCTGCTTTAGACCTGCTTTAGACCTGCTTTAGACCTGCTTTAGTCCTTCTTTAGACCTGCTTTGGACCCGCTTTAGACCCTCTTTAGACCCTCTTTAGACCTGCTTTAGTCCTGCTTTAGTCCCGCTTTAGTCCTGCTTTAGACCTGCTTTAGTCCTTCTTTAGACCTGCTTTAGTCCTGCTTTAGTCCTGCTTTAGAGCTGCTTTTGACCCGCTTTAGACCCTCTTTAGACCTGCTTTAGACCTGCTTTAGTCCTGCTTTAGAACCGCTTTAGACCTGCTTTAGACCTGCTTTAGACCCGCTTTAGACCTTCTTTGGACCTGCTTTAGTCCTGGTTTAGTCCTGGTTTAGACCTGCTTTAGTCCTGCTTTAGTCCCGCTTTAGTCCAGGTTTAGACCCACTTTAGACCCGCTTTAGTCCTGCTTTAGTCCTGCTTTAGAACCGCTTTAGACCCGCTTTAGTCCAGCTTTAGACCTGCTTTAGTCCTGCTTTAGTCCTTCTTTAGTCCTGCTTTAGTCCTGCTTTAGTCCTGCTTTAGTCCTGCTTTAGTCCTTCTTTAGTCCTGCTTTAGTCCTTCTTTAGACCTGCTTTGGACCCGCTTTAGACCTGCTTTAGACCTGCTTTAGTCCTGCTTTAGTCCTTCTTTAGTCCTGCTTTAGTCCTTCTTTTGTCCTGCTTTAGTCCTGCTTTAGTCCTTCTTTAGACCTGCTTTAGACCTGCTTTAGACCTGCTTTAGACCTGCTTTAGTCCTGCTTTAGTCCTTCTTTAGTCCTGCTTTAGTCCTTCTTTTGTCCTGCTTTAGTCCTGCTTTAGTCCTTCTTTAGACCTGCTTTAGACCTGCTTTAGACCTGATTTAGTCCTACTTTAGTCCTGCTTCAGTCCTTCTTTAGACCTGCTTTAGACCTGCTTTAGACCTGCTTTAGACCTGCTTTAGTCCTGCTTTAGTCCTTCTTTAGTCCTGCTTTAGACCTGCTTTAGTCTTGCTTTAGTCCTGCTTTAGAACCGCTTTAGACCTGCTTTGGACCTTCTTTAGACCTGCTTTAGACCTGCTTGAGTCCTGCTTTAGTCCTTCTTTAGTCCTGCTTTAGACCTGCTTTAGTCCTTCTTTAGTCCTGCTTTAGACCTGCTTTAGACCTGCTTTAGTCCTGCTTTAGTTCTGCTTTAGACCTGCTTTAGACCCGCTTTAGACCTGCTTTAGACCTGCTTTAGTCCTTCTTTAGACCTGCTTTGGACCCGCTTTAGACCCTCTTTAGACCTGCTTTAGTCCTTCTTTAGTCCTGCTTTAGTCCCGCTTTAGTCCTGCTTTAGACCTGCTTTAGTCCTTCTTTAGACCTGCTTTAGTCCTGCTTTAGTCCTGCTTTAGACCTGCTTTTGACCCGCTTTAGACCCTCTTTAGACCTGCTTTAGACCTGCTTTAGTCCTGCTTTAGAACCGCTTTAGACCTGCTTTAGACCTGCTTTAGACCCGCTTTAGACCTTCTTTGGACCTGCTTTAGTCCTGGTTTAGTCCCGCTTTAGTCCTGCTTTAGAACCGCTTTAGACCCGCTTTAGTCCAGCTTTAGACCTGCTTTAGTCCTGCTTTAGTCCTTCTTTAGTCCTGCTTTAGTCCTGCTTTAGTCCTGCTTTAGTCCTTCTTTAGTCCTGCTTTAGTCCTGCTTTAGACCTGCTTTAGTCCTGCTTTAGAACCGCTTTAGACCTGCTTTAGTCCAGCTTTAGACCTGCTTTAGTCCTGCTTTAGTCCTGCTTTAGTCCTTCTTTAGACCCGCTTTAGACCTGCTTTAGACCTGCTTTAGTCCTGCTTTAGTCCTGCTTTAGTCCTGCTTTAGTCCTGCTTTTGACCCGCTTTAGACCCTCTTTAGACCTGCTTTAGTCCTGCTTTAGTCCTGCTTTAGACCTTCTTTAGTCCTGCTTTAGTCCTGCTTTAGTCCTTCTTTAGACCCGCTTTAGACCTGCTTTAGACCTGCTTTAGTCCTGCTTTAGTCCTGCTTTAGTCCTTCTTTAGACCCGCTTTAGACCTGCTTTAGACCTGCTTTAGTCCTGCTTTAGTCCTGCTTTAGTCCTGCTTTAGTCCTGCTTTAGACCTGCTTTGGACCCGCTTTAGACCCTCTTTAGACCCGCTTTAGACCTGCTTTAGTCCTTCTTTAGACCTGCTTTGGACCCGCTTTAGACCCTCTTTAGACCTGCTTTAGACCTGCTTTAGTCCTTCTTTAGTCCTGCTTTAGTCCTGCTTTAGACCTTCTTTAGTCCTGCTTTAGAACCGCTTTAGACCTGCTTTAGTCCAGCTTTAGACCTGCTTTAGAACCGCTTTAGACCTGCTTTAGTCCTGCTTTAGTCCTGCTTTAGTCCTGCTTTAGACCTGCTTTAGTCTTGCTTTAGTCCTGCTTTAGTCCTGCTTTAGACCTGCTTTAGACCTGCTTTAGTCCTGCTTTAGACCTGCTTTAGTCCTGCTTTAGACCTTAGACCTTCTTTAGACCTGCTTTAGACCTGCTTTAGACCCGCTTTAGACCTTCTTTAGACCTGCTTTAGACCTGCTTTAGTCCTGCTTTAGACCTGCTTTAGTCCTAATTTAGACCTGCTTTAGAACTGCTTTAGTCCTGCTTTAGTCCTGCTTTAGACCTTCTTTAGTCCTGCTTTAGACCCGCTTTAGACCCTCTTTAAACCTGCTTTAGACCTGCTTTAGTCCTTCTTTAGACCTGCTTTAGACCCGCTTTAGACCCTCTTTAGACCTGCTTTAGACCTGCTTTAGTCCTGCTTGAGTCCTGCTTTGGACCTGCTTTAGTCCTGCTTTAGTCCTTCTTTAGACCGGCTTTAGTCCCGCTTTAGTCCTGCTTTTGACCTGCTTTAGACCTGCTTTAGTCCTTCTTTAGACCTGCTTTGGACCCGCTTTAGACCTTATTTAGACATGCTTTAGTCCTGCTTTAGTCCATCTTTAGACCTGCTTTAGTCCTGCTTTAGTCCTTCTTTAGTCCTGCTTTAGTCCTGCTTTAGACCTGCTTTAGTCTTGCTTTAGTCCTGCTTTAGAACCGCTTTAGACCTGCTTTAGTCCAGCTTTAGACCTGCTTTAGACCCTCTTTAGACCTGCTTTGGACCTGCTTTAGTCCTGCTTTAGTCCTTATTTAGAACCGCTTTAGACCTGCTTTAGTCCAGCTTTAGACCTGCTTTAGACCTGCTTTGGACCTTCTTTAGACCTGCTTTAGACCTGCTTGAGTCCTGCTTTAGTCCTTCTTTAGACCTGCTTTTGACCCGCTTTAGACCCTATTTAGACCTGCTTTAGACCTGCTTTAGTCCTTCTTTAGACCTGCTTTAGACCCGCTTTAGACCTGCTTTAGACCTGCTTTAGTCCTGCTTTAGACCTGCTTTAGACCTGCTTTAGTCCTTCTTTAGACCTGCTTTGGACCCGCTTTAGACCCTCTTTAGACCTGCTTTAGACCTGCTTTAGTCCTTCTTTAGTCCTGCTTTAGTCCTGCTTTAGACCTGCTTTAGACCTGCTTTAGACCTGCTTTAGACCTGCTTTAGTCCTGCTTTAGAACCGCTTTAGACCTGCTTTAGTCCAGCTTTAGACCTGCTTTAGTCCTGCTTTAGTCCTTCTTTAGTCCTGCTTTAGACCTGCTTTAGTCTTGCTTTAGTCCTGCTTTAGAACCGCTTTAGACCTGCTTTAGTCCAGCTTTAGACCTGCTTTAGACCTGCTTTGGACCTTCTTTAGACCAGCTTTAGACCTGCTTTAGTCCTGCTTTAGTCCTGCTTTAGTCCTTCTTTAGTCCTGCTTTAGTCCTGCTTTAGAACCGCTTTAGAACCGCTTTAGACCTGCTTTAGTCCAGCTTTAGTCCTGCTTTAGTCCTGCTTGAGTCCTGCTTTAGTCCTTCTTTAGACCTGCTTTTGACCCGCTTTAGACCCTATTTAGACCTGCTTTAGACCTGCTTTAGACCCGCTTTAGACCCGCTTTAGACCTGCTTTAGTCCTGCTTTAGTTTTGCTTTAGACCTGCTTTAGACCTGCTTTAGTCCTTCTTTAGTCCTGCTTTAGTCCTGCTTTAGACCTGCTTTAGACCTGCTTTAGACCTGCTTTAGACCTGCTTTAGTCCTGCTTTAGTCCAGCTTTAGACCTGCTTTAGTCCTGCTTTAGTCCTTCTTTAGTCCTGCTTTAGACCTGCTTTAGTCTTGCTTTAGTCCTGCTTTAGAACCGCTTTAGACCTGCTTTAGTCCAGCTTTAGACCTGCTTTAGACCTGCTTTGGACCTTCTTTAGACCAGCTTTAGACCTGCTTTAGTCCTGCTTTAGTCCTGCTTTAGTCCTTCTTTAGTCCTGCTTTAGAACCGCTTTAGAACCGCTTTAGACCTGCTTTAGTCCAGCTTTAGTCCTGCTTTAGTCCTGCTTTAGTCCTTCTTTAGACCTGCTTTTGACCCGCTTTAGACCCTATTTAGACCTGCTTTAGACCTGCTTTAGACCCGCTTTAGACCTGCTTTAGACCTGCTTTAGTCCTGCTTTAGTTCTGCTTTAGACCTGCTTTAGACCCGCTTTAGACCTGCTTTAGACCTGCTTTAGTCCTTCTTTAGACCTGCTTTAGTCCTTCTTTAGTCCTGCTTTAGTCCTGCTTTAGACCTGCTTTAGACCTGCTTTAGACCTGCTTTAGACCTGCTTTAGTCCTGCTTTAGACCTGCTTTTGACCCGCTTTTGACCCGCTTTAGACCCTCTTTAGACCTGCTTTAGACCTGCTTTAGTCCTGCTTTAGAACCGCTTTAGACCTGCTTTAGACCTGCTTTAGACCCGCTTTGGACCTTCTTTGGACCTGCTTTAGTCCTGGTTTAGTCCTGGTTTAGACCTGCTTTAGTCCCGCTTTAGTCCTGCTTTAGAACCGCTTTAGACCCGCTTTAGTCCAGCTTTAGACCTGCTTTAGTCCTTCTTTAGTCCTGCTTTAGTCCTGCTTTAGTCCTGCTTTAGTCCTGCTTTAGTCCTGCTTTAGACCTGCTTTAGTCCTGCTTTAGAACCGCTTTAGACCTGCTTTAGTCCAGCTTTAGACCTGCTTTAGTCCTGCTTTAGTCCTGCTTTAGTCCTTCTTTAGACCCGCTTTAGACCTGCTTTAGTCCTGCTTTAGTCCTGCTTTAGTCCTGCTTTAGTCCTGCTTTAGTCCTGCTTTAGACCTGCTTTGGACCCGCTTTAGACCCTCTTTAGACCCGCTTTAGACCTGCTTTAGTCCTTCTTTAGACCTGCTTTGGACCCGCTTTAGACCCTCTTTAGACCTGCTTTAGTCCTGCTTTAGTCCTGCTTTAGACCTTCTTTAGTCCTGCTTTAGTCCTGCTTTAGTCCTTCTTTAGACCCGCTTTAGACCTGCTTTAGACCTGCTTTAGTCCTGCTTTAGTCCTGCTTTAGTCCTTCTTTAGACCCGCTTTAGACCTGCTTTAGTCCTGCTTTAGTCCTGCTTTAGACCTGCTTTGGACCCGCTTTAGACCCTCTTTAGACCCGCTTTAGACCTGCTTTAGTCCTTCTTTAGACCTGCTTTGGACCCGCTTTAGACCCTCTTTAGACCTGCTTTAGACCTGCTTTAGTCCTTCTTTAGTCCTGCTTTAGACCTTCTTTAGTCCTGCTTTAGAACCGCTTTAGACCTGCTTTAGTCCAGCTTTAGACCTGCTTTAGAACCGCTTTAGACCTGCTTTAGTCCTGCTTTAGTCCTGCTTTAGTCCTGCTTTAGACCTGCTTTAGTCTTGCTTTAGTCCTGCTTTAGTCCTGCTTTAGACCTGCTTTAGACCTGCTTTAGTCCTGCTTTAGACCCGCTTTAGACCTTCTTTAGACCTGCTTTAGACCTGCTTTAGTCCTGCTTTAGACCTGCTTTAGTCCTGCTTTAGACTTTAGACCTTAGACCTTCTTTAGACCTGCTTTAGACCTGCTTTAGACCCGCTTTAGACCTG
This sequence comes from Eucyclogobius newberryi, assembly GCF_026437365.1. Lineage (NCBI taxonomy): Eukaryota > Metazoa > Chordata > Actinopteri > Gobiiformes > Gobiidae > Eucyclogobius > Eucyclogobius newberryi. Next base: position 34,084,249 of record NW_027315746.1, on the reverse strand, counting down.
CTTTAGACCTGCTTTAGTCCTGCTTTACACCTGCTTTAGTCCTGCTTTAGTCCTAATTTAGACCTGCTTTAGACCTGCTTTAGTCCTGCTTTAGTCCTGCTTTAGACCTTCTTTAGTCCTGCTTTAGACCCGCTTTAGACCCTCTTTAAACCTGCTTTAGACCTGCTTTAGTCCTTCTTTAGATCTGCTTTAGACCCGCTTTAGACCCTCTTTAGACCTGCTTTAGACCTGCTTTAGTCCTGCTTGAGTCCTGCTTTGGACCCGCTTTAGTCCTGCTTTAGTCCTTCTTTAGACCGGCTTTAGTCCCGCTTTAGTCCTGCTTTTGACCTGCTTTAGACCTGCTTTAGTCCTGCTTTAGACCTACTTTAGTCCTGCTTTAGTCCTTCTTTAGACCTGCTTTGGACCCGCTTTAGACCTTATTTAGACATGCTTTAGTCCTGCTTTAGTCCATCTTTAGACCTGCTTTAGTCCTGCTTTAGTCCTTCTTTAGTCCTGCTTTAGTCCTTCTTTTGTCCTGCTTTAGTCCTGCTTTAGTCCTGCTTTAGTCATTCTTTAGACCTGCTTTTGACCCGATTTAGACCCTCTTTAGACCTGCTTTAGACCTGATTTAGTCCTACTTTAGTCCTGCTTCAGTCCTTCTTTAGACCTGCTTTAGACCTGCTTTAGTCCTGCTTTAGTCCTTCTTTAGTCCTGCTTTAGACCTGCTTTAGTCTTGCTTTAGTCCTGCTTTAGAACCGCTTTAGACCTGCTTTAGTCCAGCTTTAGACCTGCTTTAGACCTGCTTTGGACCTTCTTTAGACCTGCTTTAGACCTGCTTGAGTCCTGCTTTAGTCCTTCTTTAGACCTGCTTTTGACCCGCTTTAGACCCTATTTAGACCTGCTTTAGACCTGCTTTAGTCCTTCTTTAGACCTGCTTTAGACCCGCTTTAGACCTGCTTTAGACCTGCTTTAGTCCTGCTTTAGTTCTGCTTTAGACCTGCTTTAGACCCGCTTTAGACCTGCTTTAGACCTGCTTTAGTCCTTCTTTAGACCTGCTTTGGACCCGCTTTAGACCCTCTTTAGACCTGCTTTAGACCTGCTTTAGTCCTTCTTTAGTCCTGCTTTAGTCCTGCTTTAGACCTGCTTTAGACCAGCTTTAGTCCTGCTTTAGAACCGCTTTAGACCTGCTTTAGTCCTGCTTTAGTCCTGCTTTAGACCTGCTTTAGTCTTGCTTTAGTCCTGCTTTAGAACCGCTTTAGACCTGCTTTAGTCCTGCTTTAGACCTGCTTTAGTCCTGCTTTAGACCTGCTTTAGTCCTGCTTTAGTCCTGCTTTAGTCCTGCTTTAGACCTGCTTTAGTCTTGCTTTAGTCCTGCTTTAGAACCGCTTTAGACCTGCTTTAGTCCAGCTTTAGTCCTGCTTTAGACCTGCTTTAGTCCTGCTTTAGTCCTGCTTTAGTCCTGCTTTAGTCCTGCTTTAGACCTGCTTTAGTCCTGCTTTAGACCTGCTTTAGTCCTGCTTTAGTCCTGCTTTAGTCCTAATTTAGACCTGCTTTAGACCCGCTTTAGACCCTCTTTAGACCTGCTTTAGACCTGCTTTAGTCCTGCTTTAGACCTGCTTTAGTCCTGCTTTAGTCCTGCTTTAGACCTTCTTTAGTCCTGCTTTAGACCCTCTTTAGACCTGCTTTGGACCTGCTTTAGTCCTGCTTTAGTCCTTATTTAGACCGGCTTTAGTCCCGCTTTAGTCCCGCTTTTGACCTGCTTTAGACCTGCTTTAGTCCTGCTTTAGTCCTTCTTTAGACCTGCTTTGGACCCGCTTTAGACCTTATTTAGACCTGCTTTAGTCCTGCATTAGACCTGCTTTAGTCCTGCTTTAGTCCTTCTTTAGACCTTCTTTAGTCCTGCTTTAGTCCTGCTTTAGACCAGCTTTAGTCCTGCTTTAGAACCGCTTTAGACCTGCTTTAGTCCTGCTTTAGTCCTGCTTTAGACCTGCTTTAGTCTTGCTTTAGTCCTGCTTTAGAACCGCTTTAGACCTGCTTTAGTCCTGCTTTAGACCTGCTTTAGTCCTGCTTTAGACCTGCTTTAGTCCTGCTTTAGTCCTGCTTTAGTCCTGCTTTAGACCTGCTTTAGTCTTGCTTTAGTCCTGCTTTAGAACCGCTTTAGACCTGCTTTAGTCCAGCTTTAGTCCTGCTTTAGACCTGCTTTAGTCCTGCTTTAGTCCTGCTTTAGTCCTGCTTTAGTCCTGCTTTAGACCTGCTTTAGTCCTGCTTTAGACCTGCTTTAGTCCTGCTTTAGTCCTGCTTTAGTCCTAATTTAGACCTGCTTTAGACCCGCTTTAGACCCTCTTTAGACCTGCTTTAGACCTGCTTTAGTCCTGCTTTAGACCTGCTTTAGTCCTGCTTTAGTCCTGCTTTAGACCTTCTTTAGTCCTGCTTTAGACCCTCTTTAGACCTGCTTTGGACCTGCTTTAGTCCTGCTTTAGTCCTTATTTAGACCGGCTTTAGTCCCGCTTTAGTCCCGCTTTTGACCTGCTTTAGACCTGCTTTAGTCCTGCTTTAGTCCTTCTTTAGACCTGCTTTGGACCCGCTTTAGACCTTATTTAGACCTGCTTTAGTCCTGCATTAGACCTGCTTTAGTCCTGCTTTAGTCCTTCTTTAGACCTTCTTTAGTCCTGCTTTAGTCCTTCTTTTGTCCTGCTTTAGTCCTGCTTTAGACCTGCTTTAGTCCTGCTTTAGTCCTGCTTTAGTCCTTCTTTAGTCCTGCTTTAGTCCTGCTTTAGACCTGCTTTAGACCTGCTTTAGACCTGCTTTAGTCCTGCTTTAGAACCGCTTTAGACCTGCTTTAGTCCAGCTTTAGACCTGCTTTAGTCCTGCTTTAGTCCTGCTTTAGTCCTGCTTTAGTCCTGCTTTAGACCTGCTTTAGTCTTGCTTTAGTCCTGCTTTAGAACCGCTTTAGACCTGCTTTAGTCCAGCTTTAGACCTGCTTTAGACCTGCTTTGGACCTTCTTTAGACCTGCTTTAGTCCTGCTTTAGTCCTGCTTTAGTCCTGCTTTAGTCCTGCTTTAGTCTTGCTTTAGTCTTGCTTTAGTCCTGCTTTAGACCTGCTTTAGTCCTGCTTTAGTCCTTCTTTAGACCTGCTTTTGACCCTCTTTAGACCCTCTTTAGACCTGCTTTAGTCCTGCTTTAGTCCTGCTTTAGTCCTTCTTTAGACCTGCTTTTGACCCGCTTTAGACCCTCTTTAGACCTGCTTTAGACCTGCTTTAGTCCTGCTTTAGACCTGCTTTAGTCCTGCTTTAGTCCTGCTTTCGACCTTAGACCTTCTTTAGACCTGCTTTAGACCTGCTTTAGACCTGCTTTAGTCCTGCTTTAGACCTGCTTTAGACCTGCTTTAGTCCTGCTTTAGACCTGCTTTAGACCTGCTTTAGTCCTGCTTTAGTCCTGCTTTAGACCTGCTTTAGACCTGCTTTAGACCTTAGACCTTCTTTAGACCTTCTTTAGACCTGCTTTAGACCTGCTTTAGTCCTGCTTTAGTCCTGCTTTAGACCTGCTTTAGTCCTGCTTTAGTCCTGCTTTAGTCCTGCTTTAGTCCTTCTTTAGTCCTGCTTTAGTCCTGCTTTAGACCTGCTTTAGTCCTGCTTTAGACCTGCTTTAGACCTGCTTTAGTCCTGCTTTAGAACCGCTTTAAACCTGCTTTAGTCCTGCTTTAGTCCTGCTTTAGTCCTTCTTTAGTCCTGCTTTAGTCCTGCTTTAGTCCTGCTTTAGTCCTTCTTTAGTCCTGCTTTAGACCTGCTTTAGTCCTGCTTGAGTCCTGCTTTGGACCTGCTTTGGACCTGCTTTAGTCCTGCTTTAGTCCTTCTTTAGACCGGCTTTAGTCCCGCTTTAGTCCCGCTTTTGACCTGCTTTAGACCTGCTTTAGTCCTGCTTTAGTCCTGCTTTAGACCTGCTTTAGACCCGCTTTAGACCTACTTTAGACCTGCTTTAGACCTACTTTAGTCCTGCTTTAGTCCTGCTTTAGACCTGCTTTAGACCCGCTTTAGACCCTCTTTAGACCTGCTTTAGATCTGCTTTAGTCCTTCTTTAGACCTGTTTTGGACCCGCTTTAGACCCTCTTTAGACCTGCTTTAGACCTGCTTTAGTCCTTCTTTAGTCCTGCTCTAGTCCTGCTTTAGACCTGCTTTAGACCAGCTTTAGTCCTGCTTTAGAACCGCTTTAGACCTGCTTTAGTCCAGCTTTAGACCAGCTTTAGACCTGCTTTAGTCCTGCTTTAGTCCTGCTTTAGACCTGCTTTAGTCTTGCTTTAGTCCTGCTTTAGAACCGCTTTAGACCTGCTTTAGTCCAGCTTTAGTCCTGCTTTAGTCCTGCTTTAGACCTGCTTTAGTCCTGCTTTAGTCCTGCTTTAGACCTGCTTTAGTCCTGCTTTAGACCTGCTTTAGTCCTGCTTTAGTCCTGCTTTAGTCCTAATTTAGACCTGCTTTAGACCCGCTTTAGACCCTCTTTAGACCTGCTTTAGACCTGCTTTAGTCCTGCTTTAGACCTGCTTTAGTCCTGCTTTAGTCCTGCTTTAGACCTTCTTTAGTCCTGCTTTAGACCCTCTTTAGACCTGCTTTGGACCTGCTTTAGTCCTGCTTTAGTCCTTATTTAGACCGGCTTTAGTCCCGCTTTGGTCCCGCTTTTGACCTGCTTTAGACCTGCTTTAGTCCTGCTTTAGACCTACTTTAGTCCTGCTTTAGTCCTTCTTTAGACCTGCTTTGGACCCGCTTTAGACCTTATTTAGACCTGCTTTAGTCCTGCTTTAGTCCTGCTTTAGACCTGCTTTAGTCCTGCTTTAGTCCTTCTTTAGACCTTCTTTAGTCCTGCTTTAGTCCTTCTTTTGTCCTGCTTTAGTCCTGCTTTAGACCTGCTTTAGTCCTGCTTTAGTCCTGCTTTAGTCCTTCTTTAGTCCTGCTTTAGTCCTGCTTTAGACCTGCTTTAGTCCTGCTTTAGACCTGCTTTAGACCTGCTTTAGTCCTGCTTTAGAACCGCTTTAGACCTGCTTTAGTCCAGCTTTAGACCTGCTTTAGTCCTGCTTTAGTCCTGCTTTAGTCCTGCTTTAGTCCTGCTTTAGACCTGCTTTAGTCTTGCTTTAGTCCTGCTTTAGAACCGCTTTAGACCTGCTTTAGTCCAGCTTTAGACCTGCTTTAGACCTGCTTTGGACCTTCTTTAGACCTGCTTTAGTCCTGCTTTAGTCCTGCTTTAGTCCTGCTTCAGTCCTGCTTTAGTCTTGCTTTAGTCTTGCTTTAGTCCTGCTTTAGACCTGCTTTAGTCCTGCTTTAGTCCTTCTTTAGACCTGCTTTTGACCCTCTTTAGACCCTCTTTAGACCTGCTTTAGTCCTGCTTTAGTCCTGCTTTAGTCCTTCTTTAGACCTGCTTTTGACCCGCTTTAGACCCTCTTTAGACCTGCTTTAGACCTGCTTTAGTCCTGCTTTAGTCCTGCTTTCGACCTTAGACCTTCTTTAGACCTGCTTTAGACCTGCTTTAGACCTGCTTTAGTCCTGCTTTAGACCTGCTTTAGTCCTGCTTTAGACCTGCTTTAGACCTGCTTTAGTCCTGCTTTAGTCCTGCTTTAGACCTGCTTTAGACCTGCTTTAGACCTTAGACCTTCTTTAGACCTTCTTTAGACCTGCTTTAGACCTGCTTTAGTCCTGCTTTAGTCCTGCTTTAGACCTGCTTTAGTCCTTCTTTAGTCCTGCTTTAGTCCTGCTTTAGTCCTGCTTTAGTCCTGCTTTAGACCTGCTTTAGACCCGCTTTAGACCCTCTTTAGACCTGCTTTAGACCTGCTTTAGTCCTGCTTGAGTCCTGCTTTGGACCTGCTTTAGTCCTGCTTTAGTCCTGCTTTAGACCTGCTTTAGACCCGCTTTAGACCTACTTTAGACCTGCTTTAGACCTACTTTAGTCCTGCTTTAGTCCTGCTTTAGACCTGCTTTAGACCCGCTTTAGACCCTCTTTAGACCTGCTTTAGATCTGCTTTAGTCCTTCTTTAGACCTGTTTTGGACCCGCTTTAGACCCTCTTTAGACCCGCTTTAGACCTGCTTTAGACCTGCTTTAGTCCTGCTTTAGACCTGCTTTAGTCCTGCTTTAGTCCTGCTTTGGACCTGCTTTGGACCTGCTTTAGTCCTGCTTTAGACCTGCTTTAGTCCTGCTTTAGTCCTGCTTTAGTCCTGCTTTAGTCCTGCTTTAGTCCTGCTTTGGACCAGCTTTAGTCCTGCTTTAGTCCTGCTTTAGTCCTGCTTTAGTCCTGCTTTAGACCTGCTTTAGTCCTGCTTTAGTCCTGCTTTAGACCTGCTTTAGACCTGCTTTAGTCCTGCTTTAGAACCGCTTTAGACCTGCTTTAGTCCTGCTTTAGTCCTGCTTTAGTCCTTCTTTAGTCCTGCTTTAGTCCTGCTTTGGACTTTCTTTAGACCTGCTTTAGACCTGCTTTAGTCCAGCTTTAGACCTGCTTTGGACTTTCTTTAGACCTGCTTTAGACCTGCTTTAGTCCTGCTTTAGTCCTGCTTTAGACCTGCTTTTGACCCGCTTTTGACCCGCTTTAGACCTGCTTTAGTCCTGCTTTAGACCCGCTTTAGACCCTCTTTAGACCCGCTTTAGACCCTCTTTAGACCTGCTTTAGACCTGCTTTAGTCCTGCTTTAGTCCTGCTTTATACCTGCTTTGGACCCGCTTTAGACCCTCTTTAGACCTGCTTTAGACCTGCTTTAGACCTGCTTTAGTCCTGCTTTAGTCCTGCTTTAGTCCTGCTTTAGTCCTGCTTTAGACCTACTTTAGTCCTACTTTAGTCCTTCTTTAGACCTGCTTTAGTCCTGCTTTAGACCTGCTTTAGTCCTGCTTTAGACCCGCTTTAGAACCGCTTTTGACCTGCTTTAGTCCTGCTTTAGAACCGCTTTAGAGCTGCTTTAGTCCAGCTTTAGACCTGCTTTAGTCCTGCTTTAGTCCTTCTTTAGTCCTGCTTTAGTCCTGCTTTAGTCCTGCTTTAGACCTGCTTTAGACCTGCTTTAGTTCTGCTTTAGAACCGCTTTAGACCTGCTTTAGTCCAGCTTTAGACCTGCTTTAGACCTGCTTTGGACCTTCTTTAGACCTGCTTTAGACCTGCTTTAGTCCTGCTTTAGAACTGCTTTAGTCCTGCTTTAGACCTGCTTTAGACCTGCTTTAGTCCTGCTTTAGAACCGCTTTAGACCTGCTTTAGTCCTTCTTTAGACCTGCTTTAGACCTGCTTTAGTCCTGCTTTAGTTCTGCTTTAGAACCGCTTTAGACCTGCTTTAGTCCTTCTTTAGACCTGCTTTAGACCTGCTTTAGTCCTGCTTTAGTTCTGCTTTAGACCTGCTTTTGACCCGCTTTAGACATGCTTTAGACCTGCTTTAGTCCTGCTTTAGTCCTTCTTTAGACCTGCTTTAGACCTGCTTTAGTCCTGCTTTAGTCCTGCTTTAAACCTGCTTTGACCTGCTTTAGTCCTGCTTTAGTCCCGCTTTAGTCCCGGTTTAGACCCGCTTTAGACCCGCTTTAGACCCGCTTTAGTCCTGCTTTAGACCTGCTTTAGTCCTGCTTTAGTTCTGCTTTAGTCCCGCTTTAGTCCCGGTTTAGACCCGCTTTAGACCTGCTTTAGTCCTGCTTTAGTCCTGCTTTAGACCTGCTTTAGACCTGCTTTAGTCCTGCTTTAGACCCGCTTTAGTCCTGCTTTAGACCTGCTTTAGTCCTTCTTTAGACATGCTTTAGTCCTGCTTTAGACCTTCTTTAGACCTGCTTTAGACCTGCTTTAGACCCGCTTTAGACCTTCTTTAGACCCGCTTTAGACCTTCTTTAGACCTGCTTTAGTCCCGCTTTAGTCCCGGTTTAGACCCGCTTTAGACCCGCTTTAGTCCTGCTTTAGTCCTGGTTTAGACCTGCTTTAGTCCTGCTTTAAACCTGCTTTGACCTGCTTTAGTCCTGCTTTAGTCCTGGTTTAGTCCTGCTTTAGACCTGCTTTAGTCCTGCTTTAGACCTGCTTTAGTCCTGCTTTAGTCCCGCTTTAGTCCTGCTTTAGTCCTGCTTTAGTCCTGCTTTAGACCTGCTTTTGACCCGCTTTAGACCTTCTTTAGACCTGCTTTAGACCTGCATTATACCTTCTTTAGTCCTGCTTTAGTCCTTAGACCTTCTTTAGACCTGCTTTAGACCTGCTTTAGACCCGCTTTAGACCTTCTTTAGACCTGCTTTAGTCCTGCTTTAGTCCTGCTTTAGACCTGCTTTAGTCCTGCTTTAGTCCTGCTTTAGTCCTGCTTTAGACCTGCTTTAGTCCTGCTTTAGTCCCGCTTTAGTCCCGCTTTAGTCCCGGTTTAGACCTTCTTTAGACCTGCTTTGGACCCGCTTTAGACCTTATTTAGACCTGCTTTAGTCCTGCTTTAGTCCTGCATTAGACCTGCTTTAGTCCTGCTTTAGTCCTTCTTTAGACCTTCTTTAGTCCTGCTTTAGTCCTTCTTTTGTCCTGCTTTAGTCCTGCTTTAGACCTGCTTTAGTGCTGCTTTAGTCCTGCTTTAGTCCTTCTTTAGTCCTGCTTTAGTCCTGCTTTAGACCTGCTTTAGTCCTGCTTTAGACCTGCTTTAGACCTGCTTTAGTCCTGCTTTAGAACCGCTTTAGACCTGCTTTAGTCCAGCTTTAGACCTGCTTTAGTCCTGCTTTAGTCCTGCTTTAGTCCTGCTTTAGTCCTGCTTTAGTCCTGCTTTAGACCTGCTTTAGTCTTGCTTTAGTCCTGCTTTAGAACCTCTTTAGACCTGCTTTGGACCTTCTTTAGACCTGCTTTAGTCCTGCTTTAGTCCTGCTTTAGACCTGCTTTAGTCCAGCTTTAGACCTGCTTTAGACCTGCTTTGGACCTTCTTTAGACCTGCTTTAGTCCTGCTTTAGTCCTGCTTTAGTCCTGCTTTAGACCTGCTTTAGTGCTGCTTTAGTCCTGCTTTAGTCCTTCTTTAGTCCTGCTTTAGTCCTGCTTTAGACCTGCTTTAGTCCTGCTTTAGACCTGCTTTAGACCTGCTTTAGTCCTGCTTTAGAACCGCTTTAGACCTGCTTTAGTCCAGCTTTAGACCTGCTTTAGTCCTGCTTTAGTCCTGCTTTAGTCCTGCTTTAGTCCTGCTTTAGACCTGCTTTAGTCTTGCTTTAGTCCTGCTTTAGAACCTCTTTAGACCTGCTTTGGACCTTCTTTAGACCTGCTTTAGTCCTGCTTTAGTCCTGCTTTAGAACCTGCTTTAGACCTGCTTTAGTCCAGCTTTAGACCTGCTTTAGACCTGCTTTGGACCTTCTTTAGACCTGCTTTAGTCCTGCTTTAGTCCTGCTTTAGTCTTGCTTTAGTCTTGCTTTAGTCCTGCTTTAGAACCTGCTTTAGACCTGCTTTAGTCCAGCTTTAGACCTGCTTTAGACCTGCTTTGGACCTTCTTTAGACCTGCTTTAGTCCTGCTTTAGTCCTGCTTTAGTCTTGCTTTAGTCTTGCTTTAGTCCTGCTTTAGACCTGCTTTAGTCCTGCTTTAGTCCTTCTTTAGACCTGCTTTTGACCCTCTTTAGACCCTCTTTAGACCTGCTTTAGTCCTGCTTTAGTCCTGCTTTAGTCCTTCTTTAGACCTGCTTTTGACCCGCTTTAGACCCTCTTTAGACCTGCTTTAGACCTGCTTTAGTCCTGCTTTAGACCTGCTTTAGTCCTGCTTTAGTCCTGCTTTCGACCTTAGACCTTCTTTAGACCTGCTTTAGACCTGCTTTAGACCTGCTTTAGTCCTGCTTTAGACCTGCTTTAGACCTGCTTTAGTCCTGCTTTAGACCTGCTTTAGACCTGCTTTAGTCCTGCTTTAGTCCTGCTTTAGACCTGCTTTAGACCTGCTTTAGACCTTAGACCTTCTTTAGACCTTCTTTAGACCTGCTTTAGACCTGCTTTAGTCCTGCTTTAGTCCTGCTTTAGACCTGCTTTAGTCCTGCTTTAGTCCTGCTTTAGTCCTTCTTTAGTCCTGCTTTAGTCCTGCTTTAGACCTGCTTTAGTCCTGCTTTAGACCTGCTTTAGACCTGCTTTAGTCCTGCTTTAGAACCGCTTTAAACCTGCTTTAGTCCAGCTTTAGACCTGCTTTAGTCCTGCTTTAGTCCTGCTTTAGTCCTGCTTTAGTCCTGCTTTAGTCCTGCTTTAGTCCTGCTTTAGTCCTGCTTTAGACCTGCTTTAGACCCGCTTTAGACCTGCTTTAGTCCTGCTTTAGTCCTTCTTTAGACCGGCTTTAGTCCCGCTTTAGTCCCGCTTTTGACCTGCTTTAGACCTGCTTTAGTCCTGCTTTAGTCCTGCTTTAGACCTGCTTTAGACCCGCTTTAGACCTACTTTAGACCTGCTTTAGACCTACTTTAGTCCTGCTTTAGTCCTGCTTTAGACCTGTTTTGGACCCGCTTTAGACCCTCTTTAGACCTGCTTTAGACCTGCTTTAGTCCTTCTTTAGTCCTGCTTTAGTCCTGCTTTAGACCTGCTTTAGACCTGCTTTAGACCTGCTTTAGAACCGCTTTAGACCTGCTTTAGTCCAGCTTTAGACCAGCTTTAGACCTGCTTTAGTCCTGCTTTAGACCTGCTTTAGTCTTGCTTTAGTCCTGCTTTAGAACCGCTTTAGACCTGCTTTAGTCCAGCTTTAGTCCTGCTTTAGTCCTGCTTTAGACCTGCTTTAGTCCTGCTTTAGTCCTGCTTTAGTCCTGCTTTAGTCCTGCTTTAGACCTGCTTTAGTCCTGCTTTAGACCTGCTTTAGTCCTGCTTTAGTCCTGCTTTAGTCCTAATTTAGACCTGCTTTAGACCCGCTTTAGACCCTCTTTAGACCTGCTTTAGACCTGCTTTAGTCCTGCTTTAGACCTGCTTTAGTCCTGCTTTAGTCCTGCTTTAGACCTTCTTTAGTCCTGCTTTAGACCCTCTTTAGACCTGCTTTGGACCTGCTTTAGTCCTGCTTTAGTCCTTATTTAGACCGGCTTTAGTCCCGCTTTAGTCCCGCTTTTGACCTGCTTTAGACCTGCTTTAGTCCTGCTTTAGACCTACTTTAGTCCTGCTTTAGTCCTTCTTTAGACCTGCTTTGGACCCGCTTTAGACCTTATTTAGACCTGCTTTAGTCCTGCTTTAGTCCTGCTTTAGACCTGCTTTAGTCCTGCTTTAGTCCTTCTTTAGACCTTCTTTAGTCCTGCTTTAGTCCTTCTTTTGTCCTGCTTTAGTCCTGCTTTAGACCTGCTTTAGTCCTGCTTTAGTCCTGCTTTAGTCCTTCTTTAGTCCTGCTTTAGTCCTGCTTTAGACCTGCTTTAGTCCTGCTTTAGACCTGCTTTAGACCTGCTTTAGTCCTGCTTTAGAACCGCTTTAGACCTGCTTTAGTCCAGCTTTAGACCTACTTTAGTCCTGCTTTAGTCCTGCTTTAGTCCTGCTTTAGTCCTGCTTTAGACCTGCTTTAGTCTTGCTTTAGTCCTGCTTTAGAACCGCTTTAGACCTGCTTTAGTCCAGCTTTAGACCTGCTTTAGACCTGCTTTGGACCTTCTTTAGACCTGCTTTAGTCCTGCTTTAGTCCTGCTTTAGTCCTGCTTTAGTCCTTCTTTAGACCTGCTTTTGACCCTCTTTAGACCCTCTTTAGACCTGCTTTAGTCCTGCTTTAGTCCTTCTTTAGTCCTGCTTTAGACCTGCTTTAGTCCTGCTTTAGACCTGCTTTAGTCCTGCTTTAGTCCTGCTTTCGACCTTAGACCTGCTTTAGACCTGCTTTAGACCTGCTTTAGACCTGCTTTAGTCCTGCTTTAGACCTGCTTTAGTCCTGCTTTAGACCTGCTTTAGACCTGCTTTAGTCCTGCTTTAGTCCTGCTTTAGACCTGCTTTAGACCTTAGACCTTCTTTAGACCTTCTTTAGACCTGCTTTAGACCTGCTTTAGTCCTGCTTTAGTCCTGCTTTAGACCTGCTTTAGTCCTTCTTTAGTCCTGCTTTAGTCCTGCTTTAGTCCTGCTTTAGTCCTGCTTTAGACCTGCTTTAGACCCGCTTTAGACCCTCTTTAGACCTGCTTTAGACCTGCTTTAGTCCTGCTTGAGTCCTGCTTTGGACCTGCTTTAGTCCTGCTTTAGTCCTGCTTTAGACCTGCTTTAGACCCGCTTTAGACCTACTTTAGACCTGCTTTAGACCTACTTTAGTCCTGCTTTAGTCCTGCTTTAGACCTGCTTTAGACCCGCTTTAGACCCTCTTTAGACCTGCTTTAGATCTGCTTTAGTCCTTCTTTAGACCTGTTTTGGACCCGCTTTAGACCCTCTTTAGACCCGCTTTAGACCTGCTTTAGACCTGCTTTAGTCCTGCTTTAGACCTGCTTTAGTCCTGCTTTAGTCCTGCTTTGGACCTGCTTTGGACCTGCTTTAGTCCTGCTTTAGACCTGCTTTAGTCCTGCTTTAGTCCTGCTTTAGTCCTGCTTTAGTCCTGCTTTAGTCCTGCTTTGGACCAGCTTTAGTCCTGCTTTAGTCCTGCTTTAGTCCTGCTTTAGTCCTGCTTTAGACCTGCTTTAGTCCTGCTTTAGTCCTGCTTTAGACCTGCTTTAGACCTGCTTTAGTCCTGCTTTAGAACCGCTTTAGACCTGCTTTAGTCCTGCTTTAGTCCTGCTTTAGTCCTTCTTTAGTCCTGCTTTAGACCTGCTTTAGTCCTGCTTTAGTCCAGCTTTAGACCTGCTTTGGACTTTCTTTAGACCTGCTTTAGACCTGCTTTAGTCCTGCTTTAGTCCTGCTTTAGACCTGCTTTTGACCCGCTTTTGACCCGCTTTAGACCTGCTTTAGTCCTGCTTTAGACCCGCTTTAGACCCTCTTTAGACCCGCTTTAGACCCTCTTTAGACCTGCTTTAGACCTGCTTTAGTCCTGCTTTAGTCCTGCTTTATACCTGCTTTGGACCAGCTTTAGACCCTCTTTAGACCTGCTTTAGACCTGCTTTAGACCTGCTTTAGTCCTGCTTTAGTCCTGCTTTAGTCCTGCTTTAGACCTACTTTAGTCCTACTTTAGTCCTTCTTTAGACCTGCTTTGGACCCGCTTTAGACCTGCTTTAGTCCTGCTTTAGTCCTGCTTTAGACCTGCTTTAGTCCTTCTTTAGACCTGCTTTAGTCCTGTTTTAGTCCTTCTTTAGTCCTGCTTTAGTCCTTCTTTTGTCCTGCTTTAGTCCTGCTTTAGACCTGCTTTAGTCCTGCTTTAGACCCGCTTTAGAACCGCTTTTGACCTGCTTTAGTCCTGCTTTAGAACCGCTTTAGAGCTGCTTTAGTCCAGCTTTAGACCTGCTTTAGTCCTGCTTTAGTCCTGCTTTAGTCCTGCTTTAGTCCTGCTTTAGACCTGCTTTAGACCTGCTTTAGACCTGCTTTAGTCCTGCTTTAGAACCGCTTTAGACCTGCTTTAGTCCAGCTTTAGACCTGCTTTAGACCTGCTTTGGACCTTCTTTAGACCGGCTTTAGACCTGCTTTAGTCCTGCTTTAGAACTGCTTTAGTCCTGCTTTAGACCTGCTTTAGACCTGCTTTAGTCCTGCTTTAGAACCGCTTTAGACCTGCTTTAGTCCTTCTTTAGACCTGCTTTAGACCTGCTTTAGTCCTGCTTTAGTTCTGCTTTAGAACCGCTTTAGACCTGCTTTAGTCCTTCTTTAGACCTGCTTTAGACCTGCTTTAGTCCTGCTTTAGTTCTGCTTTAGACCTGCTTTTGACCCGCTTTAGACATGCTTTAGACCTGCTTTAGTCCTGCTTTAGTCCTTCTTTAGACCTGCTTTAGACCTGCTTTAGTCCTGCTTTAGTCCTGCTTTAAACCTGCTTTGACCTGCTTTAGTCCTGCTTTAGTCCCGCTTTAGTCCCGGTTTAGACCCGCTTTAGTCCTGCTTTAGACCCGCTTTAGTCCTGCTTTAGACCTGCTTTAGTCCTGCTTTAGTTCTGCTTTAGTCCCGCTTTAGTCCCGGTTTAGACCCGCTTTAGACCTGCTTTAGTCCTGCTTTAGTCCTGCTTTAGACCTGCTTTAGACCTGCTTTAGTCCTGCTTTAGACCCGCTTTAGTCCTGCTTTAGACCTGCTTTAGTCCTTCTTTAGACATGCTTTAGTCCTGCTTTAGACCTTCTTTAGACCTGCTTTAGACCTGCTTTAGACCCGCTTTAGACCTTCTTTAGACCCGCTTTAGACCTTCTTTAGACCTGCTTTAGTCCCGCTTTAGTCCCGGTTTAGACCCGCTTTAGACCCGCTTTAGTCCTGCTTTAGTCCTGGTATAGACCTGCTTTAGTCCTGCTTTAAACCTGCTTTGACCTGCTTTAGTCCTGCTTTAGTCCTGGTTTAGTCCTGCTTTAGACCTGCTTTAGTCCTGCTTTAGACCTGCTTTAGTCCTGCTTTAGTCCCGCTTTAGTCCTGCTTTAGTCCCGCTTTAGTCCTGCTTTAGACCTGCTTTTGACCCGCTTTAGACCTTCTTTAGACCTGCTTTAGACCTGCATTATACCTTCTTTAGTCCTGCTTTAGTCCTTAGACCTTCTTTAGACCTGCTTTAGACCTGCTTTAGACCCGCTTTAGACCTTCTTTAGACCTGCTTTAGACCCGCTTTAGACCCGCTTTAGTCCTGCTTTAGTCCTGCTTTAGTCCTGCTTTAGACCTGCTTTAGTCCTGCTTTAGTCCCGCTTTAGTCCCGCTTTAGTCCCGGTTTAGACCTTCTTTAGTCCTGCTTTAGACCTGCTTTAGTCCTGCTTTAGACCTGCTTTAGTCCTGCTTTAGTCCTGCTTTAGTCCTTCTTTAGACCTGCTTTAGTCCTACTTTAGTTCTGCTTTAGTCCCGCTTTAGTCCTGCTTTAGACCTGCTTAGTCCTGCTTTAGTCCTGCTTTAGACCTGCTTTTGACCCGCTTTAGACCCTCTTTAGACCTGCTTTAGACCTGCTTTAGTCCTTCTTTAGACCTGCTTTAGACCTGCTTTAGACCCGCTTTAGACCTTCTTTGGACCTGCTTTAGTCCTGGTTTAGTCCTGGTTTAGACCTGCTTTAGTCCTGCTTTAGTCCTGCTTTAGACCTGCTTTAGACCTGCTTTAGTCCTGCTTTAGTCCTGCTTTAGTCCTGCTTTAGAACCGCTTTAGACCTGCTTTAGACCTGCTTTGGACCTTCTTTAGACCTGCTTTTGACCTTCTTTAGACCTGCTTTAGACCTGCTTGAGTCCTGCTTTAGTCCTTCTTTAGACCTGCTTTTGACCCGCTTTAGACCCTATTTAGACCTGCTTTAGACCTGCTTTAGTCCTTCTTTAGACCTGCTTTAGACCCGCTTTAGACCTGCTTTAGACCTGCTTTAGTCCTGCTTTAGTCCTGCTTTAGACCTGCTTTAGTCCTGCTTTAGACCCGCTTTAGACCCTCTTTAGACCTGCTTTGGACCCGCTTTAGACCCTCTTTAGACCTGCTTTAGACCTGCTTTAGTCCTTCTTTAGACCTGCTTTAGACCCGCTTTAGACCTGCTTTAGACCTGCTTTAGTCCTGCTTTAGTCCTGCTTTAGACCTGCTTTAGTCCTGCTTTAGACCCGCTTTAGACCCTCTTTAGACCTGCTTTGGACCCGCTTTAGACCCTCTTTAGACCCGCTTTGGACCTGCTTTAGTCCTTCTTTAGACCTGCTTTAGACCCGCTTTAGACCTGCTTTAGACCTGCTTTAGTCCTGCTTTAGACCTGCTTTAGACCCGCTTTAGACCCTCTTTAGACCTGCTTTAGACCCGCTTTAGACCTGCTTTAGACCCGCTTTAGTCCTTCTTTAGACCTGCTTTAGACCCGCTTTAGACCTGCTTTAGACCCGCTTTAGTCCTGCTTTAGTCCTGCTTTAGACTCTCTTTAGACCTGCTTTGGACCCACTTTAGACCCTCTTTAGACCTGCTTTAGTCCAGCTTTAGACCTGCTTTGGACCTTCTTTAGACCAGCTTTAGACCTGCTTTAGTCCTGCTTTAGTCCTGCTTTAGTCCTTCTTTAGTCCTGCTTTAGTCCTGCTTTAGAACCGCTTTAGAACCGCTTTAGACCTGCTTTAGTCCAGCTTTAGTCCTGCTTTAGACCTGCTTTAGACCTGCTTTAGACCTGCTTTAGTCCTGCTTTAGAACCGCTTTAGACCTGCTTTAGTCCTGCTTTAGTCCTGCTTTAGTCCTGCTTTAGACCTGCTTTAGTCTTGCTTTAGTCCTGCTTTAGAACCGCTTTAGACCTTTAGACCTGCTTTAGTCCAGCTTTAGACCTGCTTTAGTCCTGCTTTACTCCATCTTTAGACCTGCTTGAGTCCTGCTTGAGTCCTGCTTGAGTCCTGCTTTAGTCCTGCTTTAGACCTGCTTTAGTCTTGCTTTAGTCCTGCTTTAGTCCTGCTTTAGAACCGCTTTAGACCTGCTTTAGTCCAGCTTTAGTCCTGCTTTAGTCCTGCTTTAGACCTGCTTTAGAACTGCTTTAGTCCTGCTTTAGTCCTGCTTTAGTCCTGCTTTAGACCTGCTTTAGTCCTGCTTTAGACCTGGTTTAGTCCTGCTTTAGTCCTGCTTTAGTCCTAATTTAGTCCTTCTTTAGACCGGCTTTAGTCCCGCTTTAGTCCTGCTTTTGACCTGCTTTAGACCTGCTTTAGTCCTGCTTTAGACCTACTTTAGTCCTGCTTTAGTCCTTCTTTAGACCTGCTTTGGACCTGCTTTAGTCCTGCTTTAGTCCTTCTTTAGACCGGCTTTAGTCCCGCTTTAGTCCTGCTTTTGACCTGCTTTAGACCTGCTTTAGTCCTGCTTTAGACCTACTTTAGTCCTGCTTTAGTCCTTCTTTAGACCTGCTTTGGACCCGCTTTAGACCTTATTTAGACCTGCTTTAGTCCTGCTTTAATCCTGCTTTAGTCCTGCTTTAGTCCTTCTTTAGTCCTGCTTTAGTCCTTCTTTTGTCCTGCTTTAGTCCTGCTTTAGACCTGCTTTAGTCCTGCTTTAGTCCTGCTTTAGTCCTGCTTTAGACCTGCTTTAGTCCTGCTTTAGACCTGCTTTAGACCTGCTTTAGTCCTGCTTTAGAACCGCTTTAGACCTGCTTTAGTCCAGCTTTAGACCTGCTTTAGTCCTGCTTTAGTCCTGCTTTAGTCCTGCTTTAGACCTGCTTTAGTCTTGCTTTAGTCCTGCTTTAGAACCGCTTTAGACCTGCTTTAGTCCAGCTTTAGACCTGCTTTGGACCTTCTTTAGACCTGCTTTAGTCCTGCTTTAGTCCTGCTTTAGTCCTGCTTTAGACCTGCTTTAGACCTGCTTTAGTCTTGCTTTAGTCCTGCTTTAGACCTGCTTTTGACCTTCTTTAGACCTGCTTTAGTCCTGCTTTAGTCCTTCTTTAGACCTGCTTTTGACCTTCTTTAGACCTGCTTTAGACCTGCTTTAGTCCTGCTTTAGTCCTTCTTTAGACCTGCTTTTGACCCGCTTTAGACCCTCTTTAGACCTGCTTTAGACCTGCTTTAGTCCTGCTTTAGTCCTGCTTTAGTCCTGCTTTAGTCCTTCTTTAGACCTGCTTTTGACCCGCTTTAGACCCTCTTTAGACCTGCTTTAGACCTGCTTTAGTCCTGCTTTAGTCCCGCTTTAGTCCCGCTTTAGTCCCGGTTTAGACCTTCTTTAGTCCTGCTTTAGACCTGCTTTAGTCCTGCTTTAGACCTGCTTTAGTCCTGCTTTAGTCCTTCTTTAGACCTGCTTTAGACCTGCTTTAGTCCTTCTTTAGACCTGCTTTAGTCCTACTTTAGTTCTGCTTTAGTCCCGCTTTAGTCCTGCTTTAGACCTGCTTTAGTCCTGCTTTAGTCATTCTTTAGACCTGCTTTTGACCCGATTTAGACCCTCTTTAGACCTGCTTTAGACCTGATTTAGTCCTACTTTAGTCCTGCTTCAGTCCTTCTTTAGACCTGCTTTAGACCTGCTTTAGACCTGCTTTAGACCTGCTTTAGTCCTGCTTTAGACCTGCTTTAGTCCTGCTTTAGACCTGCTTTAGACCTGCTTTAGTCCTGCTTTAGTCCTGCTTTAGACCTGCTTTAGACCTTAGACCTTCTTTAGACCTTCTTTAGACCTGCTTTAGACCTGCTTTAGTCCTGCTTTAGTCCTGCTTTAGACCTGCTTTAGTCCTTCTTTAGTCCTGCTTTAGTCCTGCTTTAGTCCTGCTTTAGTCCTGCTTTAGACCTGCTTTAGACCCGCTTTAGACCCTCTTTAGACCTGCTTTAGACCTGCTTTAGTCCTGCTTGAGTCCTGCTTTGGACCTGCTTTAGTCCTGCTTTAGTCCTGCTTTAGACCTGCTTTAGACCCGCTTTAGACCTACTTTAGACCTGCTTTAGACCTACTTTAGTCCTGCTTTAGTCCTGCTTTAGACCTGCTTTAGACCCGCTTTAGACCCTCTTTAGACCTGCTTTAGATCTGCTTTAGTCCTTCTTTAGACCTGTTTTGGACCCGCTTTAGACCCTCTTTAGACCCGCTTTAGACCTGCTTTAGACCTGCTTTAGTCCTGCTTTAGACCTGCTTTAGTCCTGCTTTAGTCCTGCTTTGGACCTGCTTTGGACCTGCTTTAGTCCTGCTTTAGACCTGCTTTAGTCCTGCTTTAGTCCTGCTTTAGTCCTGCTTTAGTCCTGCTTTAGTCCTGCTTTGGACCAGCTTTAGTCCTGCTTTAGTCCTGCTTTAGTCCTGCTTTAGTCCTGCTTTAGACCTGCTTTAGTCCTGCTTTAGTCCTGCTTTAGACCTGCTTTAGACCTGCTTTAGTCCTGCTTTAGAACCGCTTTAGACCTGCTTTAGTCCTGCTTTAGTCCTGCTTTAGTCCTTCTTTAGTCCTGCTTTAGACCTGCTTTAGTCCTGCTTTAGTCCAGCTTTAGACCTGCTTTGGACTTTCTTTAGACCTGCTTTAGACCTGCTTTAGTCCTGCTTTAGTCCTGCTTTAGACCTGCTTTTGACCCGCTTTTGACCCGCTTTAGACCTGCTTTAGTCCTGCTTTAGACCCGCTTTAGACCCTCTTTAGACCCGCTTTAGACCCTCTTTAGACCTGCTTTAGACCTGCTTTAGTCCTGCTTTAGTCCTGCTTTATACCTGCTTTGGACCAGCTTTAGACCCTCTTTAGACCTGCTTTAGACCTGCTTTAGACCTGCTTTAGTCCTGCTTTAGTCCTGCTTTAGTCCTGCTTTAGTCCTGCTTTAGACCTACTTTAGTCCTACTTTAGTCCTTCTTTAGACCTGCTTTGGACCCGCTTTAGACCTGCTTTAGTCCTGCTTTAGTCCTGCTTTAGACCTGCTTTAGTCCTTCTTTAGACCTGCTTTAGTCCTGTTTTAGTCCTTCTTTAGTCCTGCTTTAGTCCTTCTTTTGTCCTGCTTTAGTCCTGCTTTAGACCTGCTTTAGTCCTGCTTTAGACCCGCTTTAGAACCGCTTTTGACCTGCTTTAGTCCTGCTTTAGAACCGCTTTAGAGCTGCTTTAGTCCAGCTTTAGACCTGCTTTAGTCCTGCTTTAGTCCTGCTTTAGTCCTGCTTTAGTCCTGCTTTAGACCTGCTTTAGACCTGCTTTAGACCTGCTTTAGTCCTGCTTTAGAACCGCTTTAGACCTGCTTTAGTCCAGCTTTAGACCTGCTTTAGACCTGCTTTGGACCTTCTTTAGACCGGCTTTAGACCTGCTTTAGTCCTGCTTTAGAACTGCTTTAGTCCTGCTTTAGACCTGCTTTAGACCTGCTTTAGTCCTGCTTTAGAACCGCTTTAGACCTGCTTTAGTCCTTCTTTAGACCTGCTTTAGACCTGCTTTAGTCCTGCTTTAGTTCTGCTTTAGAACCGCTTTAGACCTGCTTTAGTCCTTCTTTAGACCTGCTTTAGACCTGCTTTAGTCCTGCTTTAGTTCTGCTTTAGACCTGCTTTTGACCCGCTTTAGACATGCTTTAGACCTGCTTTAGTCCTGCTTTAGTCCTTCTTTAGACCTGCTTTAGACCTGCTTTAGTCCTGCTTTAGTCCTGCTTTAAACCTGCTTTGACCTGCTTTAGTCCTGCTTTAGTCCCGCTTTAGTCCCGGTTTAGACCCGCTTTAGTCCTGCTTTAGACCCGCTTTAGTCCTGCTTTAGACCTGCTTTAGTCCTGCTTTAGTTCTGCTTTAGTCCCGCTTTAGTCCCGGTTTAGACCCGCTTTAGACCTGCTTTAGTCCTGCTTTAGTCCTGCTTTAGACCTGCTTTAGACCTGCTTTAGTCCTGCTTTAGACCCGCTTTAGTCCTGCTTTAGACCTGCTTTAGTCCTTCTTTAGACATGCTTTAGTCCTGCTTTAGACCTTCTTTAGACCTGCTTTAGACCTGCTTTAGACCCGCTTTAGACCTTCTTTAGACCCGCTTTAGACCTTCTTTAGACCTGCTTTAGTCCCGCTTTAGTCCCGGTTTAGACCCGCTTTAGACCCGCTTTAGTCCTGCTTTAGTCCTGGTATAGACCTGCTTTAGTCCTGCTTTAAACCTGCTTTGACCTGCTTTAGTCCTGCTTTAGTCCTGGTTTAGTCCTGCTTTAGACCTGCTTTAGTCCTGCTTTAGACCTGCTTTAGTCCTGCTTTAGTCCCGCTTTAGTCCTGCTTTAGTCCCGCTTTAGTCCTGCTTTAGACCTGCTTTTGACCCGCTTTAGACCTTCTTTAGACCTGCTTTAGACCTGCATTATACCTTCTTTAGTCCTGCTTTAGTCCTTAGACCTTCTTTAGACCTGCTTTAGACCTGCTTTAGACCCGCTTTAGACCTTCTTTAGACCTGCTTTAGTCCTGCTTTAGACCTGCTTTAGTCCTGCTTTAGACCCGCTTTAGACCCGCTTTAGTCCTGCTTTAGTCCTGCTTTAGTCCTGCTTTAGACCTGCTTTAGTCCTGCTTTAGTCCCGCTTTAGTCCCGCTTTAGTCCCGGTTTAGACCTTCTTTAGTCCTGCTTTAGACCTGCTTTAGTCCTGCTTTAGACCTGCTTTAGTCCTGCTTTAGTCCTGCTTTAGTCCTTCTTTAGACCTGCTTTAGTCCTACTTTAGTTCTGCTTTAGTCCCGCTTTAGTCCTGCTTTAGACCTGCTTAGTCCTGCTTTAGTCCTGCTTTAGACCTGCTTTTGACCCGCTTTAGACCCTCTTTAGACCTGCTTTAGACCTGCTTTAGTCCTTCTTTAGACCTGCTTTAGACCTGCTTTAGACCCGCTTTAGACCTTCTTTGGACCTGCTTTAGTCCTGGTTTAGTCCTGGTTTAGACCTGCTTTAGTCCTGCTTTAGTCCTGCTTTAGACCTGCTTTAGACCTGCTTTAGTCCTGCTTTAGTCCTGCTTTAGTCCTGCTTTAGAACCGCTTTAGACCTGCTTTAGACCTGCTTTGGACCTTCTTTAGACCTGCTTTTGACCTTCTTTAGACCTGCTTTAGACCTGCTTGAGTCCTGCTTTAGTCCTTCTTTAGACCTGCTTTTGACCCGCTTTAGACCCTATTTAGACCTGCTTTAGACCTGCTTTAGTCCTTCTTTAGACCTGCTTTAGACCCGCTTTAGACCTGCTTTAGACCTGCTTTAGTCCTGCTTTAGTCCTGCTTTAGACCTGCTTTAGTCCTGCTTTAGACCCGCTTTAGACCCTCTTTAGACCTGCTTTGGACCCGCTTTAGACCCTCTTTAGACCTGCTTTAGACCTGCTTTAGTCCTTCTTTAGACCTGCTTTAGACCCGCTTTAGACCTGCTTTAGACCTGCTTTAGTCCTGCTTTAGTCCTGCTTTAGACCTGCTTTAGTCCTGCTTTAGACCCGCTTTAGACCCTCTTTAGACCTGCTTTGGACCCGCTTTAGACCCTCTTTAGACCCGCTTTGGACCTGCTTTAGTCCTTCTTTAGACCTGCTTTAGACCCGCTTTAGACCTGCTTTAGACCTGCTTTAGTCCTGCTTTAGACCTGCTTTAGACCCGCTTTAGACCCTCTTTAGACCTGCTTTAGACCCGCTTTAGACCTGCTTTAGACCCGCTTTAGTCCTTCTTTAGACCTGCTTTAGACCCGCTTTAGACCTGCTTTAGACCCGCTTTAGTCCTGCTTTAGTCCTGCTTTAGACTCTCTTTAGACCTGCTTTGGACCCACTTTAGACCCTCTTTAGACCTGCTTTAGTCCAGCTTTAGACCTGCTTTGGACCTTCTTTAGACCAGCTTTAGACCTGCTTTAGTCCTGCTTTAGTCCTGCTTTAGTCCTTCTTTAGTCCTGCTTTAGTCCTGCTTTAGAACCGCTTTAGAACCGCTTTAGACCTGCTTTAGTCCAGCTTTAGTCCTGCTTTAGACCTGCTTTAGACCTGCTTTAGACCTGCTTTAGTCCTGCTTTAGAACCGCTTTAGACCTGCTTTAGTCCTGCTTTAGTCCTGCTTTAGTCCTGCTTTAGACCTGCTTTAGTCTTGCTTTAGTCCTGCTTTAGAACCGCTTTAGACCTTTAGACCTGCTTTAGTCCAGCTTTAGACCTGCTTTAGTCCTGCTTTACTCCATCTTTAGACCTGCTTGAGTCCTGCTTGAGTCCTGCTTGAGTCCTGCTTTAGTCCTGCTTTAGACCTGCTTTAGTCTTGCTTTAGTCCTGCTTTAGTCCTGCTTTAGAACCGCTTTAGACCTGCTTTAGTCCAGCTTTAGTCCTGCTTTAGTCCTGCTTTAGACCTGCTTTAGAACTGCTTTAGTCCTGCTTTAGTCCTGCTTTAGTCCTGCTTTAGACCTGCTTTAGTCCTGCTTTAGACCTGGTTTAGTCCTGCTTTAGTCCTGCTTTAGTCCTAATTTAGTCCTTCTTTAGACCGGCTTTAGTCCCGCTTTAGTCCTGCTTTTGACCTGCTTTAGACCTGCTTTAGTCCTGCTTTAGACCTACTTTAGTCCTGCTTTAGTCCTTCTTTAGACCTGCTTTGGACCTGCTTTAGTCCTGCTTTAGTCCTTCTTTAGACCGGCTTTAGTCCCGCTTTAGTCCTGCTTTTGACCTGCTTTAGACCTGCTTTAGTCCTGCTTTAGACCTACTTTAGTCCTGCTTTAGTCCTTCTTTAGACCTGCTTTGGACCCGCTTTAGACCTTATTTAGACCTGCTTTAGTCCTGCTTTAATCCTGCTTTAGTCCTGCTTTAGTCCTTCTTTAGTCCTGCTTTAGTCCTTCTTTTGTCCTGCTTTAGTCCTGCTTTAGACCTGCTTTAGTCCTGCTTTAGTCCTGCTTTAGTCCTGCTTTAGACCTGCTTTAGTCCTGCTTTAGACCTGCTTTAGACCTGCTTTAGTCCTGCTTTAGAACCGCTTTAGACCTGCTTTAGTCCAGCTTTAGACCTGCTTTAGTCCTGCTTTAGTCCTGCTTTAGTCCTGCTTTAGACCTGCTTTAGTCTTGCTTTAGTCCTGCTTTAGAACCGCTTTAGACCTGCTTTAGTCCAGCTTTAGACCTGCTTTGGACCTTCTTTAGACCTGCTTTAGTCCTGCTTTAGTCCTGCTTTAGTCCTGCTTTAGACCTGCTTTAGACCTGCTTTAGTCTTGCTTTAGTCCTGCTTTAGACCTGCTTTTGACCTTCTTTAGACCTGCTTTAGTCCTGCTTTAGTCCTTCTTTAGACCTGCTTTTGACCTTCTTTAGACCTGCTTTAGACCTGCTTTAGTCCTGCTTTAGTCCTTCTTTAGACCTGCTTTTGACCCGCTTTAGACCCTCTTTAGACCTGCTTTAGACCTGCTTTAGTCCTGCTTTAGTCCTGCTTTAGTCCTGCTTTAGTCCTTCTTTAGACCTGCTTTTGACCCGCTTTAGACCCTCTTTAGACCTGCTTTAGACCTGCTTTAGTCCTGCTTTAGTCCCGCTTTAGTCCCGCTTTAGTCCCGGTTTAGACCTTCTTTAGTCCTGCTTTAGACCTGCTTTAGTCCTGCTTTAGACCTGCTTTAGTCCTGCTTTAGTCCTTCTTTAGACCTGCTTTAGACCTGCTTTAGTCCTTCTTTAGACCTGCTTTAGTCCTACTTTAGTTCTGCTTTAGTCCCGCTTTAGTCCTGCTTTAGACCTGCTTTAGTCCTGCTTTAGTCCTGCTTTAGACCTGCTTTTGATCCGCTTTAGACCCTCTTTAGACCTGCTTTAGACCTGCTTTAGTCCTTCTTTAGACCTGCTTTAGACCCGCTTTAGACCTTCTTTGGACCTGCTTTAGTCCTGGTTTAGTCCTGGTTTAGACCTGCTTTAGACCTGCTTTAGTCCTGCTTTAGTCCTGCTTTAGTCCTGCTTTAGAACCGCTTTGGACCTTCTTTAGACCTGCTTTAGACCTGCTTGAGTCCTGCTTTAGTCCTTCTTTAGACCTGCTTTTGACCCGCTTTAGACCCTATTTAGACCTGCTTTAGACCTGCTTTAGTCCTTCTTTAGACCTGCTTTAGACCCGCTTTAGACCTGCTTTAGACCTGCTTTAGTCCTGCTTTAGTCCTGCTTTAGACCCGCTTTAAACCCTCTTTAGACCTGCTTTGGACCCGCTTTAGACCCTCTTTAGACCTGCTTTAGACCTGCTTTAGTCCTTCTTTAGACCTGCTTTAGACCTGCTTTAGTCCAGCTTTAGACCTGCTTTGGACCTTCTTTAGACCAGCTTTAGACCTGCTTTAGTCCTGCTTTAGTCCTGCTTTAGTCCTTCTTTAGTCCTGCTTTAGTCCTGCTTTAGAACCGCTTTAGAACCGCTTTAGACCTGCTTTAGTCCAGCTTTAGTCCTGCTTTAGACCTGCTTTAGACCTGCTTTAGACCTGCTTTAGTCCTGCTTTAGAACCGCTTTAGACCTGCTTTAGTCCTGCTTTAGTCCTGCTTTAGTCTTGCTTTAGTCCTGCTTTAGAACCGCTTTAGACCTTTAGACCTGCTTTAGTCCAGCTTTAGACCTGCTTTAGTCCTGCTTTAGTCCATCTTTAGACCTGCTTTAGTCCTGCTTTAGGCCTGCTTGAGTCCTGCTTGAGTCCTGCTTGAGTCCTGCTTTAGTCCTGCTTTAGACCTGCTTTAGTCTTGCTTTAGTCCTGCTTTAGAACTGCTTTAGACCTGCTTTAGTCCAGCTTTAGTCCTGCTTTAGTCCTGCTTTAGACCTGCTTTAGAACTGCTTTAGTCCTGCTTTAGTCCTGCTTTAGTCCTGCTTTAGACCTGCTTTAGTCCTGCTTTAGACCTGCTTTAGTCCTGCTTTAGTCCTGCTTTAGTCCTGCTTTAGTCCTAATTTAGTCCTTCTTTAGACCGGCTTTAGTCCCGCTTTAGTCCTGCTTTTGACCTGCTTTAGACCTGCTTTAGTCCTGCTTTAGACCTACTTTAGTCCTGCTTTAGTCCTTCTTTAGACCTGCTTTGGACCTGCTTTAGTCCTGCTTTAGTCCTTCTTTAGACCGGCTTTAGTCCCGCTTTAGTCCTGCTTTTGACCTGCTTTAGACCTGCTTTAGTCCTGCTTTAGACCTACTTTAGTCCTGCTTTAGTCCTTATTTAGACCTGCTTTGGACCCGCTTTAGACCTTATTTAGACCTGCTTTAGTCCTGCTTTAATCCTGCTTTAGTCCTGCTTTAGTCCTTCTTTAGACCTGCTCTAGTCCTGCTTTAGTCCTTCTTTAGTCCTGCTTTAGTCCTTCTTTTGTCCTGCTTTAGTCCTGCTTTAGACCTGCTTTAGTCCTGCTTTAGTCCTGCTTTAGTCCTGCTTTAGACCTGCTTTAGTCCTGCTTTAGACCTGCTTTAGACCTGCTTTAGTCCTGCTTTAGAACCGCTTTAGACCTGCTTTAGTCCAGCTTTAGACCTGCTTTAGTCCTGCTTTAGTCCTGCTTTAGTCCTGCTTTAGTCCTGCTTTAGACCTGCTTTAGTCTTGCTTTAGTCCTGCTTTAGACCTGCTTTAGACCTGCTTTAGTCCTGCTTTAGACCCGCTTTAGTCCTGCTTTAGACCTGCTTTAGTCCTTCTTTAGACATGCTTTAGTCCTTCTTTAGACCTGCTTTAGACCTGCTTTAGTCCTGCTTTAGTCCTGCTTTAAACCTGCTTTGACCTGCTTTAGTCCTGCTTTAGTCCCGCTTTAGTCCCGGTTTAGACCCGCTTTAGTCCTGCTTTAGACCCGCTTTAGTCCTGCTTTAGACCTGCTTTAGTCCTGCTTTAGTTCTGCTTTAGTCCCGCTTTAGTCCCGGTTTAGACCCGCTTTAGACCTGCTTTAGTCCTGCTTTAGTCCTGCTTTAGACCTGCTTTAGACCTGCTTTAGTCCTGCTTTAGACCCGCTTTAGTCCTGCTTTAGACCTGCTTTAGTCCTTCTTTAGACATGCTTTAGTCCTGCTTTAGACCTTCTTTAGACCTGCTTTAGACCTGCTTTAGACCCGCTTTAGACCTTCTTTAGACCCGCTTTAGACCTTCTTTAGACCTGCTTTAGTCCCGCTTTAGTCCCGGTTTAGACCCGCTTTAGACCCGCTTTAGTCCTGCTTTAGTCCTGGTTTAGACCTGCTTTAGTCCTGCTTTAAACCTGCTTTGACCTGCTTTAGTCCTGCTTTAGTCCTGGTTTAGTCCTGCTTTAGACCTGCTTTAGTCCTGCTTTAGACCTGCTTTAGTCCTGCTTTAGTCCCGCTTTAGTCCTGCTTTAGTCCTGCTTTAGTCCTGCTTTAGACCTGCTTTTGACCCGCTTTAGACCTTCTTTAGACCTGCTTTAGACCTGCATTATACCTTCTTTAGTCCTGCTTTAGTCCTTAGACCTTCTTTAGACCTGCTTTAGACCTGCTTTAGACCCGCTTTAGACCTTCTTTAGACCTGCTTTAGTCCTGCTTTAGACCTGCTTTAGTCCTGCTTTAGACCCGCTTTAGACCCGCTTTAGTCCTGCTTTAGTCCTGCTTTAGTCCTGCTTTAGACCTGCTTTAGTCCTGCTTTAGTCCCGCTTTAGTCCCGCTTTAGTCCCGGTTTAGACCTTCTTTAGTCCTGCTTTAGACCTGCTTTAGTCCTGCTTTAGACCTGCTTTAGTCCTGCTTTAGTCCTTCTTTAGACCTGCTTTAGACCTGCTTTAGTCCTTCTTTAGACCTGCTTTAGTCCTACTTTAGTTCTGCTTTAGTCCCGCTTTAGTCCTGCTTTAGACCTGCTTTAGTCCTGCTTTAGTCCTGCTTTAGACCTGCTTTTGACCCGCTTTAGACCCTCTTTAGACCTGCTTTAGACCTGCTTTAGTCCTTCTTTAGACCTGCTTTAGACCTGCTTTAGACCCGCTTTAGACCTTCTTTGGACCTGCTTTAGTCCTGGTTTAGTCCTGGTTTAGACCTGCTTTAGTCCTGCTTTAGTCCTGCTTTAGACCTGCTTTAGACCTGCTTTAGTCCTGCTTTAGTCCTGCTTTAGTCCTGCTTTAGAACCGCTTTAGACCTGCTTTAGACCTGCTTTGGACCTTCTTTAGACCTGCTTTAGACCTGCTTGAGTCCTGCTTTAGTCCTTCTTTAGACCTGCTTTTGACCCGCTTTAGACCCTATTTAGACCTGCTTTAGACCTGCTTTAGTCCTTCTTTAGACCTGCTTTAGACCCGCTTTAGACCTGCTTTAGACCTGCTTTAGTCCTGCTTTAGTCCTGCTTTAGACCTGCTTTAGTCCTGCTTTAGACCCGCTTTAGACCCTCTTTAGACCTGCTTTAGACCTGCTTTAGTCCTTCTTTAGACCTGCTTTAGACCCGCTTTAGACCTGCTTTAGACCTGCTTTAGTCCTGCTTTAGTCCTGCTTTGGACCTGCTTTAGTCCTGCTTTGGACCCGCTTTAGACCCTCTTTAGACCTGCTTTAGTCCTGCTTTAGACCTGCTTTAGTCCTGCTTTAGACCCGCTTTAGACCCTCTTTAGACCTGCTTTAGACCTGCTTTAGTCCTTCTTTAGACCTGCTTTAGACCCTCTTTAGACCTGCTTTAGACCTGCTTTAGTCCTTCTTTAGACCTGCTTTAGACCCGCTTTAGACCTGCTTTAGACCTGCTTTAGTCCTGCTTTAGTCCTGCTTTAGACCTGCTTTAGTCCTGCTTTGGACCCGCTTTAGACCCTCTTTAGACCTGCTTTAGACCTGCTTTAGTCCTTCTTTAGACCTGCTTTAGACCCGCTTTAGACCTGCTTTAGACCTGCTTTAGTCCTGCTTTAGTCCTGCTTTAGACCTGCTTTAGTCCTGCTTTAGACCCGCTTTAGACCCTCTTTAGACCTGCTTTGGACCCGCTTTAGACCCTCTTTAGACCCGCTTTGGACCTGCTTTAGTCCTTCTTTAGACCTGCTTTAGACCCGCTTTAGACCTGCTTTAGACCTGCTTTAGTCCTGCTTTAGACCTGCTTTAGACCCGCTTTAGACCCTCTTTAGACCTGCTTTAGACCCGCTTTAGACCTGCTTTAGACCCGCTTTAGTCCTTCTTTAGACCTGCTTTAGACCCGCTTTAGACCTGCTTTAGACCCGCTTTAGTCCTGCTTTAGTCCTGCTTTAGACTCTCTTTAGACCTGCTTTGGACCCGCTTTAGACCCTCTTTAGACCTGCTTTAGTCCAGCTTTAGACCTGCTTTGGACCTTCTTTAGACCAGCTTTAGACCTGCTTTAGACCCGCTTTAGTCCTTCTTTAGACCTGCTTTAGACCCGCTTTACACCTGCTTTAGTCCTGCTTTAGTCCTGCTTTAGTCCTTCTTTAGTCCTGCTTTAGTCCTGCTTTAGAACCGCTTTAGAACCGCTTTAGACCTGCTTTAGTCCAGCTTTAGTCCTGCTTTAGACCTGCTTTAGACCTGCTTTAGACCTGCTTTAGTCCTGCTTTAGAACCGCTTTAGACCTGCTTTAGTCCTGCTTTAGTCCTGCTTTAGTCCTGCTTTAGACCTGCTTTAGTCTTGCTTTAGTCCTGCTTTAGAACCGCTTTAGACCTTTAGACCTGCTTTAGTCCAGCTTTAGACCTGCTTTAGTCCTGCTTTAGTCCATCTTTAGACCTGCTTTAGTCCTGCTTGAGTCCTGCTTGAGTCCTGCTTGAGTCCTGCTTTAGTCCTGCTTTAGACCTGCTTTAGTCTTGCTTTAGTCCTGCTTTAGTCCTGCTTTAGAACCGCTTTAGACCTGCTTTAGTCCAGCTTTAGTCCTGCTTTAGTCCTGCTTTAGACCTGCTTTAGAACTGCTTTAGTCCTGCTTTAGACCTGCTTTAGACCTGCTTTAGTCCTGCTTTAGACCTGGTTTAGTCCTGCTTTAGTCCTGCTTTAGTCCTAATTTAGTCCTTCTTTAGACCGGCTTTAGTCCCGCTTTAGTCCTGCTTTTGACCTGCTTTAGACCTGCTTTAGTCCTGCTTTAGACCTACTTTAGTCCTGCTTTAGTCCTTCTTTAGACCTGCTTTGGACCTGCTTTAGTCCTGCTTTAGTCCTTCTTTAGACCGGCTTTAGTCCCGCTTTAGTCCTGCTTTTGACCTGCTTTAGACCTGCTTTAGTCCTGCTTTAGACCTACTTTAGTCCTGCTTTAGTCCTTCTTTAGACCTGCTTTGGACCCGCTTTAGACCTTATTTAGACCTGCTTTAGTCCTGCTTTAATCCTGCTTTAGTCCTGCTTTAGTCCTTCTTTTGTCCTGCTTTAGTCCTGCTTTAGACCTGCTTTAGTCCTGCTTTAGTCCTGCTTTAGTCCTGCTTTAGACCTGCTTTAGTCCTGCTTTAGACCTGCTTTAGACCTGCTTTAGTCCTGCTTTAGAACCGCTTTAGACCTGCTTTAGTCCAGCTTTAGACCTGCTTTAGTCCTGCTTTAGTCCTGCTTTAGTCCTGCTTTAGACCTGCTTTAGTCTTGCTTTAGTCCTGCTTTAGAACCGCTTTAGACCTGCTTTAGACCTGCTTTAGACCTGCTTTGGACCTGCTTTGGACCTTCTTTAGACCTGCTTTAGTCCTGCTTTAGTCCTGCTTTAGTCCTGCTTTAGACCTGCTTTAGACCTGCTTTAGTCTTGCTTTAGTCCTGCTTTAGACCTGCTTTAGTCCTGCTTTAGTCCTTCTTTAGACCTGCTTTAGACCTGCTTTAGTCCTGCTTTAGTCCTTCTTTAGACCTGCTTTTGACCCGCTTTAGAACCTCTTTAGACCTGCTTTAGACCTGCTTTAGTCCTGCTTTAGTCCTGCTTTAGTCCTTCTTTAGACCTGCTTTAGACCTGCTTTAGTCCTGCTTTAGACCTGCTTTAGTCCTGCTTTAGTCCCGCTTTAGTCCCGCTTTAGTCCCGGTTTAGACCTTCTTTAGTCCTGCTTTAGACCTGCTTTAGTCCTGCTTTAGACCTGCTTTAGTCCTGCTTTAGTCCTTCTTTAGACCTGCTTTAGACCTGCTTTAGTCCTTCTTTAGACCTGCTTTAGTCCTACTTTAGTTCTGCTTTAGTCCCGCTTTAGTCCTGCTTTAGACCTGCTTTTGACCCGCTTTAGACCCTCTTTAGACCTGCTTTAGACCTGCTTTAGTCCTTCTTTAGACCTGCTTTAGACCTGCTTTAGACCCGCTTTAGACCTTCTTTGGACCTGCTTTAGTCCTGGTTTAGTCCTGGTTTAGACCTGCTTTAGACCTGCTTTAGTCCTGCTTTAGTCCTGCTTTAGTCCTGCTTTAGAACCGCTTTGGACCTTCTTTAGACCTGCTTTAGACCTGCTTGAGTCCTGCTTTAGTCCTTCTTTAGACCTGCTTTTGACCCGCTTTAGACCCTATTTAGACCTGCTTTAGACCTGCTTTAGTCCTTCTTTAGACCTGCTTTAGTCCTGCTTTAGACCTGCTTTAGTCCTGCTTTAGACCCGCTTTAGACCCTCTTTAGACCTGCTTTGGACCCGCTTTAGACCCTCTTTAGACCTGCTTTAGACCTGCTTTAGTCCTTCTTTAGACCTGCTTTAGACCTGCTTTAGTCCAGCTTTAGACCTGCTTTGGACCTTCTTTAGACCAGCTTTAGACCTGCTTTAGTCCTGCTTTAGTCCTGCTTTAGTCCTTCTTTAGTCCTGCTTTAGTCCTGCTTTAGAACCGCTTTAGAACCGCTTTAGACCTGCTTTAGTCCAGCTTTAGTCCTGCTTTAGACCTGCTTTAGACCTGCTTTAGACCTGCTTTAGTCCTGCTTTAGAACCGCTTTAGACCTGCTTTAGTCCTGCTTTAGTCCTGCTTTAGTCCTGCTTTAGACCTGCTTTAGTCTTGCTTTAGTCCTGCTTTAGAACCGCTTTAGACCTTTAGACCTGCTTTAGTCCAGCTTTAGACCTGCTTTAGTCCTGCTTTAGTCCATCTTTAGACCTGCTTTAGTCCTGCTTTAGGCCTGCTTGAGTCCTGCTTGAGTCCTGCTTGAGTCCTGCTTTAGTCCTGCTTTAGACCTGCTTTAGTCTTGCTTTAGTCCTGCTTTAGTCCTGCTTTAGAACTGCTTTAGACCTGCTTTAGTCCAGCTTTAGTCCTGCTTTAGTCCTGCTTTAGACCTGCTTTAGAACTGCTTTAGTCCTGCTTTAGTCCTGCTTTAGTCCTGCTTTAGACCTGCTTTAGTCCTGCTTTAGACCTGCTTTAGTCCTGCTTTAGTCCTGCTTTAGTCCTGCTTTAGTCCTAATTTAGTCCTTCTTTAGACCGGCTTTAGTCCCGCTTTAGTCCTGCTTTTGACCTGCTTTAGACCTGCTTTAGTCCTGCTTTAGACCTACTTTAGTCCTGCTTTAGTCCTTCTTTAGACCTGCTTTGGACCTGCTTTAGTCCTGCTTTAGTCCTTCTTTAGACCGGCTTTAGTCCTGCTTTTGACCTGCTTTAGACCTGCTTTAGTCCTGCTTTAGACCTACTTTAGTCCTGCTTTAGTCCTTCTTTAGACCTGCTTTGGACCCGCTTTAGACCTTATTTAGACCTGCTTTAGTCCTGCTTTAATCCTGCTTTAGTCCTGCTTTAGTCCTTCTTTAGACCTGCTCTAGTCCTGCTTTAGTCCTTCTTTAGACCTGCTTTAGTCTTGCTTTAGTCCTGCTTTAGAACCGCTTTAGACCTGCTTTAGTCCAGCTTTAGTCCTGCTTTAGTCCTGCTTTAGTCCATCTTTAGACCTGCTTTAGTCCTGCTTTAGACCTGCTTGAGTCCTGCTTGAGTCCTGCTTGAGTCCTGCTTTAGTCCTGCTTTAGACCTGCTTTAGTCTTGCTTTAGTCCTGCTTTAGTCCTGCTTTAGAACCGCTTTAGACCTGCTTTAGTCCAGCTTTAGTCCTGCTTTAGTCCTGCTTTAGACCTGCTTTAGAACTGCTTTAGTCCTGCTTTAGTCCTGCTTTAGTCCTGCTTTAGACCTGCTTTAGTCCTGCTTTAGACCTGGTTTAGTCCTGCTTTAGTCCTGCTTTAGTCCTAATTTAGTCCTTCTTTAGACCGGCTTTAGTCCCGCTTTAGTCCTGCTTTTGACCTGCTTTAGACCTGCTTTAGTCCTGCTTTAGACCTACTTTAGTCCTGCTTTAGTCCTTCTTTAGACCTGCTTTGGACCTGCTTTAGTCCTGCTTTAGTCCTTCTTTAGACCGGCTTTAGTCCCGCTTTAGTCCTGCTTTTGACCTGCTTTAGACCTGCTTTAGTCCTGCTTTAGACCTACTTTAGTCCTGCTTTAGTCCTTCTTTAGACCTGCTTTGGACCCGCTTTAGACCTTATTTAGACCTGCTTTAGTCCTGCTTTAATCCTGCTTTAGTCCTGCTTTAGTCCTTCTTTTGTCCTGCTTTAGTCCTGCTTTAGACCTGCTTTAGTCCTGCTTTAGTCCTGCTTTAGACCTGCTTTAGTCCTGCTTTAGACCTGCTTTAGACCTGCTTTAGTCCTGCTTTAGAACCGCTTTAGACCTGCTTTAGTCCAGCTTTAGACCTGCTTTAGTCCTGCTTTAGTCCTGCTTTAGTCCTGCTTTAGACCTGCTTTAGTCTTGCTTTAGTCCTGCTTTAGAACCGCTTTAGACCTGCTTTAGTCCAGCTTTAGACCTGCTTTAGACCTGCTTTGGACCTTCTTTAGACCTGCTTTAGTCCTGCTTTAGTCCTGCTTTAGTCCTGCTTTAGACCTGCTTTAGACCTGCTTTAGTCTTGCTTTAGTCCTGCTTTAGACCTGCTTTAGTCCTGCTTTAGTCCTTCTTTAGACCTGCTTTTGACCTTCTTTAGACCTGCTTTAGACCTGCTTTAGACCTGCTTTAGTCCTGCTTTAGTCCTTCTTTAGACCTGCTTTTGACCCGCTTTAGACCCTCTTTAGACCTGCTTTAGACCTGCTTTAGTCCTGCTTTAGTCCTGCTTTAGTCCTTCTTTAGACCTGCTTTAGACCTGCTTTAGTCCTGCTTTAGACCTGCTTTAGTCCTGCTTTAGTCCCGCTTTAGTCCCGCTTTAGTCCCGGTTTAGACCTTCTTTAGTCCTGCTTTAGACCTGCTTTAGTCCTGCTTTAGACCTGCTTTAGTCCTGCTTTAGTCCTTCTTTAGACCTGCTTTAGACCTGCTTTAGTCCTTCTTTAGACCTGCTTTAGTCCTACTTTAGTTCTGCTTTAGTCCCGCTTTAGTCCTGCTTTAGACCTGCTTTAGTCCTGCTTTAGTCCTGCTTTAGACCTGCTTTTGACCCGCTTTAGACCCTCTTTAGACCTGCTTTAGACCTGCTTTAGTCCTTCTTTAGACCTGCTTTAGACCTGCTTTAGACCCGCTTTAGACCTTCTTTGGACCTGCTTTAGTCCTGGTTTAGTCCTGGTTTAGACCTGCTTTAGACCTGCTTTAGTCCTGCTTTAGTCCTGCTTTAGTCCTGCTTTAGAACCGCTTTGGACCTTCTTTAGACCTGCTTTAGACCTGCTTGAGTCCTGCTTTAGTCCTTCTTTAGACCTGCTTTTGACCCGCTTTAGACCCTATTTAGACCTGCTTTAGACCTGCTTTAGTCCTTCTTTAGACCTGCTTTAGACCCGCTTTAGACCTGCTTTAGACCTGCTTTAGTCCTGCTTTAGACCTGCTTTAGTCCTGCTTTAGACCCGCTTTAGACCCTCTTTAGACCTGCTTTGGACCCGCTTTAGACCCTCTTTAGACCTGCTTTAGACCTGCTTTAGTCCTTCTTTAGACCTGCTTTAGACCTGCTTTAGTCCAGCTTTAGACCTGCTTTGGACCTTCTTTAGACCAGCTTTAGACCTGCTTTAGTCCTGCTTTAGTCCTGCTTTAGTCCTTCTTTAGTCCTGCTTTAGTCCTGCTTTAGAACCGCTTTAGAACCGCTTTAGACCTGCTTTAGTCCAGCTTTAGTCCTGCTTTAGACCTGCTTTAGACCTGCTTTAGACCTGCTTTAGTCCTGCTTTAGAACCGCTTTAGACCTGCTTTAGTCCTGCTTTAGTCCTGCTTTAGTCCTGCTTTAGACCTGCTTTAGTCTTGCTTTAGTCCTGCTTTAGAACCGCTTTAGACCTTTAGACCTGCTTTAGTCCAGCTTTAGACCTGCTTTAGTCCTGCTTTAGTCCATCTTTAGACCTGCTTTAGTCCTGCTTTAGGCCTGCTTGAGTCCTGCTTGAGTCCTGCTTGAGTCCTGCTTTAGTCCTGCTTTAGACCTGCTTTAGTCTTGCTTTAGTCCTGCTTTAGTCCTGCTTTAGAACTGCTTTAGACCTGCTTTAGTCCAGCTTTAGTCCTGCTTTAGTCCTGCTTTAGACCTGCTTTAGAACTGCTTTAGTCCTGCTTTAGTCCTGCTTTAGTCCTGCTTTAGACCTGCTTTAGTCCTGCTTTAGACCTGCTTTAGTCCTGCTTTAGTCCTGCTTTAGTCCTGCTTTAGTCCTAATTTAGTCCTTCTTTAGACCGGCTTTAGTCCCGCTTTAGTCCTGCTTTTGACCTGCTTTAGACCTGCTTTAGTCCTGCTTTAGACCTACTTTAGTCCTGCTTTAGTCCTTCTTTAGACCTGCTTTGGACCTGCTTTAGTCCTGCTTTAGTCCTTCTTTAGACCGGCTTTAGTCCTGCTTTTGACCTGCTTTAGACCTGCTTTAGTCCTGCTTTAGACCTACTTTAGTCCTGCTTTAGTCCTTCTTTAGACCTGCTTTGGACCCGCTTTAGACCTTATTTAGACCTGCTTTAGTCCTGCTTTAATCCTGCTTTAGTCCTGCTTTAGTCCTTCTTTAGACCTGCTCTAGTCCTGCTTTAGTCCTTCTTTAGACCTGCTTTAGTCTTGCTTTAGTCCTGCTTTAGAACCGCTTTAGACCTGCTTTAGTCCAGCTTTAGTCCTGCTTTAGTCCTGCTTTAGTCCTGCTTTAGACCTGCTTGAGTCCTGCTTGAGTCCTGCTTGAGTCCTGCTTTAGTCCTGCTTTAGACCTGCTTTAGTCTTGCTTTAGTCCTGCTTTAGTCCTGCTTTAGAACCGCTTTAGACCTGCTTTAGTCCAGCTTTAGTCCTGCTTTAGTCCTGCTTTAGACCTGCTTTAGAACTGCTTTAGTCCTGCTTTAGTCCTGCTTTAGTCCTGCTTTAGACCTGCTTTAGTCCTGCTTTAGACCTGGTTTAGTCCTGCTTTAGTCCTGCTTTAGTCCTAATTTAGTCCTTCTTTAGACCGGCTTTAGTCCCGCTTTAGTCCTGCTTTTGACCTGCTTTAGACCTGCTTTAGTCCTGCTTTAGACCTACTTTAGTCCTGCTTTAGTCCTTCTTTAGACCTGCTTTGGACCTGCTTTAGTCCTGCTTTAGTCCTTCTTTAGACCGGCTTTAGTCCCGCTTTAGTCCTGCTTTTGACCTGCTTTAGACCTGCTTTAGTCCTGCTTTAGACCTACTTTAGTCCTGCTTTAGTCCTTCTTTAGACCTGCTTTGGACCCGCTTTAGACCTTATTTAGACCTGCTTTAGTCCTGCTTTAATCCTGCTTTAGTCCTGCTTTAGTCCTTCTTTTGTCCTGCTTTAGTCCTGCTTTAGACCTGCTTTAGTCCTGCTTTAGTCCTGCTTTAGACCTGCTTTAGTCCTGCTTTAGACCTGCTTTAGACCTGCTTTAGTCCTGCTTTAGAACCGCTTTAGACCTGCTTTAGTCCAGCTTTAGACCTGCTTTAGTCCTGCTTTAGTCCTGCTTTAGTCCTGCTTTAGACCTGCTTTAGTCTTGCTTTAGTCCTGCTTTAGAACCGCTTTAGACCTGCTTTAGTCCAGCTTTAGACCTGCTTTAGACCTGCTTTGGACCTTCTTTAGACCTGCTTTAGTCCTGCTTTAGTCCTGCTTTAGTCCTGCTTTAGACCTGCTTTAGACCTGCTTTAGTCTTGCTTTAGTCCTGCTTTAGACCTGCTTTAGTCCTGCTTTAGTCCTTCTTTAGACCTGCTTTTGACCTTCTTTAGACCTGCTTTAGACCTGCTTTAGTCCTGCTTTAGTCCTTCTTTAGACCTGCTTTTGACCCGCTTTAGACCCTCTTTAGACCTGCTTTAGACCTGCTTTAGTCCTGCTTTAGTCCTGCTTTAGTCCTGCTTTAGTCCTTCTTTAGACCTGCTTTTGACCCGCTTTAGACCCTCTTTAGACCTGCTTTAGACCTGCTTTAGTCCTGCTTTAGACCTGCTTTAGTCCTGCTTTAGTCCCGCTTTAGTCCCGCTTTAGTCCCGGTTTAGACCTTCTTTAGTCCTGCTTTAGACCTGCTTTAGTCCTGCTTTAGACCTGCTTTAGTCCTGCTTTAGTCCTTCTTTAGACCTGCTTTAGACCTGCTTTAGTCCTTCTTTAGACCTGCTTTAGTCCTACTTTAGTTCTGCTTTAGTCCCGCTTTAGTCCTGCTTTAGACCTGCTTTAGTCCTGCTTTAGTCCTGCTTTAGACCTGCTTTTGACCCGCTTTAGACCCTCTTTAGACCTGCTTTAGACCTGCTTTAGTCCTTCTTTAGACCTGCTTTAGACCTGCTTTAGACCCGCTTTAGACCTTCTTTGGACCTGCTTTAGTCCTGGTTTAGTCCTGGTTTAGACCTGCTTTAGACCTGCTTTAGTCCTGCTTTAGTCCTGCTTTAGTCCTGCTTTAGAACCGCTTTGGACCTTCTTTAGACCTGCTTTAGACCTGCTTGAGTCCTGCTTTAGTCCTTCTTTAGACCTGCTTTTGACCCGCTTTAGACCCTATTTAGACCTGCTTTAGACCTGCTTTAGTCCTTCTTTAGACCTGCTTTAGACCCGCTTTAGACCTGCTTTAGACCTGCTTTAGTCCTGCTTTAGTCCTGCTTTAGACCTGCTTTAGTCCTGCTTTAGACCCGCTTTAGACCCTCTTTAGACCTGCTTTGGACCCGCTTTAGACCCTCTTTAGACCTGCTTTAGACCTGCTTTAGTTCTTCTTTAGACCTGCTTTAGACCTGCTTTAGTCCAGCTTTAGACCTGCTTTGGACCTTCTTTAGACCAGCTTTAGACCTGCTTTAGTCCTGCTTTAGTCCTGCTTTAGTCCTTCTTTAGTCCTGCTTTAGTCCTGCTTTAGAACCGCTTTAGAACCGCTTTAGACCTGCTTTAGTCCAGCTTTAGTCCTGCTTTAGACCTGCTTTAGACCTGCTTTAGACCTGCTTTAGTCCTGCTTTAGAACCGCTTTAGTCCTGCTTTAGTTCTGCTTTAGTCCTGCTTTAGTCCTGCTTTAGACCTGCTTTAGTCTTGCTTTAGTCCTGCTTTAGAACCGCTTTAGACCTTTAGACCTGCTTTAGTCCAGCTTTAGACCTGCTTTAGTCCTGCTTTAGTCCATCTTTAGACCTGCTTTAGTCCTGCTTTAGGCCTGCTTGAGTCCTGCTTGAGTCCTGCTTTAGTCCTGCTTTAGACCTGCTTTAGTCTTGCTTTAGTCCTGCTTTAGTCCTGCTTTAGAACTGCTTTAGACCTGCTTTAGTCCAGCTTTAGTCCTGCTTTAGTCCTGCTTTAGACCTGCTTTAGAACTGCTTTAGTCCTGCTTTAGACCTGCTTTAGTCCTGCTTTAGACCTGCTTTAGTCCTGCTTTAGTCCTGCTTTAGTCCTGCTTTAGTCCTAATTTAGTCCTTCTTTAGACCGGCTTTAGTCCCGCTTTAGTCCTGCTTTTGACCTGCTTTAGTCCTGCTTTAGTCCTGCTTTAGTCCTGCTTTAGTCCTAATTTAGTCCTTCTTTAGACCTGCTTTAGTCCTGCTTTAGTCCTGCTTTAGTCCTGCTTTAGTCCTAATTTAGTCCTTCTTTAGACCTGCTTTAGTCCTGCTTTAGACCTACTTTAGTCCTGCTTTAGTCCTTCTTTAGACCTGCTTTGGACCTGCTTTAGTCCTGCTTTAGTCCTTCTTTAGACCGGCTTTAGTCCCGCTTTAGTCCTGCTTTTGACCTGCTTTAGACCTGCTTTAGTCCTGCTTTAGACCTACTTTAGTCCTGCTTTAGTCCTTCTTTAGACCTGCTTTGGACCCGCTTTAGACCTTATTTAGACCTGCTTTAGTCCTGCTTTAATCCTGCTTTAGTCCTGCTTTAGTCCTTCTTTGGACCTGCTCTAGTCCTGCTTTAGTCCTTCTTTAGTCCTGCTTTAGTCCTTCTTTTGTCCTGCTTTAGTCCTGCTTTAGACCTGCTTTAGTCCTGCTTTAGTCCTGCTTTAGACCTGCTTTAGTCCTGCTTTAGACCTGCTTTAGACCTGCTTTAGTCCTGCTTTAGAACCGCTTTAGACCTGCTTTAGTCCAGCTTTAGACCTGCTTTAGTCCTGCTTTAGTCCTGCTTTAGTCCTGCTTTAGTCCTGCTTTAGACCTGCTTTAGTCTTGCTTTAGTCCTGCTTTAGAACCGCTTTAGACCTGCTTTAGTCCTGCTTTAGAACCGCTTTAGACCTGCTTTAGTCCAGCTTTAGACCTGCTTTAGTCCTGCTTTAGTCCTGCTTTAGTCCTGCTTTAGACCTGCTTTAGTCTTGCTTTAGTCCTGCTTTAGAACCGCTTTAGACCTGCTTTAGTCCAGCTTTAGACCTGCTTTAGACCTGCTTTGGACCTTCTTTAGACCTGCTTTAGTCCTGCTTTAGTCCTGCTTTAGTCCTGCTTTAGACCTGCTTTAGACCTGCTTTAGTCTTGCTTTAGTCCTGCTTTAGACCTGCTTTAGTCCTGCTTTAGTCCTTCTTTAGACCTGCTTTTGACCTTCTTTAGACCTGCTTTAGACCTGCTTTAGTCCTGCTTTAGTCCTTCTTTAGACCTGCTTTTGACCCGCTTTAGACCCTCTTTAGACCTGCTTTAGACCTGCTTTAGTCCTGCTTTAGTCCTGCTTTAGTCCTGCTTTAGTCCTTCTTTAGACCTGCTTTTGACCCGCTTTAGACCCTCTTTAGACCTGCTTTAGACCTGCTTTAGTCCTGCTTTAGACCTGCTTTAGTCCTGCTTTAGTCCCGCTTTAGTCCCGCTTTAGTCCCGGTTTAGACCTTCTTTAGTCCTGCTTTAGACCTGCTTTAGTCCTGCTTTAGACCTGCTTTAGTCCTGCTTTAGTCCTTCTTTAGACCTGCTTTAGACCTGCTTTAGTCCTTCTTTAGACCTGCTTTAGTCCTACTTTAGTTCTGCTTTAGTCCCGCTTTAGTCCTGCTTTAGACCTGCTTTAGTCCTGCTTTAGTCCTGCTTTAGACCTGCTTTTGACCCGCTTTAGACCCTCTTTAGACCTGCTTTAGACCTGCTTTAGTCCTTCTTTAGACCTGCTTTAGACCTGCTTTAGACCCGCTTTAGACCTTCTTTGGACCTGCTTTAGTCCTGGTTTAGTCCTGGTTTAGACCTGCTTTAGACCTGCTTTAGTCCTGCTTTAGTCCTGCTTTAGAACCGCTTTGGACCTTCTTTAGACCTGCTTTAGACCTGCTTGAGTCCTGCTTTAGTCCTTCTTTAGACCTGCTTTTGACCCGCTTTAGACCCTATTTAGACCTGCTTTAGACCTGCTTTAGTCCTTCTTTAGACCTGCTTTAGACCCGCTTTAGACCTGCTTTAGACCTGCTTTAGTCCTGCTTTAGTCCTGCTTTAGACCTGCTTTAGTCCTGCTTTAGACCCGCTTTAGACCCTCTTTAGACCTGCTTTGGACCCGCTTTAGACCCTCTTTAGACCTGCTTTAGACCTGCTTTAGTCCTTCTTTAGACCTGCTTTAGTCCAGCTTTAGACCTGCTTTGGACCTTCTTTAGACCAGCTTTAGACCTGCTTTAGTCCTGCTTTAGTCCTGCTTTAGTCCTTCTTTAGTCCTGCTTTAGTCCTGCTTTAGAACCGCTTTAGAACCGCTTTAGACCTGCTTTAGTCCAGCTTTAGTCCTGCTTTAGACCTGCTTTAGACCTGCTTTAGACCTGCTTTAGTCCTGCTTTAGAACCGCTTTAGACCTGCTTTAGTCCTGCTTTAGTCCTGCTTTAGTCCTGCTTTAGACCTGCTTTAGTCTTGCTTTAGTCCTGCTTTAGAACCGCTTTAGACCTTTAGACCTGCTTTAGTCCAGCTTTAGACCTGCTTTAGTCCTGCTTGAGTCCTGCTTTAGTCCTGCTTTAGACCTGCTTTAGTCTTGCTTTAGTCCTGCTTTAGTCCTGCTTTAGAACTGCTTTAGACCTGCTTTAGTCCTGCTTTAGTCCTGCTTTAGACCTGCTTTAGTCCTGCTTTAGTCCTGCTTTAGTCCTGCTTTAGTCCTAATTTAGTCCTTCTTTAGACCGGCTTTAGTCCCGCTTTAGTCCTGCTTTTGACCTGCTTTAGACCTGCTTTAGTCCTGCTTTAGACCTACTTTAGTCCTGCTTTAGTCCTTCTTTAGACCTGCTTTGGACCTGCTTTAGTCCTGCTTTAGTCCTTCTTTAGACCGGCTTTAGTCCCGCTTTAGTCCTGCTTTTGACCTGCTTTAGACCTGCTTTAGTCCTGCTTTAGACCTACTTTAGTCCTGCTTTAGTCCTTCTTTAGACCTGCTTTGGACCCGCTTTAGACCTTATTTAGACCTGCTTTAGTCCTGCTTTAATCCTGCTTTAGTCCTGCTTTAGTCCTTCTTTAGACCTGCTCTAGTCCTGCTTTAGTCCTTCTTTTGTCCTGCTTTAGTCCTGCTTTAGACCTGCTTTAGTCCTGCTTTAGTCCTGCTTTAGTCCTGCTTTAGACCTGCTTTAGTCCTGCTTTAGACCTGCTTTAGACCTGCTTTAGTCCTGCTTTAGAACCACTTTAGACCTGCTTTAGTCCAGCTTTAGACCTGCTTTAGTCCTGCTTTAGTCCTGCTTTAGTCCTGCTTTAGTCCTGCTTTAGACCTGCTTTAGTCTTGCTTTAGTCCTGCTTTAGAACCGCTTTAGACCTGCTTTAGTCCAGCTTTAGACCTGCTTTGGACCTGCTTTGGACCTTCTTTAGACCTGCTTTAGTCCTGCTTTAGTCCTGCTTTAGTCCTGCTTTAGTCCTGCTTTAGACCTGCTTTGGACCTGCTTTGGACCTTCTTTAGACCTGCTTTAGTCCTGCTTTAGTCCTGCTTTAGACCTGCTTTAGTCCTGCTTTAGTCCTTCTTTAGACCTGCTTTTGACCCTCTTTAGACCCTCTATAGACCTGCTTTAGACCTGCTTTAGTCCTGCTTTAGTCCTTCTTTAGACCTGCTTTTGACCCGCTTTAGACCCTCTTTAGACCTGCTTTAGACCTGCTTTAGTCCTGCTTTAGACCTGCTTTAGTCCTGCTTTAGTCCTGCTTTCGACCTTAGACCTTCTTTAGACCTGCTTTAGTCCTGCTTTAGTCCTGCTTTAGACCTGCTTTAGACCTGCTTTAGACCTTAGACCTTCTTTAGACCTGCTTTAGACCTTCTTTAGACCTGCTTTAGTCCTGCTTTAGACCTGCTTTAGTCCTGCTTTAGTCCTGCTTTAGACCTGCTTTAGTCCTGCTTTAGTCCTGCTTTAGTCCTGCTTTAGTCCTGCTTTAGACCTTCTTTAGACCTGCTTTAGTCCTGCTTTAGACCTGCTTTAGTCCTGCTTTAGACCTGCTTTAGTCCTGCTTTAGTCCTGCTTTAGTCCTGCTTTAGTCCTTCTTTAGTCCTGCTTTAGTCCTGCTTTAGACCTGCTTTAGTCCTGCTTTAGACCTGCTTTAGACCTGCTTTAGTCCTGCTTTAGAACCACTTTAAACCTGCTTTAGTCCAGCTTTAGACCTGCTTTAGTCCTGCTTTAGTCCTTCTTTAGACCTGCTTTAGACCTGCTTTAGTCCTTCTTTAGACCTGCTTTAGTCCTACTTTAGTTCTGCTTTAGTCCCGCTTTAGTCCTGCTTTAGACCTGCTTTAGTCCTGCTTTAGTCCTGCTTTAGACCTGCTTTTGACCCGCTTTAGACCCTCTTTAGACCTGCTTTAGACCTGCTTTAGTCCTTCTTTAGACCTGCTTTAGACCCGCTTTAGACCTTCTTTGGACCTGCTTTAGTCCTGGTTTAGTCCTGGTTTAGACCTGCTTTAGACCTGCTTTAGTCCTGCTTTAGTCCTGCTTTAGTCCTGCTTTAGAACCGCTTTGGACCTTCTTTAGACCTGCTTTAGACCTGCTTGAGTCCTGCTTTAGTCCTTCTTTAGACCTGCTTTTGACCCGCTTTAGACCCTATTTAGACCTGCTTTAGACCTGCTTTAGTCCTTCTTTAGACCTGCTTTAGACCCGCTTTAGACCTGCTTTAGACCTGTTTTAGTCCTGCTTTAGTCCTGCTTTAGACCTGCTTTAGTCCTGCTTTAGTCCCGCTTTTGACCTGCTTTAGACCTGCTTTAGTCCCGCTTTAGACCTACTTTAGTCCTGCTTTAGACCTGCTTTAGACCCGCTTTAGACCTGCTTTAG
Source organism: Eucyclogobius newberryi (assembly GCF_026437365.1). NCBI lineage: Eukaryota > Metazoa > Chordata > Actinopteri > Gobiiformes > Gobiidae > Eucyclogobius > Eucyclogobius newberryi. The sequence continues at coordinate 34,041,930 of NW_027315746.1, read as the reverse complement.
ACCTGCTTTAGTCCTGCTTTAGTCCTGCTTTAGACCTGCTTTAGTCCTGCTTTAGACCCGCTTTAGACCCGCTTTGGACCTGCTTTAGTCCTTCTTTAGACCTGCTTTAGACCCGCTTTAGACCTGCTTTAGACCTGCTTTAGTCCTGCTTTAGTCCTGCTTTAGACCCGCTTTAGACCCTCTTTAGACCCTCTTTAGACCTGCTTTAGACCCGCTTTAGACCTGCTTTAGACCCGCTTTAGTCCTTCTTTAGACCTGCTTTAGACCCGCTTTAGACCTGCTTTAGACCCGCTTTAGTCCTGCTTTAGTCCTGCTTTAGACTCTCTTTAGACCTGCTTTGGACCCGCTTTAGACACTCTTTAGACCTGCTTTAGTCCAGCTTTAGACCTGCTTTGGACCTTCTTTAGACCAGCTTTAGACCTGCTTTAGTCCTGCTTTAGTCCTGCTTTAGTCCTTCTTTAGTCCTGCTTTAGTCCTGCTTTAGAACCGCTTTAGAACCGCTTTAGACCTGCTTTAGTCCAGCTTTAGTCCTGCTTTAGACCTGCTTTAGACCTGCTTTAGACCTGCTTTAGTCCTGCTTTAGAACCGCTTTAGACCTGCTTTAGTCCTGCTTTAGTCCTGCTTTAGTCCTGCTTTAGACCTGCTTTAGTCTTGCTTTAGTCCTGCTTTAGAACCGCTTTAGACCTTTAGACCTGCTTTAGTCCAGCTTTAGACCTGCTTTAGTCCTGCTTTAGTCCATCTTTAGACCTGCTTTAGTCCTGCTTTAGGCCTGCTTGAGTCCTGCTTGAGTCCTGCTTGAGTCCTGCTTTAGTCCTGCTTTAGACCTGCTTTAGTCTTGCTTTAGTCCTGCTTTAGAACCGCTTTAGACCTGCTTTAGTCCAGCTTTAGTCCTGCTTTAGTCCTGCTTTAGACCTGCTTTAGAACTGCTTTAGTCCTGCTTTAGTCCTGCTTTAGTCCTGCTTTAGACCTGCTTTAGTCCTGCTTTAGTCCTGCTTTAGTCCTGCTTTAGTCCTAATTTAGTCCTTCTTTAGACCGGCTTTAGTCCCGCTTTAGTCCTGCTTTTGACCTGCTTTAGACCTGCTTTAGTCCTGCTTTAGACCTACTTTAGTCCTGCTTTAGTCCTTCTTTAGACCTGCTTTGGACCCGCTTTAGACCTTATTTGGACCTGCTTTAGTCCTGCTTTAATCCTGCTTTAGTCCTGCTTTAGTCCTTCTTTAGACCTGCTCTAGTCCTGCTTTAGTCCTTCTTTAGTCCTGCTTTAGTCCTTCTTTTGTCCTGCTTTAGTCCTGCTTTAGACCTGCTTTAGTCCTGCTTTAGTCCTGCTTTAGTCCTGCTTTAGACCTGCTTTAGTCCTGCTTTAGACCTGCTTTAGACCTGCTTTAGTCCTGCTTTAGAACCGCTTTAGACCTGCTTTAGTCCAGCTTTAGACCTGCTTTAGTCCTGCTTTAGTCCTGCTTTAGTCCTGCTTTAGACCTGCTTTAGTCTTGCTTTAGTCCTGCTTTAGAACCGCTTTAGACCTGCTTTAGACCTGCTTTAGACCTGCTTTAGTCCTGCTTTAGTCCTGCTTTAGACCTGCTTTAGTCTTGCTTTAGTCCTGCTTTAGAACCGCTTTAGACCTGCTTTAGTCCAGCTTTAGACCTGCTTTAGTCCTGCTTTAGTCCTGCTTTAGTCCTGCTTTAGACCTGCTTTAGTCTTGCTTTAGTCCTGCTTTAGTCCTTCTTTAGACCTGCTTTAGTCCTGCTTTAGTCCTGCTTTAGTCCTGCTTTAGTCCTGCTTTAGACCTGCTTTAGACCTGCTTTAGTCTTGCTTTAGTCCTGCTTTAGACCTGCTTTAGTCCTGCTTTAGTCCTTCTTTAGACCTGCTTTTGACCCTCTTTAGACCCTCTTTAGACCTGCTTTAGACCTGCTTTAGTCCTGCTTTAGTCCTTCTTTAGACCTGCTTTTGACCCGCTTTAGACCCTCTTTAGACCTGCTTTAGTCCTGCTTTAGACCTGCTTTAGTCCTGCTTTAGTCCTGCTTTCGACCTTAGACCTTCTTTAGACCTGCTTTAGTCCTGCTTTAGTCCTGCTTTAGACCTGCTTTAGACCTGCTTTAGACCTTAGACCTTCTTTAGACCTGCTTTAGACCTTCTTTAGACCTGCTTTAGTCCTGCTTTAGACCTGCTTTAGTCCTGCTTTAGTCCTGCTTTAGACCTGCTTTAGTCCTGCTTTAGTCCTGCTTTAGTCCTGCTTTAGTCCTTCTTTAGTCCTGCTTTAGTCCTGCTTTAGACCTGCTTTAGTCCTGCTTTAGACCTGCTTTAGACCTGCTTTAGTCCTGCTTTAGAACCACTTTAAACCTGCTTTAGTCCAGCTTTAGACCTGCTTTAGTCCTGCTTTAGTCCTGCTTTAGTCCTTCTTTAGTCCTGCTTTAGTCCTGCTTTAGACCTTCTTTAGTCCTGCTTTAGACCTGCTTTAGACCCGCTTTAGACCCTCTTTAGACCTGCTTTAGACCTGCTTTAGTCCTGCTTGAGTCCTGCTTTGGACCTGCTTTAGTCCTGCTTTAGTCCTTCTTTAGACCGGCTTTAGTCCCGCTTTAGTCCCGCTTTTGACCTGCTTTAGACCTGCTTTAGTCCCGCTTTAGACCTACTTTAGTCCTGCTTTAGACCTGCTTTGGACCCGCTTTAGACCTTATTTAGACCTGCTTTAGTCCTGCTTTAGTCCTGCTTTAGACCTGCATTAGTCCTGCTTTAGTCCTTCTTTAGACCTGCTTTAGTTCTGCTTTAGTCCTTCTTTAGTCCTGCTTTAGTCCTGCTTTAGACCTGCTTTAGTCCTGCTTTAGTCCTGCTTTAGTCCTTCTTTAGTCCTGCTTTAGTCCTGCTTTAGACCTGCTTTAGTCCTGCTTTAGAACCGCTTTAGTCCTGCTTTAGTCCTGCTTTAGTCCTGCTTTAGTCCTGCTTTAGTCCTGCTTTAGAACCGCTTTAGTCCAGCTTTAGACCTGCTTTGGACCTTCTTTAGACCTGCTTTAGTCCTGCTTTAGTCCTGCTTTAGTCCTGCTTTAGACCTGCTTTAGTCTTGCTTTAGTCCTGCTTTAGAACCGCTTTAGACCTGCTTGAGTCCTGCTTTAGACCTGCTTTAGTCCTGCTTTAGTCCTTCTTTAGACCTGCTTTTGACCCTCTTTAGACCCTCTTTAGACCTGCTTTAGACCTGCTTTAGTCCTGCTTTAGTCCTGCTTTAGTCCTTCTTTAGACCTGCTTTTGACCCGCTTTAGACCCTCTTTAGACCTGCTTTAGACCTGCTTTAGTCCTGCTTTAGACCTGCTTTAGACCTGCTTTAGTCCTGCTTTAGACCTGCTTTAGTCCTGCTTTAGTCCTGCTTTAGACCTGCTTTAGACCTGCTTTAGTCCTGCTTTAGACCTGCTTTAGTCCTGCTTTAGTCCTGCTTTAGAACCGCTTTAGACCTGCTTTAGTCCAGCTTTAGACCTGCTTTAGACCTGCTTTAGACCTTAGACCTTCTTTAGACCTGCTTTAGACCTGCTTTAGACCTGCTTTAGTCCTGCTTTAGACCTGCTTTAGTCCTGCTTTAGTCCTGCTTTAGAACCGCTTTAGACCTGCTTTAGACCTGCTTTAGACCTGCTTTAGACCTTAGACCTTCTTTAGACCTGCTTTAGTCCTGCTTTAGTCCTTCTTTAGACCTGCTTTAGACCTGCTTTAGACCTGCTTTAGTCCTGCTTTAGACCTGCTTTAGTCCTGCTTTAGTCCTGCTTTAGACCTGCTTTAGTCCTGCTTTAGTCCTGCTTTAGTCCTTCTTTAGTCCTGCTTTAGTCCTGCTTTAGACCTGCTTTAGTCCTGCTTTAGTCCTGCTTTAGACCTGCTTTAGACCTGCTTTAGTCCTGCTTTAGTCCTGCTTTAGTCCTTCTTTAGTCCTGCTTTAGTCCTGCTTTAGACCTGCTTTAGTCCTGCTTTAGTCCTGCTTTAGTCCTGCTTTAGACCTGCTTTAGTCCTGCTTTAGTCCTGCTTTAGTCCTTCTTTAGACCTGCTTTAGTCCAGCTTTAGACCTGCTTTAGACCTGCTTTAGACCTGCTTTAGTCCTGCTTTAGACCTGCTTTAGACCCGCTTTAGACCTGCTTTAGACCTGCTTTAGTCCTGCTTTAGTTCTGCTTTAGACCTGCTTTAGACCCGCTTTAGACCCTCTTTAGACCTGCTTTAGACCTGCTTTAGTCCTTCTTTAGACCTGCTTTTGACCCGCTTTAGACCATCTTTAGACCTGCTTTAGACCTGCTTTAGTCCTTCTTTATTCCTGCTTTAGTCCTGCTTTAGACCTGCTTTAGTCCTGCTTTAGACCTGCTTTAGACCTGCTTTAGTCCTGCTTTAGAACCGCTTTAAACCTGCTTTGGTCCAGCTTTAGACCTGCTTTAGTCCTGCTTTAGTCCTGCTTTAGTCCTTCTTTAGTCCTGCTTTAGTCCTGCTTTAGTCCTGCTTTAGTCCTGCTTTAGTCCTGCTTTAGTCCTGCTTTAGTCCTGCTTTAGTCCAGCTTTAGACCTGCTTTAGACCTGCTTTAGACCTGCTTTAGTCCTTCTTTAGACCTGCTTTAGACCCGCTTTAGACCTGCTTTAGACCTGCTTTAGTCCTGCTTTAGTTCTGCTTTAGACCTGCTTTAGACCCGCTTTAGACCCTCTTTAGACCTGCTTTAGACCTGCTTTAGTCCTTCTTTAGACCTGCTTTGGACCCGCTTTAGACCCTCTTTAGACCTGCTTTAGACCTGCTTTAGTCGTTCTTTAGACCTGCTTTTGACCCGCTTTAGACCCTCTTTAGACCTGCTTTAGACCTGCTTTAGTCCTTCTTTATTCCTGCTTTAGTCCTGCTTTAGACCTGCTTTAGTCCTGCTTTAGACCTGCTTTAGACCTGCTTTAGTCCTGCTTTAGAACCGCTTTAGACCTGCTTTAGTCCAGCTTTAGTCCAGCTTTAGTCCTGCTTTAGTCCTGCTTTAGACCTGCTTTAGTCCTGCTTTAGACCTGCTTTAGACCTGCTTTAGTCCTGCTTTAGAACCGCTTTAGACCTGCTTTAGTCCAGCTTTAGTCCTGCTTTAGTCTTGCTTTAGTACTGCTTTAGAACCGCTTTAGACCTGCTTTAGTCCAGCTTTAGTCCTGCTTTAGTCCTGCTTTAGACCTGCTTTAGTCCATCTTTAGACCTGCTTTAGTCCTGCTTGAGTCCTGCTTTAGTCCTGCTTTAGTCCTGCTTTAGTCCTGCTTTAGACCTGCTTTAGTCTTGCTTTAGTCCTGCTTTAGAACCGCTTTAGACCTGCTTTAGTCCAGCTTTAGTCCTGCTTTAGTCCTGCTTTAGACCTGCTTTAGTCTTGCTTTAGTCCTGCTTTAGTCCTGCTTTAGACCTGCTTTAGACCTGCTTTAGACCTTAGACCTTCTTTAGACCTGCTTTAGACCTGCTTTAGACCCGCTTTAGACCTGCTTTAGACCTGCTTTAGTCCTGCTTTAGACCTGCTTTAGTCCTGCTTTAGTCCTGCTTTAGTCCTGCTTTAGACCCGCTTTAGACCCTCTTTAGACCTGCTTTAGACCTGCTTTAGTCCTGCTTTAGACCTGCTTTAGTCCTGCTTTAGTCCTGCTTTAGACCTTCTTTAGTCCTGCTTTAGACCTGCTTTAGTCCTTCTTTAGTCCTGCTTTAGACCTGCTTTAGTCCTGCTTGAGTCCTGCTTTGGACCTGCTTTAGTCCTGCTTTAGTCCTTCTTTAGACCGGCTTTAGTCCCGCTTTAGTCCTGCTTTTGACCTGCTTTAGTCCTGCTTTAGTCCTGCTTTAGACCTACTTTAGTCCTGCTTTAGTCCTTCTTTAGACCTGCTTTGGACCCGCTTTAGACCTTATTTAGACCTGCTTTAGTCCTGCTTTAGTCCTGCTTTAGACCTGCTTTAGTCCTGCTTCAGTCCTTCTTTAGACCTGCTTTAGTCCTGCTTTAGTCCTTCTTTAGTCCTGCTTTAGTCCTTCTTTTGTCCTGCTTTAGACCTGCTTTGGACCCGCTTTAGACCTTATTTAGACCTGCTTTAGACCTGCTTTGGACCCGCTTTAGACCTTATTTAGACCTGCTTTAGTCCTGCTTTAGTCCTGCTTTAGACCTGCATTAGTCCTGCTTTAGTCCTTCTTTAGACCTGCTTTAGTTCTGCTTTAGTCCTTCTTTAGTCCTGCTTTAGTCCTGCTTTAGACCTGCTTTAGTCCTGCTTTAGTCCTGCTTTAGTCCTTCTTTAGTCCTGCTTTAGTCCTGCTTTAGACCTGCTTTAGTCCTGCTTTAGAACCGCTTTAGTCCTGCTTTAGTCCTGCTTTAGTCCTGCTTTAGTCCTGCTTTAGTCCTGCTTTAGAACCGCTTTAGTCCAGCTTTAGACCTGCTTTGGACCTTCTTTAGACCTGCTTTTGTCCTGCTTTAGTCCTGCTTTAGTCCTGCTTTAGTCCTGCTTTAGACCTGCTTTAGTCTTGCTTTAGTCCTGCTTTAGAACCGCTTTAGACCTGCTTGAGTCCTGCTTTAGACCTGCTTTAGTCCTGCTTTAGTCCTTCTTTAGACCTGCTTTTGACCCTCTTTAGACCCTCTTTAGACCTGCTTTAGACCTGCTTTAGTCCTGCTTTAGTCCTGCTTTAGTCCTTCTTTAGACCTGCTTTTGACCCGCTTTAGACCCTCTTTAGACCTGCTTTAGACCTGCTTTAGTCCTGCTTTAGACCTGCTTTAGACCTGCTTTAGTCCTGCTTTAGACCTGCTTTAGTCCTGCTTTAGTCCTGCTTTAGACCTGCTTTAGACCTGCTTTAGTCCTGCTTTAGACCTGCTTTAGTCCTGCTTTAGTCCTGCTTTAGAACCGCTTTAGACCTGCTTTAGTCCAGCTTTAGACCTGCTTTAGACCTGCTTTAGACCTTAGACCTTCTTTAGACCTGCTTTAGACCTGCTTTAGACCTGCTTTAGTCCTGCTTTAGACCTGCTTTAGTCCTGCTTTAGTCCTGCTTTAGAACCGCTTTAGACCTGCTTTAGACCTGCTTTAGACCTGCTTTAGACCTTAGACCTTCTTTAGACCTGCTTTAGTCCTGCTTTAGTCCTTCTTTAGACCTGCTTTAGACCTGCTTTAGACCTGCTTTAGTCCTGCTTTAGACCTGCTTTAGTCCTGCTTTAGTCCTGCTTTAGACCTGCTTTAGTCCTGCTTTAGTCCTGCTTTAGTCCTTCTTTAGTCCTGCTTTAGTCCTGCTTTAGACCTGCTTTAGTCCTGCTTTAGTCCTGCTTTAGACCTGCTTTAGACCTGCTTTAGTCCTGCTTTAGTCCTTCTTTAGTCCTGCTTTAGTCCTGCTTTAGACCTGCTTTAGTCCTGCTTTAGTCCTGCTTTAGTCCTGCTTTAGACCTGCTTTAGTCCTGCTTTAGTCCTGCTTTAGTCCTTCTTTAGACCTGCTTTAGTCCAGCTTTAGACCTGCTTTAGACCTGCTTTAGACCTGCTTTAGTCCTTCTTTAGACCTGCTTTAGACCCGCTTTAGACCTGCTTTAGACCTGCTTTAGTCCTGCTTTAGTTCTGCTTTAGACCTGCTTTAGACCCGCTTTAGACCCTCTTTAGACCTGCTTTAGACCTGCTTTAGTCCTTCTTTAGACCTGCTTTTGACCCGCTTTAGACCATCTTTAGACCTGCTTTAGACCTGCTTTAGTCCTTCTTTATTCCTGCTTTAGTCCTGCTTTAGACCTGCTTTAGTCCTGCTTTAGACCTGCTTTAGACCTGCTTTAGTCCTGCTTTAGAACCGCTTTAGACCTGCTTTAGTCCTGCTTTAGACCTGCTTTAGTCCTGCTTTAGTCCTGCTTTAGACCTGCTTTAGACCTGCTTTAGTCCTGCTTTAGAACCGCTTTAAACCTGCTTTGGTCCAGCTTTAGACCTGCTTTAGTCCTGCTTTAGTCCTGCTTTAGTCCTTCTTTAGTCCTGCTTTAGTCCTGCTTTAGTCCTGCTTTAGTCCTGCTTTAGTCCTGCTTTAGAACCGCTTTAGACCTGCTTTAGTCCAGCTTTAGACCTGCTTTAGACCTGCTTTAGACCTGCTTTAGTCCTTCTTTAGACCTGCTTTAGACCCGCTTTAGACCCGCTTTAGACCTGCTTTAGTCCTGCTTTAGTTCTGCTTTAGACCTGCTTTAGACCCGCTTTAGACCCTCTTTAGACCTGCTTTAGACCTGCTTTAGTCCTTCTTTAGACCTGCTTTGGACCCGCTTTAGACCCTCTTTAGACCTGCTTTAGACCTGCTTTAGTCGTTCTTTAGACCTGCTTTTGACCCGCTTTAGACCCTCTTTAGACCTGCTTTAGACCTGCTTTAGTCCTTCTTTATTCCTGCTTTAGTCCTGCTTTAGACCTGCTTTAGTCCTGCTTTAGACCTGCTTTAGACCTGCTTTAGTCCTGCTTTAGAACCGCTTTAGACCTGCTTTAGTCCAGCTTTAGACCTGCTTTAGTCCTTCTTTAGACCTGCTTTTGACCCGCTTTAGACCCTCTTTAGACCTGCTTTAGACCTGCTTAAGTCCTTCTTTAGTCCTGCTTTAGTCCTGCTTTAGACCTGCTTTAGTCCTGCTTTAGACCTGCTTTAGACCTGCTTTAGTCCTGCTTTAGAACCGCTTTAGACCTGCTTTAGTCCAGCTTTAGTCCTGCTTTAGTCTTGCTTTAGTCCTGCTTTAGAACCGCTTTAGACCTGCTTTAGTCCAGCTTTAGTCCTGCTTTAGTCCTGCTTTAGACCTGCTTTAGTCCATCTTTAGACCTGCTTTAGTCCTGCTTGAGTCCTGCTTTAGTCCTGCTTTAGTCCTGCTTTAGTCCTGCTTTAGACCTGCTTTAGTCTTGCTTTAGTCCTGCTTTAGAACCGCTTTAGACCTGCTTTAGTCCAGCTTTAGTCCTGCTTTAGTCCTGCTTTAGACCTGCTTTAGTCTTGCTTTAGTCCTGCTTTAGTCCTGCTTTAGACCTGCTTTAGACCTGCTTTAGACCTTAGACCTTCTTTAGACCTGCTTTAGACCCGCTTTAGACCTTCTTTAGACCTGCTTTAGACCTGCTTTAGTCCTGCTTTAGACCTGCTTTAGTCCTGCTTTAGTCCTGCTTTAGTCCTGCTTTAGACCCGCTTTAGACCCTCTTTAGACCTGCTTTAGACCTGCTTTAGTCCTGCTTTAGACCTGCTTTAGTCCTGCTTTAGTCCTGCTTTAGACCTTCTTTAGTCCTGCTTTAGACCTGCTTTAGTCCTTCTTTAGTCCTGCTTTAGACCTGCTTTAGTCCTGCTTGAGTCCTGCTTTGGACCTGCTTTAGTCCTGCTTTAGTCCTTCTTTAGACCGGCTTTAGTCCCGCTTTAGTCCTGCTTTTGACCTGCTTTAGACCTGCTTTAGTCCCGCTTTAGTCCTTCTTTAGACCTGCTTTGGACCCGCTTTAGACCTTATTTAGACCTGCTTTAGTCCTGCTTTAGTCCTGCTTTAGACCTGCTTTAGTCCTGCTTCAGTCCTTCTTTAGACCTGCTTTAGTCCTGCTTTAGTCCTTCTTTAGTCCTGCTTTAGTCCTTCTTTTGTCCTGCTTTAGACCTGCTTTAGTCCTGCTTTAGTCCTGCTTTAGTCCTGCTTTAGACCTGCTTTAGTCCTGCTTTAGACCTGCTTTAGTCCTGCTTTAGAACCGCTTTAGACCTGCTTTAGACCTGCTTTAGTCCTGCTTTAGTCCTTCTTTAGTCCTGCTTTAGTCCTGCTTTAGACCTGCTTTAGTCTTGCTTTAGTCCTGCTTTAGACCTGCTTTAGTCCTGCTTTAGTCCTGCTTTAGTCCTTCTTTAGTCCTGCTTTAGTCCTGCTTTAGTCCTGCTTTAGAACCGCTTTAGACCTGCTTTAGTCCAGCTTTAGACCTGCTTTAGAACCGCTTTAGACCTGCTTTAGTCCAGCTTTAGTCCTGCTTTAGTCCTGCTTTAGACCTGCTTTAGTCTTGCTTTAGTCCTGCTTTAGTCCTGCTTTAGTCCTGCTTTAGTCCTGCTTTAGTCCTGCTTTAGACCTGCTTTTGACCTACTTTAGTCCTGCTTTAGTCCTTCTTTAGACCTGCTTTGGACCTTCTTTAGACCAGCTTTAGACCTGCTTTAGTCCTGCTTTAGTCCTGCTTTAGTCCTTCTTTAGTCCTGCTTTAGTCCTGCTTTAGTCCAGCTTTAGACCTGCTTTAGACCTGCTTTGGACCTTCTTTAGACCTGCTTTAGTCCTGCTTTAGTCCTGCTTTAGTCCTTCTTTAGTCTTGCTTTAGTCCTGCTTTAGAACCACTTTAGACCTGCTTTAGTCCAGCTTTAGTCCTGCTTTAGTCCTGCTTTAGTCTTGCTTTAGTCCTGCTTTAGTCCTGCTTTAGTCCTGCTTTAGTCCTTCTTTAGTCTTGCTTTAGTCCTGCTTTAGAACCGCTTTAGACCTGCTTTAGTCCAGCTTTAGTCCTGCTTTAGTCTTGCTTTAGTCCTGCTTTAGTCCTTCTTTAGTCCTGCTTTAGTCCTGCTTTAGTCTTGCTTTAGTCCTGCTTTAGACCCTCTTTAGACCTGCTTTAGTCTTGCTTTAGTCCTGCTTTAGTCCTGCTTTAGTCCTTCTTTAGTCCTGCTTTAGTCCTGCTTTAGTCCTGCTTTAGACCTGCTTTTGACCCGCTTTAGACCCGCTTTAGACCTGCTTTAGTCCTGCTTTAGTTCTGCTTTAGACCTGCTTTAGACCCGCTTTAGACCCTCTTTAGACCTGCTTTAGACCTGCTTTAGCCCTTCTTTAGTCCTGCTTTAGTCCTGCTTTAGACCTGCTTTAGTCCTGCTTTAGACCTGCTTTAGAACCGCTTTAGACCTGCTTTAGTCCAGCTTTAGACCTGCTTTAGTCCTGCTTTAGTCCTGCTTTAGTCTTGCTTTAGTCCTGCTTTAGAACCGCTTTAGACCAGCTTTAGTCCTGCTTTAGTCCTGCTTTAGACCTGCTTTAGTCTTGCTTTAGTCCTGCTTTAGAACCGCTTTAGACCTGCTTTAGTCCAGCTTTAGACCTGCTTTAGTCCTGCTTTAGTCCTGCTTTAGTCTTGCTTTAGTCCTGCTTTAGAACAGCTTTAGACCTGCTTTAGTCCAGCTTTAGTCCTGCTTTAGTCCTGCTTGAGTCCTGCTTTAGTCCTGCTTTAGTCCTGCTTTAGTCCTGCTTTAGACCTGCTTTAGTCTTGCTTTAGTCCTGCTTTAGAACCGCTTTAGACCTGCTTTAGTCCAGCTTTAGTCCTGCTTTAGTCCTGCTTTAGACCTGCTTTAGTCTTGCTTTAGTCCTGCTTTAGTCCTGCTTTAGACCTGCTTTAGTCTTGCTTTAGTCCTGCTTTAGTCCTGCTTTAGACCTTAGACCTTCTTTAGACCTGCTTTAGACCTGCTTTAGACCCGCTTTAGAACTTCTTTAGACCTGCTTTAGACCTGCTTTAGTCCTGCTTTAGACCTGCTTTAGTCCTGCTTTAGTCCTGCTTTAGTCCTAATTTAGACCTGCTTTAGACCCGCTTTAGACCCTCTTTAGACCTGCTTTAGTCCTTCTTTAGACCTGCTTTAGACCCGCTTTAGACCCTCTTTAGACCTGCTTTAGACCTGCTTTAGTCCTGCTTTAGTCCTTCTTTAGACCGGCTTTAGTCCCGCTTTAGTCCTGCTTTTGACCTGCTTTAGACCTGCTTTAGTCCTGCTTTAGTCCTGCTTTGGACCTACTTTAGTCCTGCTTTAGTCCTTCTTTAGACCTGCTTTGGACCCGCTTTAGACCTGATTTAGACCTGCTTTAGTCCTGCTTTAGTCCTTCTTTAGACCGGCTTTAGTCCCGCTTTAGTCCTGCTTTTGACCTGCTTTAGACCTGCTTTAGTCCTGCTTTAGACCTACTTTAGTCCTGCTTTAGTCCTTCTTTAGACCTGCTTTGGACCCGCTTTAGACCTGATTTAGACCTGCTTTAGTCCTGCTTTAGTCCTGCTTTAGACCTGCTTTAGTCCTGCTTCAGTCCTTCTTTAGTCCTGCTTTAGTCCTTCTTTTGTCCTGCTTTAGACCTGCTTTAGTCCTGCTTTAGTCCTGCTTTAGTCCTGCTTTAGACCTGCTTTAGTCCTGCTTTAGACCTGCTTTAGTCCTGCTTTAGTCCTGCTTTAGACCTGCTTTAGTCCTGCTTTAGACCTGCTTTAGTCCTGCTTTAGTCCTGCTTTAGTCCTGCTTTAGTCCTGCTTTAGACCTGCTTTAGTCCTGCTTTAGACCTGCTTTAGTCCTGCTTTAGAACCGCTTTAGACCTGCTTTAGTCCAGCTTTAGACCTGCTTTAGTCCTGCTTTAGTCCTTCTTTAGTCCTGCTTTAGTCCTGCTTTAGACCTGCTTTAGTCTTGCTTTAGTCCTGCTTTAGACCTGCTTTAGTCCAGCTTTAGACCTGCTTTAGACCTGCTTTGGACCTTCTTTAGACCAGCTTTAGACCTGCTTTAGTCCTGCTTTAGTCCTGCTTTAGTCCTGCTTTAGTCCTTCTTTAGTCCTTCTTTAGTCCTGCTTTAGTCCTGCTTTAGTCTTGCTTTAGTCCTGCTTTAGAACCGCTTTAGACCTGCTTTAGTCCAGCTTTAGACCTGCTTTAGAAGCGCTTTAGACCTGCTTTAGTCCAGCTTTAGTCCTGCTTTAGTCCTGCTTTAGACCTGCTTTAGTCTTGCTTTAGTCCTGCTTTAGTCCTGCTTTAGTCCTTCTTTAGTCCTGCTTTAGTCCTGCTTTAGTCTTGCTTTAGTCCTGCTTTAGTCCTGCTTTAGACCTGCTTTTGACCTACTTTAGTCCTGCTTTAGTCCTTCTTTAGACCTGCTTTTGACCTACTTTAGTCCTGCTTTAGTCCTTCTTTAGACCTGCTTTGGACCTTCTTTAGACCAGCTTTAGACCTGCTTTAGTCCTGCTTTAGTCCTGCTTTAGTCCTTCTTTAGTCCTGCTTTAGTCCTGCTTTAGTCTTGCTTTAGTCCTGCTTTAGAACCGCTTTAGACCTGCTTTAGTCCAGCTTTAGACCTGCTTTAGACCTGCTTTGGACCTTCTTTAGTCCTGCTTTAGTCCTTCTTTAGTCTTGCTTTAGTCTTGCTTTAGTCCTGCTTTAGAACCGCTTTAGACCTGCTTTAGTCCAGCTTTAGTCCTGCTTTAGTCTTGCTTTAGTCCTGCTTTAGTCCTTCTTTAGTCTTGCTTTAGTCCTGCTTTAGTCCTGCTTTAGACCTGCTTTTGACCCGCTTTGGACCTGCTTTGGACCTTCTTTAGACCTGCTTTAGTCCAGCTTTAGTCCTGCTTTAGTCCTGCTTTAGTCTTGCTTTAGTCCTGCTTTAGTCCTTCTTTAGTCCTGCTTTAGTCCTGCTTTAGTCCTTCTTTAGTCTTGCTTTAGTCCTGCTTTAGAACCGCTTTAGACCTGCTTTAGTCCTGCTTTAGTCCTGCTTTAGTCCTGCTTTAGTCCTGCTTTAGACCTGCTTTTGACCTACTTTAGTCCTGCTTTAGTCCTTCTTTAGACCTGCTTTGGACCTTCTTTAGACCAGCTTTAGACCTGCTTTAGTCCTGCTTTAGTCCTTCTTTAGTCCTGCTTTAGTCCTGCTTTAGTCTTGCTTTAGTCCTGCTTTAGAACCGCTTTAGACCTGCTTTAGTCCTGCTTTAGTCCTGCTTTAGTCCTGCTTTAGACCTGCTTTAGTCCAGCTTTAGACCTGCTTTAGACCTGCTTTGGACCTTCTTTAGTCCTGCTTTAGTCCTTCTTTAGTCTTGCTTTAGTCCTGCTTTAGAACCGCTTTAGACCTGCTTTAGTCCAGCTTTAGTCCTGCTTTAGTCCTGCTTTAGTCTTGCTTTAGTCCTGCTTTAGTCCTGCTTTAGTCCTTCTTTAGTCCTGCTTTAGTCCTGCTTTAGTCTTGCTTTAGTCCTGCTTTAGCCCTGCTTTAGACCTGCTTTTGACCCGCTTTAGACCTGCTTTGGACCTTCTTTAGACCTGCTTTAGTCCTGCTTTAGTCCTTCTTTAGTCTTGCTTTAGACCTGCTTTAGTCCTGCTTTAGTCCTGCTTTAGTCCTTCTTTAGTCCTGCTTTAGTCCTGCTTTAGTCTTGCTTTAGTCCTGCTTTAGCCCTGCTTTAGACCTGCTTTTGACCCGCTTTAGACCTGCTTTAGAACCGCTTTAGACCTGCTTTAGTCCTGCTTTAGTCCTGCTTTAGTCCTGCTTTAGTCCTGCTTTAGTCTTGCTTTAGTCCTGCTTTAGTCCTGCTTTAGTCTTGCTTTAGTCCTGCTTTTGACCCGCTTTAGACCCTCTTTAGACCTGCTTTAGACCTGCTTTAGTCTTGCTTTAGTCCTGCTTTAATCCTTCTTTAGTCCTGCTTTAGTCCCGCTTTAGTCCCGCTTTAGACCTGCTTTAGTCCTTCTTTAGACCTGCTTTAGTCCTGCTTTAGTCCTGCTTTAGACCTGCTTTTGACCCGCTTTAGACCCTCTTTAGACCTGTTTTAGACCTGCTTTAGTCCTTCTTTAGACTTGCTTTAGACCTGCTTTAGACCCGCTTTAGACCTTCTTTAGACCTGCTTTAGACCTGCTTTAGACCTGCTTTAGTCCTGCTTTAGACCCGCTTTAGACCCGCTTTAGTCCTGCTTTAGTCCTGCTTTAGACCTGCTTTAGTCCTGCTTTAGTCCTGGTTTAGTCCTGGTTTAGACCTGCTTTAGTCCTGCTTTAGTCCCGCTTTAGTCCCGGTTTAGACCTTCTTTAGTCCTGCTTTAGACCTGCTTTAGTCCTGCTTTAGACCTGCTTTAGTCCTGCTTTAGTCCTTCTTTAGACCTGCTTTAGACCTGCTTTAGTCCTTCTTTAGACCTGCTTTAGTCCTGCTTTAGTTCTGCTTTAGTCCCGCTTTAGTCCTGCTTTAGACCTGCTTTAGTCCTTCTTTAGACCTGCTTTAGTCCTGCTTTAGTCCTGCTTTAGACCTGCTTTTGACCCGCTTTAGACCCTCTTTAGACCTGCTTTAGACCTGCTTTAGTCCTTCTTTAGACCTGCTTTAGACCTGCTTTAGACCCGCTTTAGACCTTCTTTGGACCTGCTTTAGTCCTGGTTTAGTCCTGGTTTAGACCTGCTTTAGTCCTGCTTTAGTCCTGCTTTAGACCTGCTTTAGACCTGCTTTAGAACCGCTTTAGACCTGCTTTAGTCCAGCTTTAGACCTGCTTTAGAACCGCTTTAGACCTGCTTTAGTCCTGCTTTAGTCCTGCTTTAGTCCTGCTTTAGACCTGCTTTAGTCTTGCTTTAGTCCTGCTTTAGAACCACTTTAGACCTGATTTAGTCCAGCTTTAGTCCTGCTTTAGTCCTGCTTTAGACCTGCTTTAGTCTTGCTTTAGTCCTGCTTTAGTCCTGCTTTAGACCCGCTTTAGACCTTCTTTAGACCTGCTTTAGTCCTGCTTTAGACTTTAGACCTTCTTTAGACCTGCTTTAGACCCGCTTTAGACCCTCTTTAGACCTGCTTTAGACCTGCTTTAGTCCTTCTTTAGACCTGCTTTAGACCCGCTTTAGACCCTCTTTAGACCTGCTTTAGACCTGCTTTAGTCCTGCTTTAGACCCGCTTTAGACCTTCTTTAGTCCTGCTTTAGACCCGCTTAAGACCCTCTTTAGACCTGCTTTAGACCTGCTTTAGTCCTTCTTTAGACCTGCTTTAGACCCGCTTTAGTCCTGCTTTTGACCTGCTTTAGACCTGCTTTAGTCCTGCTTTAGTCCTGCTTTAGTCCTTCTTTAGACCTGCTTTAGTCCTGCTTTAGTCCTTCTTTAGTCCTGCTTTAGTCCTTCTTTTGTCCTGCTTTAGTCCTGCTTTAGTCCTGCTTTAGTCCTTCTTTAGACCTGCTTTTGACCCGCTTTAGACCTGATTTAGTCCTACTTTAGTCCTGCTTCAGTCCTTCTTTAGACCTGCTTTAGACCCGCTTTAGACCTGCTTTAGTCCTGCTTTAGTCCTGCTTTCGACCTTAGACCTTCTTTAGACCTGCTTTAGACCTGCTTTAGACCTGCTTTAGACCTGCTTTAGTCCTGCTTTAGACCTGCTTTGGACCTTCTTTAGACCTGCTTTAGACCTGCTTGAGTCCTGCTTTAGTCCTTCTTTAGACCTGCTTTTGACCCGCTTTAGACCCTATTTAGACCTGCTTTAGACCTGCTTTAGTCCTTCTTTAGACCTGCTTTAGACCCGCTTTAGACCTGCTTTAGACCTGCTTTAGTCCTGCTTTAGTCCTGCTTTAGACCTGCTTTAGTCCTGCTTTAGACCCGCTTTAGACCCTCTTTAGACCTGCTTTGGACCCGCTTTAGACCCTCTTTAGACCTGCTTTAGACCTGCTTTAGTCCTTCTTTAGACCTGCTTTAGACCCGCTTTAGACCTGCTTTAGACCTGCTTTAGTCCTGCTTTAGTCCTGCTTTAGACCTGCTTTAGACCTGCTTTAGACCCGCTTTAGACCCTCTTTAGACCCTCTTTAGACCTGCTTTAGACCCGCTTTAGACCTGCTTTAGACCCGCTTTAGTCCTTCTTTAGACCTGCTTTAGACCCGCTTTAGACCTGCTTTAGACCCGCTTTAGTCCTGCTTTAGTCCTGCTTTAGACTCTCTTTAGACCTGCTTTGGACCCGCTTTAGACCCTCTTTAGACCTGCTTTAGTCCTGCTTTAGTCCTTCTTTAGTCCTGCTTTAGTCCTGCTTTAGAACCGCTTTAGAACCGCTTTAGACCTGCTTTAGTCCAGCTTTAGTCCTGCTTTAGACCTGCTTTAGACCTGCTTTAGACCTGCTTTAGTCCAGCTTTAGACCTGCTTTAGTCCTGCTTTAGTCCTGCTTTAGTCCTGCTTTAGACCTGCTTTAGTCTTGCTTTAGTCCTGCTTTAGAACCGCTTTAGACCTGCTTTAGTCCTTCTTTAGTCCTGCTTTAGACCTGCTTTAGTCTTGCTTTAGAGCTGCTTTAGAACCGCTTTAGACCTGCTTTAGTCCTGCTTTAGTCCTGCTTTAGGCCTGCTTGAGTCCTGCTTGAGTCCTGCTTTAGTCCTGCTTTAGAACCGCTTTTGACCTGCTTTAGTCCAGCTTTAGTCCTGCTTTAGTCCTGCTTTAGACCTGCTTTAGAACTGCTTTAGTCCTGCTTTAGTCCTGCTTTAGTCCTGCTTTAGACCTGCTTTAGTCCTGCTTTAGTCCTGCTTTAGTCCTAATTTAGTCCTTCTTTAGACCGGCTTTAGTCCCGCTTTAGTCCTGCTTTTGACCTGCTTTAGACCTGCTTTACTCCTGCTTTAGACCTACTTTAGTCCTGCTTTAGTCCTTCTTTAGACCTGCTTTGGACCTGCTTTAGTCCTGCTTTAGTCCTTCTTTAGACCGGCTTTAGTCCCGCTTTAGTCCTGCTTTTGACCTGCTTTAGACCTGCTTTAGTCCTGCTTTAGACCTACTTTAGTCCTGCTTTAGTCCTTCTTTAGACCTGCTTTGGACCCGCTTTAGACCTTATTTAGACCTGCTTTAGTCCTGCTTTAGTCCTGCTTTAGTCCTGCTTTAGTCCTTCTTTAGACCTGCTTTAGTCCTGCTTTAGACCTGCTTTAGTCCTGCTTTAGTCCTGCTTTAGTCCTGCTTTAGACCTGCTTTAGTCTTGCTTTAGTCCTGCTTTAGTCCTGCTTTAGTCCAGCTTTAGACCTGCTTTGGACCTTCTTTAGACCTGCTTTAGTCCTGCTTTAGTCCTGCTTTAGTCCTGCTTTAGTCCTGCTTTAGACCTGCTTTAGACCTGCTTTAGTCTTGCTTTAGTCCTGCTTTAGACCTGCTTTAGTCCTGCTTTAGTTCTTCTTTAGACCTGCTTTTGACCCTCTTTAGACCCTCTTTAGACCTGCTTTAGACCTGCTTTAGTCCTGCTTTAGTCCTTCTTTAGACCTGCTTTTGACCCGCTTTAGACCCTCTTTAGACCTGCTTTAGACCTGCTTTAGTCCTGCTTTAGTCCTGCTTTCGACCTTAGACCTTCTTTAGACCTGCTTTAGTCCTGCTTTAGTCCTGCTTTAGACCTGCTGTAGACCTGCTTTAGACCTTAGACCTTCTTTAGACCTGCTTTAGACCTGCTTTAGACCTGCTTTAGTCCTGCTTTAGACCTGCTTTAGTCCTGCTTTAGTCCAGCTTTAGACCTTAGACCTTCTTTAGACCTGCTTTAGTCCTGCTTTAGACCTGCTTTAGACCTGCTTTAGTCCTGCTTTAGACCTGCTTTAGTCCTGCTTTAGTCCTGCTTTAGTCCTGCTTTAGTCCTGCTTTAGTCCTGCTTTAGTCCTGCTTTAGAACCACTTTAAACCTGCTTTAGTCCAGCTTTAGACCTGCTTTAGTCCTGCTTTAGTCCTGCTTTAGTCCTGCTTTAGTCCTGCTTAAGTCCTGCTTTAGTCCTGCTTTAGACCTTCTTTAGTCCTGCTTTAGACCCGCTTTAGACCCTCTTTAGACCTGCTTTAGACCCGCTTTAGACCCTCTTTAGACCTGCTTTAGACCTGCTTTAGTCCTGCTTGAGTCCTGCTTTGGACCTGCTTTAGTCCTGCTTTAGTCCTTCTTTAGACCGGCTTTAGTCCCGCTTTAGTCCCGCTTTTGACCTGCTTTAGACCTGCTTTAGTCCTGCTTTAGACCTACTTTAGTCCTGCTTTAGTCCTTCTTTAGACCTGCTTTAGTCCTGCTTTAGTCCTGCTTTAGACCTGCATTAGTCCTGCTTTAGTCCTTCTTTAGACCTGCTTTAGTTCTGCTTTAGTCCTTTAGTCCTGCTTTAGTCCTTCTTTTGTCCTGCTTTAGACCTGCTTTAGTCCTGCTTTAGTCCTGCTTTAGTCCTGCTTTAGTCCTGCTTTAGACCTGCTTTAGACCTGCTTTAGTCCTGCTTTAGACCTGCTTTAGACCTGCTTTAGTCCTGCTTTAGTCCTGCTTTAGAACCGCTTTAGTCCAGCTTTAGACCTGCTTTGGACCTTCTTTAGTCCTGCTTTAGTCCTGCTTTAGAACCGCTTTAGACCTTCTTGAGTCCTGCTTTAGACCTGCTTTAGTCCTGGTTTAGTCCTGGTTTAGACCTGCTTTAGTCCTGCTTTAGAACCGCTTTAGACCTGCTTTAGTCCAGCTTTAGACCTGCTTTAGAACCGCTTTAGACCTGCTTTAGTCCTGCTTTAGTCCTGCTTTAGTCCTGCTTTAGACCTGCTTTAGTCTTGCTTTAGTCCTGCTTTAGAACCACTTTAGACCTGCTTTAGTCCAGCTTTAGTCCTGCTTTAGTCCTGCTTTAGACCTGCTTTAGTCTTGCTTTAGTCCTGCTTTAGTCCTGCTTTAGACCTGCTTTAGACCTGCTTTAGTCCTGCTTTAGACCCGCTTTAGACCCTCTTTAGACCTGCTTTAGTCCTGCTTTAGACCTGCTTTAGTCCTGCTTTAGACTTTAGACCTTCTTTAGACCTGCTTTAGACCCGCTTTAGACCCTCTTTAGACCTTCTTTAGACCTGCTTTAGACCCGCTTTAGACCCTCTTTAGACCTGCTTTAGTCCTGCTTTAGTCCTGCTTTAGACCTGCTTTAGTCCTGCTTTAGACCCGCTTTAGACCTTCTTTAGTCCTGCTTTAGACCCGCTTTAGACCCGCTTTAGACCCTCTTTAGACCTGCTTTAGACCTGCTTTAGTCCTTCTTTAGACCTGCTTTAGACCCGCTTTAGTCCTGCTTTTGACCTGCTTTTGACCTGCTTTAGACCTGCTTTAGTCCTTCTTTAGACCTGCTTTAGTCCTGCTTTAGTCCTTCTTTAGTCCTGCTTTAGTCCTTCTTTTGTCCTGCTTTAGTCCTGCTTTAGTCCTTCTTTAGACCTGCTTTTGACCCGCTTTAGACCTGATTTAGTCCTACTTTAGTCCTGCTTCAGTCCTTCTTTAGACCTGCTTTAGACCCGCTTTAGACCTGCTTTAGTCCTGCTTTAGTCCTGCTTTCGACCTTAGACCTGCTTTAGACCTGCTTTAGTCCTGCTTTAGTCCTTCTTTAGTCCTGCTTTAGTCCTTCTTTAGACCTGCTTTTGACCCGCTTTAGACCTGATTTAGTCCTACTTTAGTCCTGCTTCAGTCCTTCTTTAGACCTGCTTTAGACCCGCTTTAGACCTGCTTTAGTCCTGCTTTAGTCCTGCTTTCGACCTTAGACCTTCTTTAGACCTGCTTTAGACCTGCTTTAGTCTTGCTTTAGTCCTGCTTTAGAACCGCTTTAGACCTGCTTTAGTCCAGCTTTAGACCTGCTTTAGACCTGCTTTGGACCTTCTTTAGACCTGCTTTAGACCTGCTTGAGTCCTGCTTTAGTCCTTCTTTAGACCTGCTTTTGACCCGCTTTAGACCCTATTTAGACCTGCTTTAGACCTGCTTTAGTCCTTCTTTAGACCTGCTTTAGACCCGCTTTAGACCTGCTTTAGACCTGCTTTAGTCCCGCTTTAGTCCTGCTTTAGACCTGCTTTAGTCCTGCTTTAGACCCGCTTTAGACCCTCTTTAGACCTGCTTTGGACCCGCTTTAGACCCTCTTTAGACCTGCTTTAGACCTGCTTTAGTCCTTCTTTAGACCTGCTTTAGACCCGCTTTAGACCTGCTTTAGACCTGCTTTAGTCCCGCTTTAGTCCTGCTTTAGACCTGCTTTAGACCTGCTTTAGTCCTGCTTTAGACCTGCTTTAGACCTGCTTTAGACCCGCTTTAGACCCTCTTTAGACCCTCTTTAGACCTGCTTTAGACCCGCTTTAGACCTGCTTTAGACCCGCTTTAGTCCTTCTTTAGACCTGCTTTAGACCCGCTTTAGACCTGCTTTAGACCCGCTTTAGTCCTGCTTTAGTCCTGCTTTAGACTCTCTTTAGACCCGCTTTGGACCCGCTTTAGACCCTCTTTAGACCTGCTTTAGTCCAGCTTTAGACCTGCTTTAGACCTGCTTTAGTCCTGCTTTAGTCCTTCTTTAGTCCTGCTTTAGTCCTGCTTTAGAACCGCTTTAGAACCGCTTTAGACCTGCTTTAGTCCAGCTTTAGTCCTGCTTTAGACCTGCTTTAGACCTGCTTTAGACCTTATTTAGACCTGCTTTAGTCCTGCTTTAGTCCTGCTTTAGTCCTTCTTTAGACCTGCTTTGGACCTGCTTTAGTCCTGCTTTAGTCCTTCTTTAGACCGGCTTTAGTCCCGCTTTAGTCCTGCTTTTGACCTGCTTTAGACCTGCTTTAGTCCTGCTTTAGACCTACTTTAGTCCTGCTTTAGTCCTTCTTTAGACCTGCTTTGGACCTGCTTTAGTCCTGCTTTAGTCCTTCTTTAGACCGGCTTTAGTCCCGATTTAGTCCTGCTTTTGACCTGCTTTAGACCTGCTTTAGTCCTGCTTTAGACCTACTTTAGTCCTGCTTTAGTCCTTCTTTAGACCTGCTTTGGACCCGCTTTAGACCTTATTTAGACCTGCTTTAGTCCTGCTTTAGTCCTGCTTTAGTCCTGCTTTAGTCCTTCTTTAGACCTGCTTTAGTCCTGCTTTAGTCCTTCTTTAGTCCTGCTTTAGTCCTTCTTTTGTCCTGCTTTAGTCCTGCTTTAGACCTGCTTTAGTCCTGCTTTAGTCCTGCTTTAGTCCTGCTTTAGACCTGCTTTAGTCCTGCTTTAGTCCTGCTTTAGTCCTGCTTTAGACCTGCTTTAGTCTTGCTTTAGTCCTGCTTTAGACCTGCTTTAGTCCAGCTTTAGACCTGCTTTAGACCTGCTTTGGACCTTCTTTAGACCTGCTTTAGTCCTGCTTTAGTCCTGCTTTAGTCCTGCTTTAGTCCTGCTTTAGTCCTGCTTTATACCTGCTTTAGACCTGCTTTAGTCTTGCTTTAGTCCTGCTTTAGACCTGCTTTAGTCCTGCTTTAGTCCTTCTTTAGACCTGCTTTTGACCCTCTTTAGACCCTCTTTAGACCTGCTTTAGTCCTGCTTTAGACCTGCTTTAGTCCTGCTTTAGTCCTGCTTTCGACCTTAGACCTTCTTTAGACCTG
Organism: Eucyclogobius newberryi; assembly: GCF_026437365.1. NCBI lineage: Eukaryota > Metazoa > Chordata > Actinopteri > Gobiiformes > Gobiidae > Eucyclogobius > Eucyclogobius newberryi. The sequence goes on along the minus strand of NW_027315746.1, from coordinate 34,020,080 downwards.
CTTTAGACCTGCTTTAGACCTGCTTTAGTCCTGCTTTAGACCTGCTTTAGTCCTGCTTTAGTCCTGCTTTAGTCCAGCTTTAGACCTTAGACCTTCTTTAGACCTGCTTTAGTCCTGCTTTAGACCTGCTTTAGACCTGCTTTAGTCCTGCTTTAGACCTGCTTTAGTCCTGCTTTAGTCCTGCTTTAGTCCTGCTTTAGTCCTGCTTTAGTCCTTCTTTAGTCCTGCTTTAGACCTACTTTAGTCCTGCTTTAGTCCTTCTTTAGACCTGCTTTGGACCTGCTTTAGTCCTGCTTTAGTCCTTCTTTAGACCGGCTTTAGTCCCGCTTTAGTCCTGCTTTTGACCTGCTTTAGACCTGCTTTAGTCCTGCTTTAGTCCTTCTTTAGTCCTGCTTTAGTCCTTCTTTTGTCCTGCTTTAGTCCTGCTTTAGACCTGCTTTAGTCCTGCTTTAGTCCTGCTTTAGTCCTGCTTTAGACCTGCTTTAGTCCTGCTTTAGTCCTGCTTTAGTCCTGCTTTAGACCTGCTTTAGTCCAGCTTTAGACCTGCTTTAGACCTGCTTTGGACCTTCTTTAGACCTGCTTTAGTCCTGCTTTAGTCCTGCTTTAGTCCTGCTTTAGTCCTGCTTTAGACCTGCTTTAGACCTGCTTTAGTCTTGCTTTAGTCCTGCTTTAGACCTGCTTTAGTCCTGCTTTAGTCCTTCTTTAGACCTGCTTTTGACCCTCTTTAGACCCTCTTTAGACCTGCTTTAGACCTGCTTTAGTCCTGCTTTAGTCCTTCTTTAGACCTGCTTTTGACCCGCTTTAGACCCTCTTTAGACCTGCTTTAGACCTGCTTTAGTCCTGCTTTAGACCTGCTTTAGTCCTGCTTTCGACCTTCTTTAGACCTGCTTTTGACCCGCTTTAGACCTTCTTTAGACCTGCTTTAGTCCTGCTTTAGTCCTGCTTTAGACCTGCTTTAGACCTGCTTTAGACCTTAGACCTTCTTTAGACCTGCTTTAGACCTGCTTTAGTCCTGCTTTAGACCTGCTTTAGTCCTGCTTTAGACCTGCTTTAGTCCTGCTTTAGACCTGCTTTAGACCTGCTTTAGTCCTGCTTTAGACCTGCTTTAGTCCTGCTTTAGTCCTGCTTTAGTCCTGCTTTAGTCCTGCTTTAGTCCTTCTTTAGTCCTGCTTTAGTCCTGCTTTAGACCTGCTTTAGACCTGCTTTAGTCCTGCTTTAGACCTGCTTTAGTCCTGCTTTAGTCCTGCTTTAGTCCTTCTTTAGTCCTGCTTTAGTCCTGCTTTAGTCCTGCTTTAGACCTTCTTTAGTCCTGCTTTAGACCCGCTTTAGACCCTCTTTAGACCTGCTTTAGACCCGCTTTAGACCCTCTTTAGACCTGCTTTAGACCTGCTTTAGTCCTGCTTGAGTCCTGCTTTGGATCTGCTTTAGTCCTGCTTTAGTCCTTCTTTAGACCTGCTTTAGACCTGCTTTAGTCCTGCTTTAGAACCACTTTAGACCTGCTTTAGTCCTGCTTTAGTCCTGCTTTAGTCCTGCTTTAGTCCTGCTTTAGTCCTGCTTTAGTCCTGCTTTAGACCTACTTTAGTCCTGCTTTAGTCCTTCTTTAGACCTGCTTTGGACCTGCTTTAGTCCTGCTTTAGTCCTTCTTTAGACCGGCTTTAGTCCCGCTTTAGTCCCGCTTTTGACCTGCTTTAGACCTGCTTTAGTCCCGCTTTAGACCTACTTTAGTCCTGCTTTAGTCCTTCTTTAGACCTGCTTTAGTCCTGCTTTAGTCCTGCTTTAGACCTGCATTAGTCCTGCTTTAGTCCTTCTTTAGACCTGCTTTAGTTCTGCTTTAGTCCTTTAGTCCTGCTTTAGTCCTTCTTTTGTCCTGCTTTAGTCCTGCTTTAGACCTGCTTTAGTCCTGCTTTAGTCCTTCTTTAGACCTGCTTTTGACCCTCTTTAGACCCTCTTTAGACCTGCTTTAGACCTGCTTTAGTCCTGCTGTAGACCTGCTTTAGTCCTGCTTTAGTCCTGCTTTCGACCTTCTTTAGACCTGCTTTTGACCCGCTTTAGACCCGCTTTAGTCCTGCTTTAGTCCTGCTTTAGTCCTTCTTTAGACCTGCTTTTGACCCGCTTTAGACCCTCTTTAGACCTGCTTTAGACCTGCTTTAGACCTGCTTTAGTCCTGCTTTAGACCTGCTTTAGTCCTGCTTTAGTCCTGCTTTCGACCTTCTTTAGACCTGCTTTTGACCCGCTTTAGACCCGCTTTAGTCCTGCTTTAGTCCTGCTTTAGACCTGCTTTAGACCTGCTTTAGACCTTAGACCTTCTTTAGACCTGCTTTAGACCTGCTTTAGACCTGCTTTAGTCCTGCTTTAGTCCTGCTTTAGTCCTGCTTTAGTCCTGCTTTAGTCCAGCTTTAGACCTTAGACCTTCTTTAGACCTGCTTTAGTCCTGCTTTAGACCTGCTTTAGTCCTGCTTTAGACCTGCTTTAGTCCTGCTTTAGACCTGCTTTAGTCCTGCTTTAGTCCTGCTTTAGTCCTGCTTTAGTCCTTCTTTAGTCCTGCTTTAGTCCTGCTTTAGACCTGCTTTAGACCTGCTTTAGTCCTGCTTTAGAACCACTTTAAACCTGCTTTAGTCCAGCTTTAGACCTGCTTTAGTCCTGCTTTAGTCCTGCTTTAGTCCTTCTTTAGTCCTGCTTTAGTCCTGCTTTAGTCCTGCTTTAGACCTTCTTTAGTCCTGCTTTAGACCCGCTTTAGACCCTCTTTAGACCTGCTTTAGACCCGCTTTAGACCCTCTTTAGACCTGCTTTAGACCTGCTTTAGTCCTGCTTGAGTCCTGCTTTGGACCTGCTTTAGTCCTGCTTTAGTCCTTCTTTAGACCTGCTTTAGACCTGCTTTAGTCCTGCTTTAGAAACACTTTAAACCTGCTTTAGTCCAGCTTTAGACCTGCTTTAGTCCTGCTTTAGTCCTGCTTTAGTCTTGCTTTAGTCCTGCTTTAGTCCTGCTTTAGTCCTGCTTTAGTCCTTCTTTAGTCCTGCTTTAGACCTATTTTAGTCCTGCTTTAGTCCTTCTTTAGACCTGCTTTGGACCTGCTTTAGTCCTGCTTTAGTCCTTCTTTAGACCGGCTTTAGTCCCGCTTTAGTCCCGCTTTTGACCTGCTTTAGAACTGCTTTAGTCCTGCTTTAGACCTACTTTAGTCCTGCTTTAGTCCTTCTTTAGACCTGCTTTAGTCCTGCTTTAGTCCTGCTTTAGACCTGCATTAGTCCTGCTTTAGTCCTTCTTTAGACCTGCTTTAGTTCTGCTTTAGTCCTTCTTTTGTCCTGCTTTAGTCCTGCTTTAGTCCTGCTTTAGTCCTGCTTTAGACCTGCTTTAGTCCTGCTTTAGACCTGCTTTAGTCCTGCTTTAGAACCGCTTTAGTCCAGCTTTAGACCTGCTTTGGACCTTCTTTAGACCTGCTTTAGTTCTGCTTTAGTCCTGCTTTAGTCCTGCTTTAGTCCTGCTTTAGTCCTGCTTTAGTCCTGCTTTAGTCCTTCTTTTGTCCTGCTTTAGTCCTTCTTTAGTCCTGCTTTAGTCCTGCTTTAGTCCTTCTTTAGTCCTGCTTTAGTCCTGCTTTAGTCCTGCTTTAGTCCTGCTTTAGTCCTGCTTTAGTCCTTCTTTAGTCCTGCTTTAGACCTACTTTAGTCCTGCTTTAGTCCTTCTTTAGACCTGCTTTGGACCTGCTTTAGTCCTGCTTTAGTCCTTCTTTAGACCGGCTTTAGTCCCGCTTTAGTCCCGCTTTTGACCTGCTTTAGACCTGCTTTAGTCCTGCTTTAGACCTACTTTAGTCCTGCTTTAGTCCTTCTTTAGTCCTGCTTTAGTCCTGCTTTAGACCTGCATTAGTCCTGCTTTAGTCCTGCTTTAGTCCTGCTTTAGACCTGCTTTAGTCCTGCTTTAGACCTGCTTTAGACCTGCTTTAGTCCTGCTTTAGTCCTGCTTTAGAACCGCTTTAGTCCAGCTTTAGACCTGCTTTGGACCTTCTTTAGACCTGCTTTAGTTCTGCTTTAGTCCTTTAGTCCTTCTTTTGTCCTGCTTTAGTCCTGCTTTAGACCTGCTTTAGTCCTGCTTTAGTCCTGCTTTAGACCTGCTTTAGTCCTGCTTTAGAACCGCTTTAGACCTGCTTTAGTCCAGCTTTAGACCTGCTTTAGACCTGCTTTAGTCCTGCTTTAGTCCTTCTTTAGACCTGCTTTGGACCCGCTTTAGACCCTCTTTAGACCTGCTTTAGACCTGCTTTAGTCCTTCTTTAGTCCTGCTTTAGTCCTGCTTTAGACCTGCTTTAGTCCTGCTTTAGACCTGCTTTAGACCTGCTTTAGTCCTGCTTTAGTCCTGCTTTAGTCCTGCTTTAGAACCGCTTTAGACCTGCTTTAGTCCAGCTTTAGTCCTGCTTTAGTCCTGCTTTAGACCTGCTTTAGTCTTGCTTTAGTCTTGCTTTAGTCCTGCTTTAGAACCGCTTTAGACCTGCTTTAGTCCATCTTTAGACCTGCTTTAGTCCTGCTTGAGTCCTGCTTTAGTCCTGCTTTAGTCCTGCTTTAGTCCTGCTTTAGACCTGCTTTAGTCCAGCTTTAGTCCTGCTTTAGTCCTGCTTTAGACCTGCTTTAGTCTTGCTTTAGTCCTGCTTTAGTCCTGCTTTAGACCTGCTTTAGACCTGCTTTAGACCTTAGACCTTCTTTAGACCTGCTTTAGACCCGCTTTAGACCTTCTTTAGACCTGCTTTAGACCTGCTTTAGTCCTGCTTTAGTCCTGCTTTAGTCCTAATTTAGACCTGCTTTAGACCCGCTTTAGACCCTCTTTAGACCCGCTTTAGACCCGCTTTAGTCCTGCTTTAGACCTGCTTTAGTCCTGCTTTAGTCCTGCTTTAGACCTTCTTTAGTCCTGCTTTAGACCTGCTTTAGTCCTTCTTTAGACCTGCTTTAGACCCGCTTTAGACCCTCTTTAGACCTGCTTTAGACCTGCTTTAGACCTGCTTTAGTCCTGCTTTAGTCCTGCTTTAGACCTACTTTAGTCCTGCTTTAGTCCTTCTTTAGACCTGCTTTGGACCCGCTTTAGACCTTATTTAGACCTGCTTTAGTCCTGCTTTAGTCCTGCTTTAGACCTGCTTTAGTCCTGCTTCAGTCCTTCTTTAGACCTGCTTTAGTCCTGCTTTAGTCCTTCTTTAGTCCTGCTTTAGTCCTTCTTTTGTCCTGCTTTAGACCTGCTTTAGTCCTGCTTTAGTCCTGCTTTAGTCCTGCTTTAGACCTGCTTTAGTCCTGCTTTAGACCTGCTTTAGTCCTGCTTTAGAACCGCTTTAGACCTGCTTTAGTCCAGCTTTAGACCTGCTTTAGTCCTGCTTTAGTCCTTCTTTAGTCCTGCTTTAGTCCTGCTTTAGACCTGCTTTAGTCTTGCTTTAGTCCTGCTTTAGACCTGCTTTAGTCCTGCTTTAGACCTGCTTTGGACCTTCTTTAGACCAGCTTTAGACCTGCTTTAGTCCTGCTTTAGTCCTTCTTTAGTCCTGCTTTAGTCCTGCTTTAGTCTTGCTTTAGTCCTGCTTTAGAACCGCTTTAGACCTGCTTTAGTCCAGCTTTAAACCTGCTTTAGACCTGCTTTGGACCTTCTTTAGACCTGCTTTAGTCCTGCTTTAGTCCTGCTTTAGTCCTTCTTTAGTCTTGCTTTAGTCCTGCTTTAGAACCGCTTTAGACCTGCTTTAGTCCAGCTTTAGTCCTGCTTTAGTCCTGCTTTAGTCTTGCTTTAGTCCTGCTTTAGTCCTGCTTTAGTCCTTCTTTAGTCCTGCTTTAGTCCTGCTTTAGTCCTTCTTTAGTCTTGCTTTAGTCCTGCTTTAGAACCGCTTTAGACCTGCTTTAGTCCAGCTTTAGTCCTGCTTTAGTCTTGCTTTAGTCCTGCTTTAGTCCTGCTTTAGTCCTTCTTTAGTCCTGCTTTAGTCCTGCTTTAGTCTTGCTTTAGTCCTGCTTTAGTCCTGCTTTAGACCTGCTTTTGACACGCTTTAGACCCTCTTTAGACCTGCTTTAGACCTGCTTTAGTCTTGCTTTAGTCCTGCTTTAGTCCTTCTTTAGTCCTGCTTTAGTCCTGCTTTAGTCCTGCTTTAGTCTTGCTTTAGTCCTGCTTTAGTCCTGCTTTAGACCTGCTTTAGACCCGCTTTAGACCTGCTTTAGACCTGCTTTAGTCCTGCTTTAGTCCTGCTTTAGACCTGCTTTAGACCTGCTTTAGTCTTGCTTTAGTCCTGCTTTAGACCTGCTTTAGTCCTGCTTTAGTCCTTCTTTAGACCTGCTTTTGACCCTCTTTAGACCCTCTTTAGACCTGCTTTAGACCTGCTTTAGTCCTGCTTTAGTCCTTCTTTAGACCTGCTTTTGACCCGCTTTAGACCCTCTTTAGACCTGCTTTAGACCTGCTTTAGTCCTGCTTTAGACCTGCTTTAGTCCTGCTTTAGTCCTGCTTTCGACCTTCTTTAGACCTGCTTTTGACCCGCTTTAGACCTTCTTTAGACCTGCTTTAGTCCTGCTTTAGTCCTGCTTTAGACCTGCTTTAGACCTGCTTTAGACCTTAGACCTTCTTTAGACCTGCTTTAGACCTGCTTTAGTCCTGCTTTAGACCTGCTTTAGTCCTGCTTTAGACCTGCTTTAGTCCTGCTTTAGACCTGCTTTAGACCTGCTTTAGTCCTGCTTTAGACCTGCTTTAGTCCTGCTTTAGTCCTGCTTTAGTCCTGCTTTAGTCCTGCTTTAGTCCTTCTTTAGTCCTGCTTTAGTCCTGCTTTAGACCTGCTTTAGACCTGCTTTAGTCCTGCTTTAGACCTGCTTTAGTCCTGCTTTAGTCCTGCTTTAGTCCTTCTTTAGTCCTGCTTTAGTCCTGCTTTAGTCCTGCTTTAGACCTTCTTTAGTCCTGCTTTAGACCCGCTTTAGACCCTCTTTAGACCTGCTTTAGACCCGCTTTAGACCCTCTTTAGACCTGCTTTAGACCTGCTTTAGTCCTGCTTGAGTCCTGCTTTGGATCTGCTTTAGTCCTGCTTTAGTCCTTCTTTAGACCTGCTTTAGACCTGCTTTAGTCCTGCTTTAGAACCACTTTAGACCTGCTTTAGTCCTGCTTTAGTCCTGCTTTAGTCCTGCTTTAGTCCTGCTTTAGTCCTGCTTTAGACCTACTTTAGTCCTGCTTTAGTCCTTCTTTAGACCTGCTTTGGACCTGCTTTAGTCCTGCTTTAGTCCTTCTTTAGACCGGCTTTAGTCCCGCTTTAGTCCCGCTTTTGACCTGCTTTAGACCTGCTTTAGTCCCGCTTTAGACCTACTTTAGTCCTGCTTTAGTCCTTCTTTAGACCTGCTTTAGTCCTGCTTTAGTCCTGCTTTAGACCTGCATTAGTCCTGCTTTAGTCCTTCTTTAGACCTGCTTTAGTTCTGCTTTAGTCCTTTAGTCCTGCTTTAGTCCTTCTTTTGTCCTGCTTTAGTCCTGCTTTAGACCTGCTTTAGTCCTGCTTTAGTCCTTCTTTAGACCTGCTTTTGACCCTCTTTAGACCCTCTTTAGACCTGCTTTAGACCTGCTTTAGTCCTGCTGTAGACCTGCTTTAGTCCTGCTTTAGTCCTGCTTTCGACCTTCTTTAGACCTGCTTTTGACCCGCTTTAGACCCGCTTTAGTCCTGCTTTAGTCCTGCTTTAGTCCTTCTTTAGACCTGCTTTTGACCCGCTTTAGACCCTCTTTAGACCTGCTTTAGACCTGCTTTAGACCTGCTTTAGTCCTGCTTTAGACCTGCTTTAGTCCTGCTTTAGTCCTGCTTTCGACCTTCTTTAGACCTGCTTTTGACCCGCTTTAGACCCGCTTTAGTCCTGCTTTAGTCCTGCTTTAGACCTGCTTTAGACCTGCTTTAGACCTTAGACCTTCTTTAGACCTGCTTTAGACCTGCTTTAGACCTGCTTTAGTCCTGCTTTAGTCCTGCTTTAGTCCTGCTTTAGTCCTGCTTTAGTCCAGCTTTAGACCTTAGACCTTCTTTAGACCTGCTTTAGTCCTGCTTTAGACCTGCTTTAGTCCTGCTTTAGACCTGCTTTAGTCCTGCTTTAGACCTGCTTTAGTCCTGCTTTAGTCCTGCTTTAGTCCTGCTTTAGTCCTTCTTTAGTCCTGCTTTAGTCCTGCTTTAGACCTGCTTTAGACCTGCTTTAGTCCTGCTTTAGAACCACTTTAAACCTGCTTTAGTCCAGCTTTAGACCTGCTTTAGTCCTGCTTTAGTCCTGCTTTAGTCCTTCTTTAGTCCTGCTTTAGTCCTGCTTTAGTCCTGCTTTAGACCTTCTTTAGTCCTGCTTTAGACCCGCTTTAGACCCTCTTTAGACCTGCTTTAGACCCGCTTTAGACCCTCTTTAGACCTGCTTTAGACCTGCTTTAGTCCTGCTTGAGTCCTGCTTTGGACCTGCTTTAGTCCTGCTTTAGTCCTTCTTTAGACCTGCTTTAGACCTGCTTTAGTCCTGCAAACACTTTAAACCTGCTTTAGTCCAGCTTTAGACCTGCTTTAGTCCTGCTTTAGTCCTGCTTTAGTCTTGCTTTAGTCCTGCTTTAGTCCTGCTTTAGTCCTGCTTTAGTCCTTCTTTAGTCCTGCTTTAGACCTATTTTAGTCCTGCTTTAGTCCTTCTTTAGACCTGCTTTGGACCTGCTTTAGTCCTGCTTTAGTCCTTCTTTAGACCGGCTTTAGTCCCGCTTTAGTCCCGCTTTTGACCTGCTTTAGAACTGCTTTAGTCCTGCTTTAGACCTACTTTAGTCCTGCTTTAGTCCTTCTTTAGACCTGCTTTAGTCCTGCTTTAGTCCTGCTTTAGACCTGCATTAGTCCTGCTTTAGTCCTTCTTTAGACCTGCTTTAGTTCTGCTTTAGTCCTTCTTTTGTCCTGCTTTAGTCCTGCTTTAGTCCTGCTTTAGTCCTGCTTTAGACCTGCTTTAGTCCTGCTTTAGACCTGCTTTAGTCCTGCTTTAGAACCGCTTTAGTCCAGCTTTAGACCTGCTTTGGACCTTCTTTAGACCTGCTTTAGTTCTGCTTTAGTCCTGCTTTAGTCCTGCTTTAGTCCTGCTTTAGTCCTGCTTTAGTCCTGCTTTAGTCCTTCTTTTGTCCTGCTTTAGTCCTTCTTTAGTCCTGCTTTAGTCCTGCTTTAGTCCTTCTTTAGTCCTGCTTTAGTCCTGCTTTAGTCCTGCTTTAGTCCTGCTTTAGTCCTGCTTTAGTCCTTCTTTAGTCCTGCTTTAGACCTACTTTAGTCCTGCTTTAGTCCTTCTTTAGACCTGCTTTGGACCTGCTTTAGTCCTGCTTTAGTCCTTCTTTAGACCGGCTTTAGTCCCGCTTTAGTCCCGCTTTTGACCTGCTTTAGACCTGCTTTAGTCCTGCTTTAGACCTACTTTAGTCCTGCTTTAGTCCTTCTTTAGTCCTGCTTTAGTCCTGCTTTAGACCTGCATTAGTCCTGCTTTAGTCCTGCTTTAGTCCTGCTTTAGACCTGCTTTAGTCCTGCTTTAGACCTGCTTTAGACCTGCTTTAGTCCTGCTTTAGTCCTGCTTTAGAACCGCTTTAGTCCAGCTTTAGACCTGCTTTGGACCTTCTTTAGACCTGCTTTAGTTCTGCTTTAGTCCTTTAGTCCTTCTTTTGTCCTGCTTTAGTCCTGCTTTAGACCTGCTTTAGTCCTGCTTTAGTCCTGCTTTAGACCTGCTTTAGTCCTGCTTTAGAACCGCTTTAGACCTGCTTTAGTCCAGCTTTAGACCTGCTTTAGACCTGCTTTAGTCCTGCTTTAGTCCTTCTTTAGACCTGCTTTGGACCCGCTTTAGACCCTCTTTAGACCTGCTTTAGACCTGCTTTAGTCCTTCTTTAGTCCTGCTTTAGTCCTGCTTTAGACCTGCTTTAGTCCTGCTTTAGACCTGCTTTAGACCTGCTTTAGTCCTGCTTTAGTCCTGCTTTAGTCCTGCTTTAGAACCGCTTTAGACCTGCTTTAGTCCAGCTTTAGTCCTGCTTTAGTCCTGCTTTAGACCTGCTTTAGTCTTGCTTTAGTCTTGCTTTAGTCCTGCTTTAGAACCGCTTTAGACCTGCTTTAGTCCATCTTTAGACCTGCTTTAGTCCTGCTTGAGTCCTGCTTTAGTCCTGCTTTAGTCCTGCTTTAGTCCTGCTTTAGACCTGCTTTAGTCCAGCTTTAGTCCTGCTTTAGTCCTGCTTTAGACCTGCTTTAGTCTTGCTTTAGTCCTGCTTTAGTCCTGCTTTAGACCTGCTTTAGACCTGCTTTAGACCTTAGACCTTCTTTAGACCTGCTTTAGACCCGCTTTAGACCTTCTTTAGACCTGCTTTAGACCTGCTTTAGTCCTGCTTTAGTCCTGCTTTAGTCCTAATTTAGACCTGCTTTAGACCCGCTTTAGACCCTCTTTAGACCCGCTTTAGACCCGCTTTAGTCCTGCTTTAGACCTGCTTTAGTCCTGCTTTAGTCCTGCTTTAGACCTTCTTTAGTCCTGCTTTAGACCTGCTTTAGTCCTTCTTTAGACCTGCTTTAGACCCGCTTTAGACCCTCTTTAGACCTGCTTTAGACCTGCTTTAGACCTGCTTTAGTCCTGCTTTAGTCCTGCTTTAGACCTACTTTAGTCCTGCTTTAGTCCTTCTTTAGACCTGCTTTGGACCCGCTTTAGACCTTATTTAGACCTGCTTTAGTCCTGCTTTAGTCCTGCTTTAGACCTGCTTTAGTCCTGCTTCAGTCCTTCTTTAGACCTGCTTTAGTCCTGCTTTAGTCCTTCTTTAGTCCTGCTTTAGTCCTTCTTTTGTCCTGCTTTAGACCTGCTTTAGTCCTGCTTTAGTCCTGCTTTAGTCCTGCTTTAGACCTGCTTTAGTCCTGCTTTAGACCTGCTTTAGTCCTGCTTTAGAACCGCTTTAGACCTGCTTTAGTCCAGCTTTAGACCTGCTTTAGTCCTGCTTTAGTCCTTCTTTAGTCCTGCTTTAGTCCTGCTTTAGACCTGCTTTAGTCTTGCTTTAGTCCTGCTTTAGACCTGCTTTAGTCCTGCTTTAGACCTGCTTTGGACCTTCTTTAGACCAGCTTTAGACCTGCTTTAGTCCTGCTTTAGTCCTTCTTTAGTCCTGCTTTAGTCCTGCTTTAGTCTTGCTTTAGTCCTGCTTTAGAACCGCTTTAGACCTGCTTTAGTCCAGCTTTAGACCTGCTTTAGACCTGCTTTGGACCTTCTTTAGACCTGCTTTAGTCCTGCTTTAGTCCTGCTTTAGTCCTTCTTTAGTCTTGCTTTAGTCCTGCTTTAGAACCGCTTTAGACCTGCTTTAGTCCAGCTTTAGTCCTGCTTTAGTCCTGCTTTAGTCTTGCTTTAGTCCTGCTTTAGTCCTGCTTTAGTCCTTCTTTAGTCCTGCTTTAGTCCTGCTTTAGTCCTTCTTTAGTCTTGCTTTAGTCCTGCTTTAGAACCGCTTTAGACCTGCTTTAGTCCAGCTTTAGTCCTGCTTTAGTCTTGCTTTAGTCCTGCTTTAGTCCTGCTTTAGTCCTTCTTTAGTCCTGCTTTAGTCCTGCTTTAGTCTTGCTTTAGTCCTGCTTTAGTCCTGCTTTAGACCTGCTTTTGACACGCTTTAGACCCTCTTTAGACCTGCTTTAGACCTGCTTTAGTCTTGCTTTAGTCCTGCTTTAGTCCTTCTTTAGTCCTGCTTTAGTCCTGCTTTAGTCCTGCTTTAGTCTTGCTTTAGTCCTGCTTTAGTCCTGCTTTAGACCTGCTTTAGACCCGCTTTAGACCTGCTTTAGACCTGCTTTAGTCCTGCTTTAGTTCTGCTTTATACCTGCTTTAGACCCGCTTTAGACCCTCTTTAGACCTGCTTTAGACCTGCTTTAGTCCTTCTTTAGACCTGCTTTGGACCCGCTTTAGACCCTCTTTAGACCTGCTTTAGACCTGCTTTAGTCCTTCTTTAGACCTGCTTTGGACCTGCTTTAGACCTGCTTTAGTCCTTCTTTAGTCCTGCTTTAGTCCTGCTTTAGACCTGCTTTAGTCCTGCTTTAGACCTGCTTTAGACCTGCTTTAGTCCTGCTTTAGTCCTTCTTTAGTCTTGCTTTAGTCCTGCTTTAGAACCGCTTTAGACCTGCTTTAGTCCAGCTTTAGACCTGCTTTAGTCCTGCTTTAGACCCGCTTTAGACCCTCTTTAGACCTGCTTTAGACCCGCTTTAGACCCTCTTTAGACCTGCTTTAGACCTGCTTTAGTCCTGCTTGAGTCCTGCTTTGGATCTGCTTTAGTCCTGCTTTAGTCCTTCTTTAGACCTGCTTTAGACCTGCTTTAGTCCTGCTTTAGTCCTTCTTTAGTCCTGCTTTAGACCTACTTTAGTCCTGCTTTAGTCCTTCTTTAGACCTGCTTTGGACCTGCTTTAGTCCTGCTTTAGTCCTTCTTTAGACCGGCTTTAGTCCCGCTTTAGTCCCGCTTTTGACCTGCTTTAGACCTGCTTTAGTCCCGCTTTAGACCTACTTTAGTCCTGCTTTAGTCCTTCTTTAGACCTGCTTTAGTCCTGCTTTAGTCCTGCTTTAGACCTGCATTAGTCCTGCTTTAGTCCTTCTTTAGACCTGCTTTAGTTCTGCTTTAGTCCTTTAGTCCTGCTTTAGTCCTTCTTTTGTCCTGCTTTAGTCCTGCTTTAGACCTGCTTTAGTCCTGCTTTAGTCCTTCTTTAGACCTGCTTTTGACCCTCTTTAGACCCTCTTTAGACCTGCTTTAGACCTGCTTTAGTCCTGCTTTAGACCTGCTTTAGTCCTGCTTTAGTCCTGCTTTCGACCTTCTTTAGACCTGCTTTTGACCCGCTTTAGACCCGCTTTAGTCCTGCTTTAGTCCTGCTTTAGTCCTTCTTTAGACCTGCTTTTGACCCGCTTTAGACCCTCTTTAGACCTGCTTTAGACCTGCTTTAGTCCTGCTTTAGACCTGCTTTAGTCCTGCTTTAGTCCTGCTTTCGACCTTCTTTAGACCTGCTTTTGACCCGCTTTAGACCCGCTTTAGTCCTGCTTTAGTCCTGCTTTAGACCTGCTTTAGACCTGCTTTAGACCTTAGACCTTCTTTAGACCTGCTTTAGACCTGCTTTAGACCTGCTTTAGTCCTGCTTTAGTCCTGCTTTAGTCCTGCTTTAGTCCTGCTTTAGTCCAGCTTTAGACCTTAGACCTTCTTTAGACCTGCTTTAGTCCTGCTTTAGACCTGCTTTAGTCCTGCTTTAGACCTGCTTTAGTCCTGCTTTAGACCTGCTTTAGTCCTGCTTTAGTCCTGCTTTAGTCCTGCTTTAGTCCTTCTTTAGTCCTGCTTTAGTCCTGCTTTAGACCTGCTTTAGACCTGCTTTAGTCCTGCTTTAGAACCACTTTAAACCTGCTTTAGTCCAGCTTTAGACCTGCTTTAGTCCTGCTTTAGTCCTGCTTTAGTCCTTCTTTAGTCCTGCTTTAGTCCTGCTTTAGTCCTGCTTTAGACCTTCTTTAGTCCTGCTTTAGACCCGCTTTAGACCCTCTTTAGACCTGCTTTAGACCCGCTTTAGACCCTCTTTAGACCTGCTTTAGACCTGCTTTAGTCCTGCTTGAGTCCTGCTTTGGACCTGCTTTAGTCCTGCTTTAGTCCTTCTTTAGACCTGCTTTAGACCTGCTTTAGTCCTGCTTTAGAACCACTTTAAACCTGCTTTAGTCCAGCTTTAGACCTGCTTTAGTCCTGCTTTAGTCCTGCTTTAGTCTTGCTTTAGTCCTGCTTTAGTCCTGCTTTAGTCCTTCTTTAGTCCTGCTTTAGACCTATTTTAGTCCTGCTTTAGTCCTTCTTTAGACCTGCTTTGGACCTGCTTTAGTCCTGCTTTAGTCCTTCTTTAGACCGGCTTTAGTCCCGCTTTAGTCCCGCTTTTGACCTGCTTTAGAACTGCTTTAGTCCTGCTTTAGACCTACTTTAGTCCTGCTTTAGTCCTTCTTTAGACCTGCTTTAGTCCTGCTTTAGTCCTGCTTTAGACCTGCATTAGTCCTGCTTTAGTCCTTCTTTAGACCTGCTTTAGTTCTGCTTTAGTCCTTCTTTTGTCCTGCTTTAGTCCTGCTTTAGTCCTGCTTTAGTCCTGCTTTAGACCTGCTTTAGTCCTGCTTTAGACCTGCTTTAGACCTGCTTTAGTCCTGCTTTAGAACCGCTTTAGTCCAGCTTTAGACCTGCTTTGGACCTTCTTTAGACCTGCTTTAGTTCTGCTTTAGTCCTTTAGTCCTGCTTTAGTCCTTCTTTTGTCCTGCTTTAGTCCTTCTTTAGTCCTGCTTTAGTCCTGCTTTAGTCCTGCTTTAGTCCTGCTTTAGTCCTGCTTTAGTCCTTCTTTAGTCCTGCTTTAGACCTACTTTAGTCCTGCTTTAGTCCTTCTTTAGACCTGCTTTGGACCTGCTTTAGTCCTGCTTTAGTCCTTCTTTAGACCGGCTTTAGTCCCGCTTTAGTCCCGCTTTTGACCTGCTTTAGACCTGCTTTAGTCCTGCTTTAGACCTACTTTAGTCCTGCTTTAGTCCTTCTTTAGTCCTGCTTTAGTCCTGCTTTAGACCTGCATTAGTCCTGCTTTAGTCCTGCTTTAGTCCTGCTTTAGACCTGCTTTAGTCCTGCTTTAGACCTGCTTTAGACCTGCTTTAGTCCTGCTTTAGTCCTGCTTTAGAACCGCTTTAGTCCAGCTTTAGACCTGCTTTGGACCTTCTTTAGACCTGCTTTAGTTCTGCTTTAGTCCTTTAGTCCTTCTTTTGTCCTGCTTTAGTCCTGCTTTAGACCTGCTTTAGTCCTGCTTTAGTCCTGCTTTAGTCCTTCTTTAGACCTGCTTTAGTCCTGCTTTAGAACCGCTTTAGACCTGCTTTAGTCCAGCTTTAGACCTGCTTTAGACCTGCTTTAGTCCTGCTTTAGTCCTTCTTTAGACCTGCTTTGGACCCGCTTTAGACCCTCTTTAGACCTGCTTTAGACCTGCTTTAGTCCTTCTTTAGTCCTGCTTTAGTCCTGCTTTAGACCTGCTTTAGTCCTGCTTTAGACCTGCTTTAGACCTGCTTTAGTCCTGCTTTAGTCCTGCTTTAGTCCTGCTTTAGAACCGCTTTAGACCTGCTTTAGTCCAGCTTTAGTCCTGCTTTAGTCCTGCTTTAGACCTGCTTTAGTCTTGCTTTAGTCTTGCTTTAGTCCTGCTTTAGAACCGCTTTAGACCTGCTTTAGTCCATCTTTAGACCTGCTTTAGTCCTGCTTGAGTCCTGCTTTAGTCCTGCTTTAGTCCTGCTTTAGTCCTGCTTTAGACCTGCTTTAGTCCAGCTTTAGTCCTGCTTTAGTCCTGCTTTAGACCTGCTTTAGTCTTGCTTTAGTCCTGCTTTAGTCCTGCTTTAGACCTGCTTTAGACCTGCTTTAGACCTTAGACCTTCTTTAGACCTGCTTTAGACCCGCTTTAGACCTTCTTTAGACCTGCTTTAGACCTGCTTTAGTCCTGCTTTAGACCTGCTTTAGTCCTGCTTTAGTCCTGCTTTAGTCCTAATTTAGACCTGCTTTAGACCCGCTTTAGACCCTCTTTAGACCCGCTTTAGACCCGCTTTAGTCCTGCTTTAGACCTGCTTTAGTCCTGCTTTAGTCCTGCTTTAGACCTTCTTTAGTCCTGCTTTAGACCTGCTTTAGTCCTTCTTTAGACCTGCTTTAGACCTGCTTTAGACCTGCTTTAGTCCTGCTTTAGTCCTGCTTTAGACCTACTTTAGTCCTGCTTTAGTCCTTCTTTAGACCTGCTTTGGACCCGCTTTAGACCTTATTTAGACCTGCTTTAGTCCTGCTTTAGTCCTGCTTTAGACCTGCTTTAGTCCTGCTTCAGTCCTTCTTTAGACCTGCTTTAGACCTGCTTTAGTCCTGCTTTAGTCCTGCTTTAGTCCTGCTTTAGACCTGCTTTAGTCCTGCTTTAGACCTGCTTTAGTCCTGCTTTAGAACCGCTTTAGACCTGCTTTAGTCCAGCTTTAGACCTGCTTTAGTCCTGCTTTAGTCCTTCTTTAGTCCTGCTTTAGTCCTGCTTTAGACCTGCTTTAGTCTTGCTTTAGTCCTGCTTTAGACCTGCTTTAGTCCTGCTTTAGACCTGCTTTGGACCTTCTTTAGACCAGCTTTAGACCTGCTTTAGTCCTGCTTTAGTCCTTCTTTAGTCCTGCTTTAGTCCTGCTTTAGTCTTGCTTTAGTCCTGCTTTAGAACCGCTTTAGACCTGCTTTAGTCCAGCTTTAGACCTGCTTTAGACCTGCTTTGGACCTTCTTTAGACCTGCTTTAGTCCTGCTTTAGTCCTGCTTTAGTCCTTCTTTAGTCTTGCTTTAGTCCTGCTTTAGAACCGCTTTAGACCTGCTTTAGTCCAGCTTTAGTCCTGCTTTAGTCCTGCTTTAGTCTTGCTTTAGTCCTGCTTTAGTCCTGCTTTAGTCCTTCTTTAGTCCTGCTTTAGTCCTGCTTTAGTCCTTCTTTAGTCTTGCTTTAGTCCTGCTTTAGAACCGCTTTAGACCTGCTTTAGTCCAGCTTTAGTCTTGCTTTAGTCCTGCTTTAGTCCTGCTTTAGTCCTTCTTTAGTCCTGCTTTAGTCCTGCTTTAGTCTTGCTTTAGTCCTGCTTTAGTCCTGCTTTAGACCTGCTTTTGACACGCTTTAGACCCTCTTTAGACTTGCTTTAGACCTGCTTTAGTCTTGCTTTAGTCCTGCTTTAGTCCTTCTTTAGTCCTGCTTTAGTCCTGCTTTAGTCCTGCTTTAGTCTTGCTTTAGTCCTGCTTTAGTCCTGCTTTAGACCTGCTTTAGACCCGCTTTAGACCTGCTTTAGACCTGCTTTAGTCCTGCTTTAGTTCTGCTTTATACCTGCTTTAGACCCGCTTTAGACCCTCTTTAGACCTGCTTTAGACCTGCTTTAGTCCTTCTTTAGACCTGCTTTGGACCCGCTTTAGACCCTCTTTAGACCTGCTTTAGACCTGCTTTAGTCCTTCTTTAGACCTGCTTTGGACCTGCTTTAGACCTGCTTTAGTCCTTCTTTAGTCCTGCTTTAGTCCTGCTTTAGACCTGCTTTAGTCCTGCTTTAGACCTGCTTTAGACCTGCTTTAGTCCTGCTTTAGTCCTTCTTTAGTCTTGCTTTAGTCCTGCTTTAGAACCGCTTTAGACCTGCTTTAGTCCAGCTTTAGACCTGCTTTAGTCCTGCTTTAGTCCTGCTTTAGTCTTGCTTTAGTCCTGCTTTAGAACCGCTTTAGACCTGCTTTAGTCCAGCTTTAGTCCTGCTTTAGTCCTGCTTTAGACCTGCTTTAGTCTTGCTTTAGTCCTGCTTTAGAACCGCTTTAGACCTGCTTTAGTCCATCTTTAGACCTGCTTTAGTCCTGCTTGAGTCCTGCTTTAGTCCTGCTTTAGAACCGCTTTAGACCTGCTTTAGTCCAGCTTTAGTCCTGCTTTAGTCCTGCTTTAGACCTGCTTTAGTCTTGCTTTAGTCCTGCTTTAGTCCTGCTTTAGACCTGCTTTAGACCTGCTTTAGACCTTAGACCTTCTTTAGACCTGCTTTAGACCTGCTTTAGACCCGCTTTAGACCTTCTTTAGACCTGCTTTAGACCTGCTTTAGTCCTGCTTTAGACCTGCTTTAGTCCTGCTTTAGTTCTGCTTTAGTCCTGCTTTAGACCCGCTTTAGACCCTCTTTAGACCTGCTTTAGACCTGCTTTAGTCCTGCTTGAGTCCTGCTTTGGACCTGCTTTAGTCCCGCTTTAGTCCTTCTTTAGACCGGCTTTAGTCCCGCTTTAGTCCTGCTTTTGACCTGCTTTGGACCTGCTTTAGTCCTGCTTTAGTCCTGCTTTAGACCTACTTTAGTCCTGCTTTATTCCTTCTTTAGACCTGCTTTGGACCCGCTTTAGACCTTATTTAAACCTGCTTTAGTCCTGCTTCAGTCCTGCTTTAGACCTGCTTTAGTCCTGCTTCAGTCCTTCTTTAGACCTGCTTTAGTCCTGCTTTAGTCCTTCTTTAGTCCTGCTTTAGTCCTTCTTTTGTCCTGCTTTAGACCTGCTTTAGTCCTGCTTTAGTCCTGCTTTAGTCCTGCTTTAGACCTGCTTTAGTCCTGCTTTAGTCCTGCTTTAGACCTGCTTTAGTCCAGCTTTAGACCTGCTTTAGACCTGCTTTGGACCTTCTTTAGACCAGCTTTAGTCCTGCTTTAGTCCTTCTTTAGTCCTGCTTTAGTCCTGCTTTAGTCTTGCTTTAGTCCTGCTTTAGAACCGCTTTAGTCCAGCTTTAGACCTGCTTTGGACCTTCTTTAGACCTGCTTTAGTCCTGCTTTAGTCCTGCTTTAGTCCTTCTTTAGTCTTGCTTTAGTCCTGCTTTAGAACCGCTTTAGACCTGCTTTAGTCCAGCTTTAGTCCTGCTTTAGTCCTGCTTTAGACCTGCTTTAGTCTTGCTTTAGTCCTGCTTTAGTCCTGCTTTAGTCCTGCTTTAGTCCTGCTTTAGTCCTGCTTTAGTCTTGCTTTAGTCCTGCTTTAGACCTGCTTTTGACCTACTTTAGTCCTGCTTTAGTCCTTCTTTAGACCTGCTTTGGACCTTCTTTAGACCTGCTTTAGACCTGCTTTAGTCCTGCTTTAGTCCTGCTTTAGTCCTTCTTTAGTCCTGCTTTAGTCCTGCAACCGCTTTAGACCTGCTTTAGTCCAGCTTTAGACCTGCTTTAGACCTGCTTTGGACCTTCTTTAGTCCTGCTTTAGTCCTGCTTTAGTCTTGCTTTAGTCCTGCTTTAGAACCGCTTTAGACCTGCTTTAGACCTGCTTTAGTCCTGCTTTAGTCCTGCTTTAGACCTGCTTTAGTCCTGCTTTAGTCCTGCTTTAGTCCTGCTTTAGACCTGCTTTAGTCCTGCTTTAGAACCGCTTTAGACCTGCTTTAGTCCAGCTTTAGACCTGCTTTGGACCTTCTTTAGACCAGCTTTAGACCTGCTTTAGTCCTGCTTTAGTCCTGCTTTAGTCCTGCTTTAGTCCTTCTTTTGTCCTGCTTTAGACCTGCTTTAGTCCTGCTTTAGTCCTGCTTTAGACCTGCTTTAGTCCTGCTTTAGTCCTGCTTTAGTCCTGCTTTAGACCTGCTTTAGTCCTGCTTTAGAACCGCTTTAGACCTGCTTTAGTCCAGCTTTAGACCTGCTTTAGTCCTGCTTTAGTCCTTCTTTAGTCCTGCTTTAGTCCTGCTTTAGACCTGCTTTAGTCCAGCTTTAGACCTGCTTTAGACCTGCTTTGGACCTTCTTTAGACCAGCTTTAGACCTTCTTTAGTCCTGCTTTAGTCCTGCTTTAGTCCTTCTTTAGTCCTGCTTTAGTCCTGCTTTAGTCTTGCTTTAGTCCTGCTTTAGACCTGCTTTAGTCCAGCTTTAGACCTGCTTTAGACCTGCTTTGGACCTTCTTTAGACCTGCTTTAGTCCTGCTTTAGTCCTTCTTTAGTCTTGCTTTAGTCCTGCTTTAGAACCGCTTTAGACCTGCTTTAGTCCTGCTTTAGTCCTGCTTTAGACCTGCTTTAGTCTTGCTTTAGTCCTGCTTTAGTCTTGCTTTAGTCCTTCTTTAGTCCTGCTTTAGACCTGCTTTTGACCTACTTTAGTCCTGCTTTAGTCCTTCTTTAGACCTGCTTTGGACCTTCTTTAGACCTGCTTTAGACCTGCTTTAGTCCTGCTTTAGTCCTTCTTTAGACCTGCTTTTGACCCACTTTAGACCCGCTTTGGACCTTCTTTAGACCTGCTTTAGTCCTTCTTTAGTCCTGCTTTAGTCCTGCTTTAGACCTGCTTTAGTCCAGCTTTAGACCTGCTTTAGACCTGCTTTGGACCTTCTTTAGACCAGCTTTAGACCTGCTTTAGTCCTGCTTTAGTCCTGCTTTAGTCCTTCTTTAGTCTTGCTTTAGTCCTGCTTTAGAACCGCTTTAGACCTGCTTTAGTCCTGCTTTAGTCCTGCTTTAGTCCTGCTTTAGACCTGCTTTTGACCTACTTTAGTCCTGCTTTAGTCCTTCTTTAGACCTGCTTTGGACCTTCTTTAGACCAGCTTTAGACCTGCTTTAGTCCTGCTTTAGTCCTGCTTTAGTCCTGCTTTAGTCTTGCTTTAGTCCTGCTTTAGAACCGCTTTAGACCTTCTTTAGTCCTGCTTTAGTCCTGCTTTAGTCCTTCTTTAGTCTTGCTTTAGTCTTGCTTTAGTCCTGCTTTAGAACCGCTTTAGACCTGCTTTAGTTCAGCTTTAGTCCTGCTTTAGTCCTGCTTTAGACCTGCTTTAGACCTGCTTTAGTCCTGCTTTAGTCCTGCTTTATAGTTTATCAATGTTTTGCTGGTAGCTATAGTTTGTTTCGTCTTGGTTTAGCCCTGGTCTTGTCTTAGGTCTGCTTTGCACTGGTCGAGTCAGTTTTCTGGTAAACACTGGGTTTTAATGCTTTTGTCCTGTTTTTAGTCATGTCATATTGTTATATTTTGACTTCTCTGAAAGTGAAGTCTTATGTTGATTTCTGATGTTGAATTGTGGATTTTATAGAGATAAAACTTAAAATTTTGGCTGTGCAAAGAGGCCCTTGAGACAATCCCACACATAACTGCAGGTGGAGGAGGAAGAGGAAGAGGAAGAGGAAGAGGAAGAGGAAGAGCAAGAGGAAGAGGAAGAAGAAGGGAGGAGTGACTATGGCAGGGTGAGAAAGGAATATTATATATAACAAAATGAAATCGGTAACAAAAGCTGCCCCACAGCATCTGCAGAACATACAGTACAATACATGGAATGTATATTACAGTTCAGTCTAATCCTCTTCACAGCCACAGACAGTTCCAAATGTTTAAATAAGATATGGTCTTGTTCAAAATGTTACCACAAACTTGGAGCTTAATTTGACTTCTGGTTCATTCACAACATGAATCTATAACAGCTTCATCATTGCATGAGGTCCATCAAAGTGCAGGGCTGGTTCCCCTCTGTTCCTCTCATTAACACACCATGTAGCTTCTCTCCAGAAAAACTGTTCCCATGAAGTTCTTTGGTGTCACTTTTAAGAACTGCTGCATTATCCCACAATCCCATCAGTTTAAGGACAGGTTTATGGTTGTCTCAACTGCAGGATTAGTAGAGTTTATACAGTTTATAAAGTTTATACGAGACAAAGCAACATCCTCTAAGGTTAAAAAGGGTTAAGGTATATGTGCCTCGCCACCGTAAAAGCCGCCACAAGTCGGTGCAGACGGAACAGAGCAACAGAGCTTTTAACAGATTTATTTTAGTTTTTTTGCAGAATGTGTAAGTTGAAGTCACGAAGGAGCCACTCCGTGTTTCAGATAACACTATTGGTTGTCTTAAAAGTACACATTAAGCTGTTAAAGATGGGTAGTTTTCGGGTCTTTTTTCGTGCTCCGCTCGGGGATGTGACCTTTTTCCAGCAGCTCAGTGTTGTTATTTTTCGACCAATCAGCTGCGAAGCACATGGCTACTTTATTCACGCGTTCTCCTCGGGAAACACTTTCATTTCATTCATTTCTCCAGACTTTCCCCAGAGCTTATGATTCTACCACTACTACATCCACCAAATGCCTCAGACGAAAGTGCCCCCGGTCCTCATGGCGAAAGTAGGCACAAGATACAATCCCTGCAATGTTGTGTTGTCTGTTCCTGCGCTAGCTCGCGGCTAACTCGGCTAGCTCATGTTGTTGTCATCGGCCTCTCTGCGGCTTATTCTTCCGTGTTGTTTCTGTATTTCTTGACCCGTTGGTTGTGTGTGTCGTGCTTTATGGTGGTTTGGTGTTAGTTTTTGTGAATTTATTATCACTTTTGCCGTTGAGTTCGGCTTGTTGTTGTTCCGACCGGAGCCGGACGGAGCTAAGCTAAGCTACAGCAGCACTGTTGAGCACTGTTGAGCACTGTTGAGCACTGTTGAGCTCTGTAAGATCTGCAGCACTGGACCCCTGCATTTTTGGACTCGCAGAGATCCATTTGCAACAGAACTGAGGTACTTTTACTCTAAAGGATTGCTTTAACGCTGACTTTTGGGGGTCGAGTTAGACTACCGGAGCCGGGCGGAGCTAAGCTAAGCTAAGCTAAAACGCTGCTTCTGGAACTGTTGAGCGCAGACTAATAGGAAATCATTGACAAATAAGGCCTCTAATATTAAACGGACAATGCACGGACGGCAAAGGAGTGGGTTTGAAGTTGTGGCAAAACAAAGAATGAAATAGATGAGAATGTAACAGTGACAGTGCATCTGACATTGTCAATCTGCTCATATATTAGCTAAAGCTGAAATTGTATTTTTAAATTCAACTCTGACTTCTGGATGGTAGAGATGTGATTTGTTAACTTGAAAATAAAATTTTACTTAACTCTGTTTCTGTAGATTGTTACCGTTTGCAATTAGTGTAATAAACATTTCTTAATTCTAAGGTTGTTTTTAATGGACCAAAAACAGAGCAAATGAGCACATTGTCCTCCTTGTGACACAGGTCAGGAATGTTTCAGCCCCGTTTTCTCAGTAAAAGTTTTTCAGAGGTGTAAACATTCAAATGACCACAACTTATTCAAATATTATCAAATCTACATGAGTGAGACATCATTGGAAAGCTTTGAACACTTTCAGAATCTGTGAAAAACTCAAAATGTCTCTGACTGGTTTTAAGACGGCTGGTCACATATATCTTGAGCGAGGCTTGGTTGGGAGATCCTTAGCTGGAGGACATCATAATAACCAATATTTTACTTTGTGTTCTGGCATTTGTGACCAATCAAATTACAATTTATATTTTGGTGCATTGAACAAGCATCAAAACGAGCGGTTCAACCCTTGGTGTATGTGGAGTTATTCATAGCAGAGAATAGCTAGTGTTTTACATGGAGTACATCCGGAGCGGAGGCAGACGTGCTTCAATCAGAGTGCGGCTCTGTAATCCTAATCCCAGCCCTGTGTGAGGCGCTGCTCAAAATACCTCCTGATCGTCACGTGCTGCAGGCACAACACAGCACAGAGCTGGTTTGTAATGACGCTGGCTCTATCACAAGTCAGCATGACTCTGTCTTCTGTTCAACTCTTTCACCATGAAAACATTTAAATATGCCCAAAGATATTCTTAAATCTTGGCTGCGAGTTCACATTTTCTTTACTCCAGATCCCCTTTACTTTGCCCAGCAATAACTGTTCTCGCGTGGTTCACATTAGCATAACCTCCTTCATCAACAATGGCCGTACCTGCTTTCCAAAGCCCGATCTCGTCAGCTCAGAAGATAACAGGACAGAACCTGAACCAGGTGCCACAGGGGGCGCTAGAGGGAACGCTGTTGTTTCCTTAGGCAAGATACTTCAACCACATGCCTCGTATAGTGCTTTGAGGGCCTTGAAGTCATTGTAATAATAATAATATAAATAACAGAGTCTGGCACTAAATCAGTTCAAGGTGAGGTTCCTAATTTGTTCTGTCTTAAAAATTAAATAAACATGTGGATTTGCACAGTAAGTACAGAGGTGTCCATGATCCAGGTCAACAAATCCAAACTGCAAGTTCCACCTGAGAGTTCTGAGACGCCTCCGTTCAGTTTTAAAACAAGATGTGACATTTGAAACGTTTCCTGTCATTTACTTACATAAATGCAAGAACACGATGTATTACGGGTTTTACATCATGTCATGTCTACAGATATAATGTTATATATAATGTAAAGCATTGTGGGTGTGAAAATTGCCATAACATTGTTTGTGTAGAAGGATTCACTGAGCTACTGACGACATTTGCCTTAAAAATCTCTGTTTCACTCGCATAACCCAAGAAACGAGGAGCAAGGGATGAATAAAGATGGAAAAAACAAGACAGTGTTTCAGGAGCTAAACCATCAAAGCTGACGGACCAGAACCTCGGGAGGAGTTCATAAGTAATACCCATAATAACACTATGACTGAAATATTGATCAAAGCTTATAAATCAGACACTCAAGAGGAATAAACTAAACTAAATTATATAAATGTATTAACCATTTAGACAATCACTCTACTAATGATATCAAAAATAACAGAAAGAGAGTGTACATCTCAGTGGAGATTTCCCTGTGAATAATGGGCACTTTGACATGGTGTTATGACACATTTTTTCATAATGTCTAAATTCTAACAGTTGGAGAAACTGTGGTTGCCAGGAATCACATTCGGTCGAGATTATTTTGTGTATGTTAACCATCTGTGTCTTATTCTGTGTTCATTTGTGTTGTTTTGTATTAATACATTTAAAAGAAAAATATTCAAATGTTGAATCTGATTTAGTGTTTCGGTTCACTGGCGACCAAAACTGTGGTGTAAAAATTCCAATTTGCAGTAATTCTTTGTAGTTCAAACTAAAATGAACAAATCTGGCTTATATATTACTCTGTGCAGCTCATTACTACTGTTTTGTCCTGCAGACTAACAGGACCCAACCCTCCTAACACCAGCGCATTCTGTATGAATCCAATATCAGACCAGCTTCCCTGGCCGCCGTTAGAATCAATTTCAAAGTTGTGCCGTTGGTGCCGTTGGTGCCGTTGGTGCCGTTGGTGCCGTTGGTGCCGTTGGTGCCGTTGCGTTGGTGCCGTTGGTGCCGTTGGTGCCGTTGGTGCCGTTGGTGCCGTTGGTGCCGTTGGTGCCGTTGGTGCCGTTTGTGTTGTTTGTGTTGTTGGTGTTGTTGGTGTTGTTGGTGTTGTTTGTGCTGTTGGTGTTGTTGGTGTTGTTGGTGCTGTTGGTGCTGTTTGTGTTGTTGGTGCTGTTGGTGCTGTTTGTGTTGTTTGTGTTGTTGGTGTTGTTGGTGTTGTTGGTGTTGTTTGTGCTGTTGGTGTTGTTTGTGCTGTTTGTGTTGTTGGTGTTGTTTGTGCTGTTTGTGTTGTTGGTGCTGTTGGTGCTGTTTGTGTTGATTGTGTTGTTTGTGTTGTTGGTGTTGTTTGTGTTGTTGGTGTTGTTTGTGCTGTTGGTGTTGTTGGTGTTGTTTGTGCTGTTGGTGTTGTTTGTGCTGTTGGTGTTGTTGGTGTTGTTTGTGCTGTTGGTGTTGTTTGTGCTGTTGGTGTTGTTTGTGCTGTTGGTGTTGTTGGTTCTGTTTGTGTTGATTGTGCTGTTTGTGCTGTTTGTGCTGTTTGTGCTGTTTGTGCTGTTGGTGCTGTTTGTGTTGTTGGTGCTGTTTGTGTTGATTGTGTTGTTTGTGCTGTTGGTGTTGTTTGTGTTGATTGTTTGTTCTGTTTGTGCTGTTGGTGTTGTTTGTTCTGTTTGTGCTGTTGGTGTTGTTGGTGCTGTTGGTGTTGTTGGTGCTGTTGGTGCTGTTTGTGTTGTTTGTGTTGTTGGTGTTGTTTGTGCTGTTGGTGCTGTTGGTGCTGTTGGTGTGGTTGTTGTTGGTGTCGTTGGTGTTGTTTGTGTTGTTGGTGTTGTTGGTGCTGTTTGTGTTGTTGGTGTTGTTTGTGTTGTTGGTGTTGTTTGTGTTGTTGGTGCTGTTGTTGTTGTTGGTGTTGTTTGTGTTGTTGGTGTTGTTGGTGCTGTTGGTGCTGTTGGTGTTGTTGGTGTCGTTGGTGTTGTTTGTGTTGTTGGTGCTGTTGGTGTTGGTGGTGTTGTTGGTGTTGTTTGTGTTGTTGGTGCTGTTGGTGTTGGTGTTGTTGGTGTTGTTTGTGTTGTTGGTGTTTGTTTTGTTGGTGCTGTTGGTGTTGGTGGTGTTGTTGGTGTTGTTTGTGTTGTTGGTGCTGTTGGTGTTGGTGTTGTTGGTGTTGTTTGTGCTGTTGGTGTTGTTGTTGTTGGTGTTGTTGGTGCTGTTGGTGTTGTTTGTGTTGTTGGTGCTGTTGTTGTTGTTGGTGTCGTTGGTGTTGTTTGTGTTGTTGGTGTTGTTTGTGTTGTTGGTGCTGTTGGTGTTGTTGGTGTCGTTGGTGTTGTTTGTGTTGTTGGTGCTGTTGGTGTTGGTGGTGTTGTTGGTGTTGTTTGTGTTGTTGGTGCTGTTGGTGTTGGTGTTGTTGGTGTTGTTTGTGTTGTTGGTGTTTGTTTTGTTGGTGCTGTTGGTGTTGGTGGTGTTGTTGGTGTTGTTTGTGTTGTTGGTGCTGTTGGTGTTGGTGTTGTTGGTGTTGTTTGTGTTGTTGGTGTTTGTTTTGTTGGTGCTGTTGGTGTTGTTGGTGCTGTTTGTGTTGTTGGTGTTGTTTGTGCTGTTGGTGCTGTTGGTGCTGTTGGTGCTGTTGGTGCTGTTGGTGCCGTTGGTGTTGTTTGTGTTGTTTGTGTTGTTGGTGCTGTTGGTGTTGTTGGTGTTGTTTGTGTTGTTGGTGCTGTTGGTGTTGGTGGTGTTGTTGGTGTTGTTGGTGTTGTTTGTGTTGTTGGTGCTGTTGGTGTTGTTTGTGTTGTTGGTGCTGTTGGTGTTGGTGGTGTTGTTGGTGTCGTTTGTGTTGTTGGTGTCGTTGGTGTTGTTGGTGTTGTTTGTGCTGTTTGTGTTGGTGGTGTTGTTTGTGTTGTTGGTGCTGTTGGTGTTGTTGGTGCTGTTTGTGTTGTTGGTGTTGTTTGTGCTGTTGGTGCTGTTGGTGCTGTTGGTGTTGGTGGTGCTGTTTGTGTTGTTGGTGCTGTTGGTGTTGTTGGTGTCGTTGGTGTCGTTGGTGCTGTTGGTGTTGGTGGTGTTGTTGGTGTTGTTTGTGTTGTTGGTGCTGTTGGTGTTGTTGGTGGTGTTTGTGTTGTTGGTGTTGTTTGTGCTGTTTGTGTTGGTGGTGTTGTTTGTGTTGTTGGTGCTGTTTGTGCTGTTGGTGTTGTTGGTGTTGATTGTGTTGTTTGTGCTGTTTGTGCTGTTGGTGTTGTTGGTGCTGTTGGTGCTGTTTGTGTTGTTGTTTGTGTTGTTGTTTGTGTTGTTGGTGTTGTTGGTGTTGTTGGTGCTGTTGGTGTTGTTGGTGTTGTTTGTGTTGTTTGTGTTGTTGGTGCTGTTGGTGTTGTTGGTGTTGTTTGTGTGTTGTTGGTGCTGTTGGTGTTGGTGTTGTTGGTGTTGTTGGTGTTGTTTGTGTTGTTGGTGCTGTTGGTGTTGGTGGTGTTGTTTGTATTGTTGGTGCTGTTGGTGCTGTTGGTGTCGTTGGTGTCGTTGGTGTCGTTGGTGTTGTTTGTGTTGTTGGTGTTGTTTGTGTTGTTGGTGGTGTTGGTGGTGCTGTTGGTGTTGGTGGTGTTGTTGGTGTTGTTGGTGTTGTTGGTGCTGTTGGTGTTGTTGGTGTTGATTGTGTTGTTTGTGCTGTTTGTGCTGTTGGTGTTGTTGGTGCTGTTGGTGCTGTTTGTGTTGTTGTTTGTGTTGTTGTTTGTGTTGTTGGTGTTGTTGGTGTTGTTGGTGCTGTTGGTGTTGTTGGTGTTGTTTGTGTTGTTTGTGTGTTGTTGGTGCTGTTGGTGTTGTTGGTGTTGTTTGTGTGTTGTTGGTGCTGTTGGTGTTGGTGTTGTTGGTGTTGTTGGTGTTGTTTGTGTTGTTGGTGCTGTTGGTGTTGTTTGTATTGTTGGTGCTGTTGGTGCTGTTGGTGTCGTTGGTGTCGTTGGTGTCGTTGGTGTTGTTTGTGTTGTTGGTGTTGTTTGTGTTGTTGGTGCTGTTGGTGTTGGTGGTGTTGTTGGTGTTGTTGGTGCTGTTGGTGTTGTTTGTGTTGTTGGTGCTGTTGGTGTTGTTTGTGTTGTTGGTGCTGTTGGTGTTGGTGGTGTTGTTGGTGTCGTTTGTGTCGTTGGTGTCGTTGGTGTCGTTTGTGTTGTTGGTGCTGTTTGTGTTGGTGGTGTTGTTTGTGTTGTTGGTGCTGTTGGTGTTGTTGGTGCTGTTTGTGTTGTTGGTGTTGTTTGTGCTGTTTGTGTTGTTGGTGCTGTTTGTGTTGTTGGTGCTGTTGGTGCTGTTGGTGCTGTTGTTGCTGTTGGTGTCGTTGTTGCTGTTGGTGTTGGTGGTGTTGTTGGTGTTGTTTGTGCTGTTTGTGTTGTTTGTGCTGTTTGTGTTGTTGGTGCTGTTTGTGTTGTTTGTGTTGTATGTGCTGTTTGTGCTGTTGGTGTTGATTGTGTTGATTGTGTTGATTGTGTTGATTGTGCTGTTTGTGCTGTTTGTGCTGTTTGTGCTGTTTGTGCTGTTTGTGCTGTTTGTGCTGTTTGTGCTGTTTGTGCTGTTTGTGCTGTTTGTGCTGTTGGTGCTGTTGGTGCTGTTGGTGCTGTTGGTGCTGTTGGTGCTGTTGGTGCTGTTTGTGTTGTTGGTGTTGTTGGTGCTGTTGGTGCTGTTGGTGTTGTTGTTGGTGCTGTTTGTGTTGTTGGTGTTGTTTGTGCTGTTGGTGTTGTTGGTGCTGTTGGTGTTGTTGTTGTCGTTGGTGTTGTTTGTGTTGTTGTTGTTGTTTGTGTTGTTGGTGCTGTTGGTGTTGTTGGTGTCGTTGGTGTTGTTTGTGTTGTTGGTGTTGTTTGTGTTGTTGGTGTTGTTTGTGTTATTGGTGCTGTTGGTGTTGTTTGTGTTGTTGTTGGTGCTGTTGGTGTTGTTGGTGTTGTTTATGTTGTTGATGTTGTTTGTGTTGTTGGTGCTGTTGGTGTTGATTGTGTTGTTTGTGTTGTTTGTGCTGTTGGTGTTGTTGGTGCTGTTTGTGTTGATTGTGTTGTTTGTGCTGTTTGTGCTGTTGGTGCTGTTGGTGCTGTTGGTGCTGTTGGTGCTGTTTGTGCTGTTTGTGTTGTTTTGGTGTTGTTGGTGTTGTTGGTGTTGTTGGTGCTGTTGGTGTTGTTGGTGTTGTTGGTGTTGTTTGTGTTGTTGGTGCTGTTGGTGTTGGTGGTGTTGTTGGTGTTGTTTGTGTTGGTGTTGTTGGTGTTGTTTGTGCTGTTGGTGTTGTTGGTGTCGTTGGTGTCGTTTGTGTTGTTGTTGGTGTTGGTGTTGTTGGTGTTGTTTGTGCTGTTGGTGTTGTTGGTGTCGTTGGTGTCGTTTGTGTTGTTGGTGTTGTTGTTGGTGTTGGTGGTGTTGTTGGTGTTGTTTGTGTTGTTGGTGCTGTTGGTGTTGTTGGTGTTGTTTGTGTTGTTTGTGTTGTTGGTGCTGTTGGTGTTGGTGGTGTTGTTTGTATTGTTGGTGCTGTTGGTGTTGTTGGTGCTGTTTGTGTTGTTGGTGTTGTTTGTGCTGTTGGTGCTGTTGGTGTTGTTGGTGTTGTTTGTGTTGTTTGTGTTGTTGGTGCTGTTGGTGTTGGTGGTGTTGTTTGTATTGTTGGTGCTGTTGGTGTTGTTGGTGTTGTTGGTGCTGTTTGTGTTGTTGGTGTTGTTTGTGCTGTTGGTGCTGTTGGTGTTGTTGGTGCTGTTTGTGTTGTTGGTGCTGTTGGTGTTGGTGGTGTTGTTGGTGTTGTTTGTGTTGGTGTTGTTGGTGTTGTTTGTGCTGTTTGTGTTGTTGGTGCTGTTGGTGTTGGTGGTGTTGTTGGTGTTGTTTGTGTTGGTGTTGTTGGTGTTGTTTGTGCTGTTGGTGTCGTTGGTGTCGTTTGTGTTGTTGGTGTTGTTGGTGTTGGTGTTGTTGGTGTTGTTTGTGTTGTTGGTGTTGTTGTTGGTGTTGGTGGTGTTGTTGGTGTTGTTTGTGTTGGTGTTGTTGGTGTTGTTGGTGTTGGAGGCCACACATCACAGAGCTCGCCTCTTCCCCACGTGGAGCCCAGAGCGTGACAAACTGCTCAGACACTGTGGTCGTGTCCTGGTGTGATGTCTTACCACTGACATTCCCCTCGTCCTGTAGTGTCCACCAGGTCATATGAGAAGTGGACACATTTAGCTCCCTCTTCACTTTAGAACGCTCTTAAAGACCCACTTTTATCTATGTGTTTTACCTTTGTTATTGTGTTCTGTTTGAGTTTTTTCCTTGCGATTTGGAGCAGCATTTGTTGTTTGAAATGTGATCTATAAATGAGGTGGATTGACTTGGTTAGAATGAAGCCTTCACTGTGACATGTTTGTTTCTCGTGTTCAACAGTTCGGGTCTGGGACTGTCCTGCTGCAGTGAAACAAAAGCTGTCCCCTCGTCTTCTTCAGTCTATATTTATCTATCACTTGCACTATACGTCTGAGATGTGGTCTTTACTCTATTCTTGTACTTAGTTGTAACAGTCAACATGTTTTATATGTTTTATGATTATTCACTATTTGAATACTTAGAAGTACAACGATAAAATAAATCAGAAAAAAGACTATTGCATTTGTCAGGAACTATAGGTAAAACACGAAATGTGGTTAATAATAAACTCATGGCAATAATAATATAAACTCATGCATTGTGTTGTGCATGAGTTGTGTTGTTATGACTTATTTCAGTGACAGATGATTATAAGTGTCATAAACACTTCATAATCATCTGTCACTGAAATCCAGCCCAACAGCAGAGGGAGAGAACCTGTTCTTGTAGCGGAAGGTTCTGGTCTGAGTGGCCTCCAGCCTGAGAGGAGTGGCCTCCAGCCTGAGGGGAGTGGCCTCCAGCCTGAGAGGAGTGGCCTCCAGCCTGAGGGGAGTGGCCTCCAGCCTGAGGGGAGTGGCCTCCAGCCTGAGGGGAGTGGCCTCCAGCCTGAGAGGAGTGGCCTCCAGCCTGAGGGGAGTGGCCTCCAGCCTGAGGGGAGTGGCCTCCAGCCTGAGGGGAGTGGCCTCCAGCCTGAGGGGAGTGGCCTCCAGCCTGAGGAGTGGCCTCCAGCCTGAGGGGAGTGGCCTCCTGCCTGAGGGGAGTGGCCTCCTGCCTGAGGGGAGTGGCCTCCAGCCTGAGGGGTGTGGCCTCCTGACTGAGGGGAGTGGCCTCCTGACTGAGGGGAGTGGCCTCCTGACTGAGGGGAGTGGCCTCCTGCCTGAGGGGAGTGGCCTCCTGCCTGAGGGGAGTGGCCTCCAGCCTGAGGGGAGTGGCCTCCTGCATGAGGGGAGTGGCCTCCTGTCTGAGGGGAGTGGCCTCCTGCATGAGGGGAGTGGCCTCCTGTCTGAGGGGAGTGGCTCACAGTTTGTGGTTAATTGAGCCGAGCCCACCAGAGCGCTCGTGCCCTCCCAGTAAAACAAGGTAAATGTTGGTGGCAAAGGCAGAGGCACATTTACTGTATGCATGGGCTACTGAAAGAAAGTCACCCGATGCTAAGATGCTACTTGCAATGCTAGCGCAATGCTAACGCTCCATGTCAGACACAGGGACGGGGTTCAAAGGGGCGAGGCTCAAAGGGGTGGGGCTCAAAGGGGTGGGGCTCACAGGGGTGGGGCTCACAGGGGCGAGGCTCACAGGGGCGGGGCTCAAAGGGGTGGGGCTCACAGGGGCGGGGCTCACAGGGGGTCAGTCGTGACGTAATCACCAGGCTTATGATTAGGGATGCGTACCGCTACGACGGACCGGATCTGGACTCATATAAAATATGGCACTCAAATACTATATCCTTTTTGTTCTAGAATCTAGACCAGGGGTGGGCAAACTACGGCCCGCGGGCCGGATCAGGCCCGCCGGGCCGGATCAGGCCCACCGGGCCTTTCAATCCGGCCGCCAAGCTTGTCCAAGTAATATTAAAAAAATATTATTATTTTTTTCCCTTTTTTGCCCTCAGGCATCTGTCTGCACTTGTATCCTTAATGAATATGACGTGAAATGAATTAAATAATAGATTCAATAGCCTATATTTGACAGAAAAGTGATATTTTATTTGATATTTAATTTTTTGGATTTTTTTTTTTTCACACCAGTGATCGCGGGCCGGCCCTCCACTACTGATCTAGACGATCTTAAACCTTCCATTGATCGCAAAATTTGCGCTGGAAAAGACGTAAACACTGCCATGCACCGCTGTCAATAGCGCAAACGGACCCTAATTAGCGGTGCACGCGTCTTCAGGGCAGAAGTTGAAGCCGGCGAATTAAGTTTAAAGATGCGAGAGACAGGAGCGCCTCGTACGTGTGAGACAGGAGCGCCTCGTACGTGTGAGAGACAGGAGAGCCTCGTACGTGTGAGACAGGAGCGCCTCGTACGTGTGAGACAGGAGCGCCTCGTACGTGTGAGAGACAGGAGCGCCTCGTACGTGAGAGACAGGAGCGCCTCGTACGTGTGAGAGACAGGAGCGCCTCGTACATGTGTGAGACAGGAGCGCCTCGTATGTGAGAGACAGGAGCGCCTCGTACGTGTGAGAGACAGGAGCGCCTCGTACGTGTGAGAGACAGGAGCGCCTCGTACGTGTGAGAGACAGGAGCGCCTCGTACGTGTGAGAGACAGGAGCGCCTCGTACGTGTGAGACAGGAGCGCCTCGTACGTGTGAGACAGGAGCGCCTCGTACGTGTGAGAGACAGGAGCGCCTCGTACGTGTGAGAGACAGGAGCGCCTCGTACGTGTGAGATAGGAGCGCCTCGTACGTGTGAGAGACAGGAGCGCCTCGTACGTGTGTGAGACAGGAGAGCCTCGTACGTGAGAGACAGGAGCGCCTCGTACGTGTGAGAGACAGGAGCGCCTCGTACGTGTGAGACAGGAGCGCCTCGTACGTGAGAGACAGGAGCGCCTCGTACGTGTGAGACAGGAGCGCCTCGTACGTGTGAGAGACAGGAGCGACTCGTACGTGTGAGAGACAGGAGCGCCTCGTACGTGTGAGAGACAGGAGCGCCTCGTACGTGTGAGAGACAGGAGCGCCTCGTACGTGTGAGAGACAGGAGAGCCTCGTACGTGAGAGACAGGAGCGCCTCGTACGTGTGAGACAGGAGCGCCTCGTACGTGTGAGAGACAGGA
Organism: Eucyclogobius newberryi; assembly: GCF_026437365.1. Lineage (NCBI taxonomy): Eukaryota > Metazoa > Chordata > Actinopteri > Gobiiformes > Gobiidae > Eucyclogobius > Eucyclogobius newberryi. The sequence goes on along the minus strand of NW_027315746.1, from coordinate 33,987,546 downwards.
GCGCCTCGTACGTGTGAGAGACAGGAGCGCCTCGTACGTGTGAGACAGGAGCGCCTCGTACGTGAGAGACAGGAGCGCCTCGTACGTGTGAGACAGGAGCGCCTCGTACGTGTGAGAGACAGGAGCGCCTCGTACGTGTGAGACAGGAGCGCCTCGTACGTGTGAGAGACAGGAGCGCCTAGTACGTGTGAGAGACAGGAGCGCCTCGTACGTGTGAGAGACAGGAGCGCCTCGTACGTGTGAGAGACAGGAGCGCCTCGTACGTGTGAGACAGGAGCGCCTCGTACGTGTGAGAGACAGGAGCGACTCGTACGTGTGAGAGACAGGAGCGCCTCGTACGTGTGTGAGACAGGAGCGCCTCGTACGTGTGAGACAGGAGCGTCTCGTACGTGTGAGAGACAGGAGCGCCTCGTACGTGTGAGAGACAGGAGCGCCTCGTACGTGTGAGAGACAGGAGCGCCTCGTACGTGTGAGAGACAGGAGCGCCTCGTACGTGTGAGAGACAGGAGAGCCTCGTACGTGTGAGACAGGAGCGCCTCGTACGTGTGAGACAGGAGCGCCTCGTACGTGTGAGAGACAGGAGCGCCTCGTACGTGAGAGACAGGAGCGCCTCGTACGTGTGAGAGACAGGAGCGCCTCGTACATGTGTGAGACAGGAGCGCCTCGTACGTGAGAGACAGGAGCGCCTCGTACGTGTGAGAGACAGGAGCGCCTCGTACGTGTGAGAGACAGGAGCGCCTCGTACGTGTGAGAGACAGGAGCGCCTCGTACGTGTGAGAGACAGGAGCGCCTCGTACGTGTGAGACAGGAGCGCCTCGTACGTGTGAGAGACAGGAGCGCCTCGTACGTGTGAGAGACAGGAGCGCCTCGTACGTGTGAGATAGGAGCGCCTCGTACGTGTGAGAGACAGGAGCGCCTCGTACGTGTGTGAGACAGGAGAGCCTCGTACGTGAGAGACAGGAGCGCCTCGTACGTGTGAGAGACAGGAGCGCCTCGTACGTGTGAGAGACAGGAGCGCCTCGTACGTGTGAGACAGGAGCGCCTCGTACGTGAGAGACAGGAGCGCCTCGTACGTGTGAGACAGGAGCGCCTCGTACGTGTGAGAGACAGGAGCGACTCGTACGTGTGAGAGACAGGAGCGCCTCGTACGTGTGAGAGACAGGAGCGCCTCGTACGTGTGAGAGACAGGAGCGCCTCGTACGTGTGAGAGACAGGAGCGCCTCGTACGTGTGAGAGACAGGAGCGCCTCGTACGTGTGAGAGACAGGAGCGCCTCGTACGTGTGAGAGACAGGAGCGCCTCGTACGTGTGAGAGACAGGAGCGACTCGTACGTGTGAGAGACAGGAGCGCCTCGTACGTGTGAGAGACAGGAGCGCCTCGTACGTGTGAGAGACAGGAGAGCCTCGTACGTGAGAGACAGGAACGCCTCGTACGTGTGAGACAGGAGCGCCTCGTACGTGTGAGAGACAGGAGCGCCTCGTACGTGTGAGACAGGAGCGCCTCGTACGTGAGAGACAGGAGCGCCTCGTACGTGTGAGACAGGAGCGCCTCGTACGTGTGAGAGACAGGAGCGCCTCGTACGTGTGAGACAGGAGCGCCTCGTACGTGTGAGACAGGAGCGCCTCGTACGTGTGAGAGACAGGAGCGACTCGTACGTGTGAGAGACAGGAGCGCCTCGTACGTGTGAGAGACAGGAGCGCCTCGTACGTGTGAGAGACAGGAGCGCCTCGTACGTGTGAGACAGGAGCGCCTCGTACGTGAGAGACAGGAGCGCCTCGTACGTGTGAGACAGGAGCGCCTCGTACGTGTGAGAGACAGGAGCGACTCGTACGTGTGAGAGACAGGAGCGCCTCGTACGTGTGAGAGACAGGAGCGCCTCGTACGTGTGAGAGACAGGAGCGCCTCGTACGTGTGAGAGACAGGAGCGCCTCGTACGTGTGAGAGACAGGAGCGCCTCGTACGTGTGAGAGACAGGAGCGCCTCGTACGTGTGAGAGACAGGAGCGCCTCGTACGTGTGAGACAGGAGCGCCTCGTACGTGTGAGAGACAGGAGCGCCTCGTACGTGTGAGACAGGAGCGCCTCGTACGTGTGAGAGACAGGAGCGCCTCGTACGTGTGAGAGACAGGAGCGCCTCGTACGTGTCGAGCTGCAGAACCGTGTATCCACATGTGAACACTGAAGCGGCAGTAAGATCGCTGGCTTTATTTGAACTGTTTTAAGCTGTGGCCACGTGCGATGTTGTGATTGTTAAAGGGGCGGGGTCAGCGTGTTAAAGGGGCGTGGCTGCGTGGTCTGGGTGTAAATATGAATGTAATAACTGAAGTGTTATGTTGTGGTGTGATGTATTTGGCATTAAGTAAATACAAAGTAAAGTCAAAGTAATATTGCTTAATTGCTGCATTCATTAATTGGAGTTTATATTTTGTAATAGTATTTTGTATTTGTATTCTACTGTTGTTAAATATGGTCTGGTGTTTAATGCTGCTAATATGATGTATTATTTTGATGTGTTGATGCTTTAAGTGCCTGCAGAACCGCGGCGCGCGGCCGAAACTGCCATGTTATTTTTGTGCCTGCCGCGCGCCGCGGCTCCTGAAACTGCGCCGCTATTTAACCGCGTTTTAGCGCCGTTTTAGACCGCGCTGGGTTAAGGTTAGGGTTAAGGTTGAGGTTAGGGTTAGGGTTAAGGTTAAGGTTAGGGTTAGGGTTAGGGTTAGCCATGACGCTATAAGAGAAGTGCTGCGGTTCCTGAAACTGCGCGGCTATTTGACCGCGGGCCGCGGCTCTCCAGCCACGGCCATGCTCTATAGTGATTCAAGTTGACTTTTATGCTAATTCTTGTAACTCTGTTATTTTACACTGTTACTTAATTATTGACACTGTGTATTGTCTGTTTGAAGGTTTTTACATGTATTCAAAGTTAGGAGTTTTGCAATAGTCTCACAGAACAAATGATTTGCCTTGCCATGTGGGCGCTTCTCCACCAGGGGCAGCGGCCATCACGTTTAGTTAGATCTAGCAAAACTCTTTTAGGGCCGAATGAATCCCAATGCAGTTAATTATTTCCAGCATAAGTCAGTGCGTCCTTGTCTGCGGTTGCATTTGTAAATGAGTGGAATAAATGTGTCACCTGGTGTTATCGGTCAGGCCTGCTGCTGCCGCCAACCGCTATTGGCTCCGCACTCGTCTGCCAAAGCATAATGAAACAAATCACCGGCACGCGCCAAACTTCACAGGTGATCAGAGCGCTTTAATGCAGCCATATTCACATTCCACTCCGTCCATCTGCATCACTTTCACACAGCCTGGCACCGCAATGGGACAAGTCGGAAAACGCAATCTAATAGAGGCCCGTAAAAGTCGAGCAAATCAAGCTTCCGCTCTGAGCTATTTCCATTCTGCTGCACAAATACAATCTGCAGCGCGGCGTTTGCATCCAAAAGCAAGGCGCAGCGGGACGGCGGAGCGGAGGGGCCAAATGCTTCAAGTGCGTTTCCGTTCATCGCACAGGGTTTTTATCTCCGCCGCAAAGAGAGCCCAGGACATTTGAGAATAACGGGCCTTTGTCATGTTCCTCAGAGAGTGCGTTTGATGGGAGTCATGGTAATGGTGAGTATTTGTAATAGAAACACTGCTTTTCTCGTTAGATTAAAACACTGTGAAGCAAAGGTTTATAACTTTTCCTCTGCTTCTGCTTGCACCTGGTCAAATAAAAAAAAATGTGTTTCTTATCTTGTTTTGTGCTTGGATGAAGAGCACTTTTTGTTTCGACCAAACAATCAAAAACATACAATTCAATACTTTCACCTGTCTAACTAGATTTTTCTTTTGCGTTGCCAGAATACAAAGCCAAGCCAAACAAAACTAGTTGGCAATAAATCCAAAAGAATTTAACATAAATCTTTCCAGAATGGTAGCTCCTCATCACAGTAGCTCAGTGGTGTTTGTAACAAATACGCTGCGGGGCTTTAGCATCCGGAACCATCTCAGGCAGCGCTGTGGTTTGGGCAGGAGCCAACGCATGGCAACGCCGACCAATGTTTGTTTGCTGCTGTTGACTCTACATTACACAGGAACTACACTGAACAGGAATAAAACGCTACACTTTTGATTTTGCTCTTGTTTTTGAGCTGAATTCAAAGATATGAAACTTTTTCCTCGATATAAAATATTGTTCACAAATTTGTATAAATCTTTGTTATTGAGCTATCAATTTTAATGTTAATAATTGTATTGTATAAATAATTTCTGGAACACGCTGTCGTTTGGGCCGATCCAGAGCATCTTAACATGCTCAATGGGCCACACGTCTGGTGAGGGCTGTCCATGGAAGAACTGGGATGTTTTCATCTGAATTGTGAACAGATTCTTGCATCATGCGGCCGTGGAGTTTCCTGCGGCAACAAGAGGCGATGGTTATGGAGGAATGGCACAACAATGGACATGTTCGCTCCAGCTCCACTGTCTCTCCTGTCCTCCTGTCCGTCTGAGCGAGTCAGATCTCTCCTTCTCTGGAACTCCTCCAGGTTTGTACTTTTTCCCAAGGAGGTTTGGTAGTTTTTCCTGACCGAGAAGGAGGGTCTAAGGACAGGGGACCCTGGGACATTTGTATAAGGACACGGGACATTGGGGCATTGCTGATTACCTATGGACATTGTTAAATCCGTTTTCATTGTCGAGGCAACCACTGGCGTGGTTTTGGCCGCTACAAAAATACAGAAATAAAGAATAGTAATTGAATGTCACCCTTTGTTTGGGATGATCTGGATCAGGACGTCAACAGAGAAAAAGGTTCAGATCTATAAGTTCAGCTCATGTAAAATGTTCAGTGAATTGATAGAATATTGTTTAGGCTCAAGTGCATTGACAATACACTTCTGATTCTAATGAGGATCTGTTTGTCTGGATGGTTTGGTTTGTTTGGGTAATTGTGAAGTCGGGTTTAATTATAATAAACCTGAGGTCGTGCACATGGGGCAGGTTGTGCACACGTGGGGCAGGTTGTGCACAGGTGGGCAGGTTGTGCACTCGTAGGGCAGGTTGTGCACACGTAGGGCAGGTTGTGCACACGTAGGGCAGGTTGTGCACACGTGTGGCAGGTTGTGCACACGTGTGGCAGGTTGTGCACACGTGGGGCAGATTGTGCACACGTAGGGCAGGTTGTGCACATGTGGGGCAGGTTGTGCACACGTGGGGCAGGTTGTGCACATGTGGGCAGGTTGTGCACACGTAGGGCAGGTTGTGCACACGTGTGGCAGGTTGGTGGGGTAGGTTGTGCACATGTGGGGCAGGTTGTGCACACGTGGGGCAGGTTGTGCACATGTGGGCAGGTTGTGCACATGTGGGCAGGTTGTGCACATGTGGGCAGGTTGTGCACATGTGGGCAGGTTGTGCACATGTGGGGCAGGCTGTAGCGATTAGTCCCATGGACTACAGGTTGAATTAGCACCAGTTACCATGCGTCTCCCTTGTTCATGTTAATGTTCATGTTAATGTATATTGTGCACTTTCCCGGTCTCAAAAATAAATCAAGATGTTTTAACCCAACACCTCACAACACCAGCCTGACAACAGTCACTTAACACTAAAGAGGCATGGGCTCACAATTGAGCCGCTCAAGCTGCATAGCTGCTCAATGAGAGGCCCTCTCTCTCCACAGGCTCTTTGGCTCTATCTTAGGTGAGCCCATTGGACTTGCCTGACCAGCCGTTCTCAACACGTTTTGGCAAACTACTTATCTAAACCTGAGGTTCTGGGGCTCGACCGCTGCGTTTAGAGGGCGGAGTTTAGAGCAGAGACAGAACCAATCACATAAACCCAGAAGTGACGCAAAAAACGCGACACGCTTAACCGGATATTACGTAGCCCATGTCAACAAGGCGTGTTCCACGTTATCCGTCCTGAACGCAGAAAATGTCTCCTGAATCACGATGACGAACCGCAACTAATGCACGTTCATCACGGCGAGTAGAGCGGACTTTCCTGATTGTTCAAACCGAAGCGAGAGCAGAAGTAAACACTCGGTCACGAGCCGGGTCACGAGCCGGGTCCGCCATCTTGAATGTTTTGGAACGGGGGTGAAGAGCTACTTCCGTATCTCAGTGTGACGGGTTAAAACCTCCGACTGGGATTATTATATTGATATATTTTGCAAATATTATTATTCAGTGTTGTATGTTGTCAAAGTAAGTTTCTAGTTTGTGAACTCTGTTCACTGACAACAAACATGATACACAGAGAGACGTTTTTACAAATGCTAATTATTATTTTTGTCCAGTCCTTGATTGGTTCATATCGTGTCACGTGTCCCTGCTGCCAAGAGTACGCTCCAAAGGTATCAATTTATTGTGTCCATGGCAGGAGTTTTGAGGCCCAAATACATAGTTCTGAAGTCTGGACTGATGCCAACACCGAAAACAATCTGCAGTCCTTTTATTATCTCTATCCGATATTTACCAAAACTCCTCCAGCCAGGTACTGATGTGTCCGGAGCGCTGAGGATGTCCACAACTCCTGACGACTTGCAACTGCTGCTTTCTTCAACTCAAATTCCCAGATGAATTGAGGGTTAGTCAAAATTAATTCACGATCTAGATTTTACTTTGAGAATATTACTCTTGAATGAACCTTTATATACCTAATTAGGATTCCTCTAACATTACAATTCTGTTGGGTATGTGTAAAACCAGAGGGCTGTCATTTGCTGAAACAACCTTGCAGTTCTTAGGCTCTTCTGTCTGAATCACCAACTCTTCTCCTCTTTTCTGCACTTTGTTATCTTCCCCGTGCCTTGAGAGCAGCCCATCCAACATCTCACGCCTTTATTTGGAGCCGGATGGAGTCCAAATTACCCCGTGCTTCCGAGTTCGGAGTGTGAGATAATGATGCCTCTGTCTTTTCATGTGCCATGCACTCTGCCTGTGTTATTACATCAGTCAGACGGCACACATCACAAAATAACTCCTCACTACAGTCACTACCCGCCATCCTTGCCTCGACTCGGCTCAGCTCGGGCGTCTAACCGGCTCACGCACGCGCCCCAAACACAAGGCTTGATGGGAGTTAATGAGCTGTCGTGCTCTGTTCTCCGTGCAGCGCTCCAGGACCGGCCTTAATGGAGAAACTGCTCTCCGTCGCTCCTTTAGCATATTTCCCTTCAATTTCTTAGCCGCTTTATCCCGCCCAGTTCATTTGCCTTCCAACAGAAATCATGCCTTGCAGATTTGTTAAATGCTTAAACTGGTCGGTGATTTACAGCCCGACCTTCGCGAGTTTCCTTCAGCTTTAATTTACTGGGTTTTGATGAGCTTTAGTAAAAAGAAGACGGTTTGAGGGAAATTTGTGTCAGAGATCCAGGAAAAGGTTTTTGAGTGGAGCAGATGGAGGGAGCAGAACTGGCTGTGGAACACTGACTCTGAACATGGATCAGAATGAGACTGTACAGAGGCTCGCAGAAGACCAAATGGGATTATGTTTGTGTTTTGGGGAAAAGATAAAAATGCTGTAAATTCAAACAACACAAGCAGAATATTGTTCAAGTTTACTATGGCTTCTTTTGGTTGTAAAACCTTTTGCACTGTGCGATAAAGAAATTACTATATTGACTTTTTAAGGTTAATAAATTCTAGCAATATATTTTGGTCACAGATCATGGTCACAATTATATTTAATATTAAAAAAAGACTTGACTGATGTTAAACTATGATACATATTTACTACAGGTGATATCAGATAAAACAAAGTAACTAAAGAACCTGTCGAACGCACTTTCATTTGTGACTCAATGTTGTGAATGAATCTACAGTACAAAGAAAAAATAATTGTATATATATATATCTTTGAATAAGCTGCATGTGGCCACATTGTAACATGAGATATTCACACTTAAAGATGGTCCACGGTGGTGAATTCTCATTTCAGTGCGGGGCGGGTTATAAAATGCCCGAGCGTCCAAATTCACTTCCTCATCAGACTCATTTCTCTGAGAATATGAGTCTGATTGTAATAAAACACACAGCATTCTGAAGCTTAAAATACAGAGAACATGGCGTGTCCCCTGGGATGTCTTCTTCTACTGTGTGCTTGCGCTTCTCGCTAGAGTGCCCCCCGGTGGCCGTTAGCCAGTAAAAATCTATAAATTAGATGCACCGTTGTAATGACCGCAGTGTTCAAAGCGTGGGGAAAAAGTAGCTGCTTAAAGTCTGAAAGTTACAGTATTCATTTTTTGCACATCATGTTTCTTTTCGACAGTGGTGGACACTGCTGGACACTGAGCAGACTGCAGCAGACCTTCCCAAGATTAGCTCTCTAATGTGAGCTTTTACAACCAGAGTGGACAGCAGCTTGTTTTAGAGGTCTGCACATGTCTGAGGACAGCCTAACTGAGCATGTGCACAATCCTTGGTCATGTCCCGTGTGAGAGACCCGGCTTCAACATCCACTATTGCTTCTTTTCTCTCTCTCCTTCTTTTGTGTGTGAACAAGTGAATACATGTTCAGTTTTTTTAATGTTTTTGACTAAATATTGATGACCAGCCCCAGTCTCGTTGCCCATCTCCATTAAAGTCACAGCACGCTACTGCTTTACAATACGGTTCAATGAGAAAATACTTTACTGGGATTATAATTCTATCCAGTATTAATACAATCACACTCAAATCATCAAAAATAACTTTAGACTGGAAAGTATTGTTGCAAAATTGTATTGTTTGGTGTGAATTGTGTATGCGCTTGTACTGCACAATTCTACAACTATTACGAATACTACTTCTACAAATACTAGTACTATTACACATACCGTACTAAAAATACACTTCATATACTACATTTACATAACTACTACTAATATTACTATTACTACAAATATAACTACCCTTCTCTACTTAAATAAGATCTGTGAGTGGAGTCTGGGTTAAGCGGGGTGCATTTTTGTGATCTGAAGTGTCCTTTATCTCCCCCTGTTCTACCGTTAAGAGCTGACTAAGCTCTGCACAGTCGGAGCAATCATACCGTCTGACGAAAGTTGATTTGAGCTAAACAACAGCTTCATGAAAAAACATATTTCACCAGCATTTTTCAAATTAAAGTGATGTCAGTGCGTAGCCTTCATTTTGTGCATTGATGACAAAGACAGAAGTGTTCTATCCATCAGCGCTAAACTTGTAATGATCAACTTTTATCAACTTATCAACACGACTGCAGTCTTAAAACTACAATAATTGTATATATGTACTGCCCCACCAAATACTGTCACATATGCACTTTAACTGAACTTTACATTACCACCATGTCCTGAAACAATCCCTGGCAAATGACAAAAATCCTTATCACTCTCGACTCAGAGCCAATTGTCTCAGTGAGTGAAATGAAGCCTGTTTAATTCCATGGCACATTTGCAGTACTTGAGCGTAACCTTGAGCGTAACCTTGAGCGTAACCTTGAGCGTAACCTTGAGCGTAACCTTGAGCGTAACCTTGAGCGTAACCTTGAGACCTCGATGTTCTCCATCTCGTCGCTCTCAGGGCGGTTGGCTCATGCTCTCAGATCAGCTCTTGTCCTTTTCAGTCAGTCTTAAGGGCAGCGCACCTCCCACTGAGCTGTGTCGGCTTTCAAAGCCAATGAGAATCTCTGTGCAGAACACACCCAAGACCCATATGAAGTCAGCATCAGTTTCTTTATCAAGAATATTTAGATGTGAATATCCTTTCCCCCCTTATTGTTATTCGAGTCTTATTGGTAGAATAAGCGTGTGTGATAGAGCCTCACGTGTTCATCCGTTAAAGCGCTTGTCCCCAGGCGGTGGCCCACAATCACTCTCTTTAAATGTGAAAAAAATGTGGGGCCAGTTATTTCCAATAATCTAACACATTGGCGCAAATCTGTGAAAAGACTTTGAAATTGTGTTCTAATGAATAACTCCGCTATCTAATCTGTGGTTATTATCAGGGTGGCAGTAGTTTAAGAAAAATAATATTTTTCTTATTAAATGTTATATTTAATTGTTATATTTAATAATTAATAGTAAATAAATAGTTTACAAATAAGTACAAACATGTTACTGATTACTTGATTAATTGAAGAAAAGAATGGATAGATGACTGGATTAGCCGAGGTAACCACTCCTGTGTCTCTTGATGGTCCAGGCGCCTCGTGTCCTGATCGCACTGGCCTCCATCTGGACACGTCCCAGAGCAACAGCTCATAAGAGATTTGTGATGCTGCTGAAGCATGTCTTATTAGCCTAGAGCTGTTTCGCTTTGTGTCTTATTATGAAGAAAAGAGAAAATCATCTTTTTAAGCAGTCTAAATATATATAATAGTATGCATGTTGACATTGTCATTGTGAATTTGACATCTGGCCCATTTTGACTGAAGTTTGAAACCTACTTGGTGTAAATGTGACTCCAAACCTCCTGAGCCGAGCTGCTTGTCTGAACAATTTCCCTGACGTGTGATTCATTGAGCTCAAACTGCTCTTAACCTCATTAAACTCTTCACCTCTGCAGACAGGATGATGGGAGGAAGACCAACGCTTTCGTCTGCGAAAGATAGAGATGATTCAGTCATGTTTATATGGGTAGTTTAACTAAAATATTGTCTATTTGAAACACCTCAAAGCTGCTGAAGGGACTGAGCAGCACTGACTCCCAGTGGCCTCGGGGCCTCGGCCTTCAGACACATGTATGTCAAAGGGACACATGTCAAAGCGACACAGGAGACACATGAGACAATCCACACTCACTGTCCACTCCACATTTTCACCCAGAAATCTAACTACACTGACAATCTGAAAGGAATAATGGAGGATTTTTTGCCGATTTGAGAACTCAAGTGGAAGTGCACATGCGCACTCCCCCGGCATATGTGCTGTGCCTTAACCACTCGACCACCGGGCTGTACAAACAAATGTGACCCAACAATAATTAGTATTACCGGTATATGTATGGCTCATGTGAAGGGCGGTTCCCCTCTGATGATACCGTCCGATATTCTGGATCTCAGGCCACAATAATAATAATAATAATAATAATAATAATAAATAAAAGTTATTATTATTATTATTATTATTGTGGCCTGAGATCCAGAATACTCTCTTCTGGTCAGAATACTCTCTTCTGGTCAGAATACTCTCTTCTGGTCAGAATACTCTCTTTTGGTCAGAATACTCTCTTTTGGTCAGAATACTCTCTTCTGGTCAGAATACTCTCTTCTGGTCAGAAAACTCTCTTTTGGTCAGAATACTCTCTTCTGGTCAGAATACTCTCTTCTGGTCAGAATACTCTCTTCTGGTCAGAATACTCTCTTCTGGTCAGAAAACTCACTTCTGGTCAGAAAACTCTCCTCTGGTCAGAATACTCTCTTCTGGTCAGAAAACTCTCTTCTGGTCAGAAAACTCTCTTCTGGTCAGAAAACTCTCTTCTGGTCAGAATACTCACTTCTGGTCAGAATACTCACTTCTGGTCAGAAAACTCTCCTCTGGTCAGAATACTCTCTTCTGGTCAGAAAACTCTCTTCTGGTCAGAAAACTCTCTTCTGGTCAGAAAACTCTCTTCTGGTCAGAAAACTCTCTTCTGGTCAGAAAACTCTCTTCTGGTCAGAATACTCACCTCTGGTCAGAATACTCACCTCTGGTCAGAATACTCACCTCTGGTCAGAATACTCTCTTCTGGTCAGAATACTCACCTCTGGTCAGAATACTCACTTCTGGTCAGAATACTCACTTCTGGTCAGAATACTCACCTCTGGTCAGAATACTCTCTTCTGGTCAGAATACTCACCTCTGGTCAGAATACTCACCTCTGGTCAGAATACTCTCTTCTGGTCAGAATACTCTCTTCTGGTCAGAATACTCTCTTCTGGTCAGAATACTCACTTCTGGTCAGAATACTCTCTTCTGGTCAGAATACTCTCTTCTGGTCAGAATACTTACTTCTGGTCAGAATACTTACTTCTGGTCAGAATACTCTCTTCTGGTCAGAATACTTACTTCTGGTCAGAATACTTACTTCTGGTCAGAATACTCTCTTCTGGTCAGAATACTTACTTCTGGTCAGAATACTCACCTCTGGTCAGAATACTCACCTCTGGTCAGAATACTCACTTCTGGTCAGAATACTTACTTCTGGTCAGAATACTTACTTCTGGTGTACATTATGTGTCCAGACTGCAAATGAGGTTTGGGGTCCCGCCCCTCGCCCATAACATCACAGTGGGCGGACTGTGATTGGCTGAATTAAAACAAACAACCAGGAAGATAAACAAACCACGTTTTTAACGATGTTTCTAAGTCGAAGGTCGACCAAGACAAGTTTCTAAATGAATACAGTTCTCACCTGAGAACAGGTGCTTCACTGTAGCTCACTGTAGCTCACTGTAGCTCACTGTAACTCACTGTAGCTCACTGTAACTCACTGTAACTCACTGTAGCTCACTGTAACTCACTGTAGCTCACTGTAGCTCACTGTAACTCACTGTAACTCACTGTAGCTCACTGTAGCTCACTGTAACTCACTGTAGCTCACTGTAACTCACTGTAACTCACTGTAGCTCACTGTAACTCACTGTAGCTCACTGTAACTCACTGTAGCTCACTCTAGCTCACTGTAACTCACTGTAGCTCACTGTAACTCACTGTAGCTCACTGTAACTCACTGTAACTCACTGTAGCTCATTGTAGCTCACTGTAACTCACTGTAGCTCACTGTAACTCACTGTAGCTCACTGTAGCTCACTGTAACTCACTGTAACTCACTGTAGCTCACTGTAACTCACTGTAGCTCACTGTAACTCACTGTAACTCACTGTAACTCACTGTAGCTCATTGTAGCTCACTGTAGCTCACTGTAGCTCACTGTAACTCACTGTAGCTCACTGTAACTCACTGTAACTCACTGTAACTCACTGTAGCTCATTGTAGCTCACTGTAACTCACTGTAACTCACTGTAGCTCACTGTAACTCACTGTAGCTCACTGTAGCTCACTGTAACTCACTGTAGCTCACTGTAACTCACTGTAGCTCACTGTAACTCACTGTAGCTCACTGTAGCTCACTGTACATGCCACTGATGTTCTGTTGGAGGAAGGTCTTTGGGATCATATTACAAGGTAAGTGACCAAATATGAAGAATCCTTGCTACTATAATTAATATTATAATTGCAATTGATGTCAGCAGTTTGTTTTCAGTACTAAGCAAATGAGGTGATTCTGAAGCAAAATCCCCGGTTGGCCCTTGGCAGCCTCTGATGAAATGCCTGTGATGACGGCGGATGTGACTGTTGCATCATCATGGACTCATGCTGGCTCACTCTTTCTTCAGAATTGTCTTTGTGTTTCTTTTTTATAAATAACATCATATTTTGAAGACGTACAACTCCAGTAGGTGGCGGTAAATGCACCTTTCCGGCGGCCAACCGCCATTAAAAGTCCAGGTTCTACTTTTTCTCAAAGAGGTTTTGTTTGGTTCCTGACGGAGAAGGAGGGTCTAAGGACAGGGGACTCTGGGATATATGTGACTCGCCACGGCAATTGTCGGACCATGTCGGCCTCGGTGAAACTGAGAAAAACAGCATTTTACTTTTTTTCCCCCAAATGTGTGATTTTCATTTTTTTGCAGAATGTGCTAGTTGAAGTTATGAATAAGCCCCTGTGTGCTTCAGATAACACTATTGGTTGTCTTAAACGTATACATTAAGCTGTTAAAAATGTGGAGTTTTCGGGTCTTTTTCCTGCTCTCCTGGGGGGCGTCACCTTTTTCTAGCCAACGTATTGTTTACATTTTCCACCAATCAGCTGTGATCCGCATGGCAGCTGCGTGCTCCGTGTTTTCCTCTCATTACTCCAGACCGTCTGCAGAGCACAGTCTTCAGAGCTTACATTTCCTGGACTACATTGCAACGGAACTGTTTACTCAGGTACACTTTTACTTTACTACTAAATTATTGCTTTAACGCTGTGTTTTAAGGCGGTCTCGTGATCACTTTAGAATCTTACTTGTCTGCTCCGGTGGAGCTAATGCTAAGCTAACATGTTGCTTCAGTGCACTCTGCAATACGGGCTTAATGTGACTACTTGCTGTTATCACCATGTTATCGGGTTATTTTTCGGCGTGGGTTGGCCCGTGGGTTGTGTGGGTCGTGCTTTGTGTGTGTTTTATGCTGCTAAACCGGCTGTTAGCCCCACAGCCCGGAGCTAAACGCAGCTATTCGGAGCTAAGTTGTAAGCTAAACTTTGCTATGTTATCGGGTTATTTTTCGGCGTGGGAAGAGAAAAAAACTACAACTCCCGATACCACTTCTGGTCACGTGGCTTACGTACGTTGCACGTCACGCACGCACTGCGTCACTCGAACCAATCACACGCTTGCCTGGCCATTATCAGCTTCCTGTGTGTCTCTCTGTGCACGGTGTTGGAAGAGACAACAGGACGGCTGAACCAGGTAAGCTTTGCGACTAAAACACCCGCTTTTAATCACTTTAATGTTCGCCGGTTTTAAACTCAAGTGTATGTTTATGTTTTGGTGTGCTGTTCTGCAAGTGTTTTGCTTTTACGAGCAGTGTTATCTAAAGTGAGCTAGCTAGCATCGCTAGCCGAGGGCAGATGTCCCAATATCTCCGCGTTTTGCATCTTAAATACACCGTTAACGTCACAATATGAACTGTTATCTGTGAAGCGTGTTATTCCCATATTACTGTTAACCCGAATCCTTTTATCCCCCTTTTCAGAATTGGCAAAGACACCCTGACTGACATGACCTGTCTCTACGTGAAGTCTGCTAAGGAGCGTGGTAAGTGTAAAACATTATTTTGGTGATTTTCGTGTTTTAATGATTAGAGTATAATTAACCATAAGCAACATCTGTTTTTCAGGTGAGCCTGCAGTTTGTATATCAAGCTTCAGATCACTGTGGAAACAGCTTCTCCCACACATCAGAAGCTGCAGGCCACGCACAGATCATCAGATTATCAAGCGAGCATACATGAAGACCAGGGTTGACATTTTGGAAGACATCGCTGAGGTTAGTTTATATGATTTGACTACTGTAATGTGTAAACATTAGCCTGGCAAAACTTCAGTGCTGCTCTCTGCTTAAGATATGTTTCTTCTGTTCTCATTTTTTTTACATTGTCGCCCTTGTCATCAGGGAGTGGAAAACAGCTCTCCTGAGTCTCACCTCAATATCCCACAGCTTGTTGGAACGGCGGATGGCAAAGTGTTTGTCAAGAACTTGGACTGGCAGAAGCATCTGAGTCCCTTCTTCAGACGGCTTCCAAAGATCAAGAGTTATCAGCACTTCAGGTATTTATATTGAAACTCTCACATTGTGTTAAAAAAATAGTTAATGAGTGTTTTATGTGAAATAGTTAGCCATTTCTTAAATGTCCTGTTATTTGTTTACAGCTTTGATGCCAAGAGCAGAGAGTCACAGCACAGAAGAGTGCACAGACGAAGAAGAGGATGAGGATGTGATCTCTGATGTAATTGGACTCTGGTGCTGTACATATCATATCTATTATCTCATATCTCATATATTCAAAGCCATGGACCCGTTGCAGTTCGTATACCTGGCCCTGGCATCTGTTTATAAGAGTTCTTCTATTAAGAGTGTTTTTTAAACTTCCTATAAGTTACTGTCCTTTCCCCCTGTATCTACTGCGTTGTAACATTAAAGGCTATTTTATCTTATCTTATCTTGTGTTGTTTGTGTTGCACTGAATCACCTGTGAATTATGTTTATCAACAAATGCAATGAACCCTATTCTCATTCTGATTCTTTGATTCTATTCTAACCTTTTGTAATCCAAGTATTTCCATTTTAATACAGTAACTTCTAATTCTGATTCAAGTCCAGTTACCATCAATAACAACACTCCTCTTGAGTCTTCAGTGACAGCTGTAGGAGGAGGTGGTGTCAGTGTGACAGGGGGGAGGGCTTATCTCAATGAGATGCAAATGAGCCCCCCTGTGACTCTGGGCTCACTCCGGTGAGAAACTTTGAGCCCCGTTTTCTCAGTGAATGGGTTTGAGAGTTGTATACATTCAAATGACCACAACTTACTCAAATATGATCAGATCTACATGAGTGAGACATCATTGGAAAGCTTTGAATTCACACTTTCAGAATCTGTGAATAACTCAAAATGTCTCCGGGTAGACATGTAACTGGATTGGCCACGGTCAGTCACATATGTCTAAGGACAGGGGCCCCTGGGACATATGTCTAAGGACAGGGGACTCTGGGACATGTGTCTAAGGACAGGGGACTCTGGGACATGTGTCTAAGGACAGGGGACTCTGGGACATGTGTCTAAGGACAGGGGACTCTGGGACATGTGTCTAAGGACAGGGGACTCTGGGACATGTGTCTAAGGACAGGGGACTCTGGGACATGTGTCTAAGGACAGGGGACTCTGGGACATATGTCTAAAGACAGGGGACTCTGGGACATATGTCTAAGGACAGGGGCCTCTGGGACATGTGTCTAAGGACAGGGGACTCTGGGACATGTGTCTAAGGACAGGGGACTCTGGGACATGTGTCTAAGGACAGGGGACTCTGGGACATGTGTCTAAAGACAGGGGACTCTGGGACATGTGTCTAAAGACAGGGGACTCTGGGACATGTGTCTAAGGACAGGGGACTCTGGGACATGTGTCTAAGGACAGGGGACTCTGGGACATGTGTCTAAGGACAGGGGACTCTGGGACATGTGTCTAAGGACAGGGGACTCTGGGACATGTGTCTAAGGACAGGGGACTCTGGGACATGTGTCTAAGGACAGGGGACTCTGGGACATGTGTCTAAGGACAGGGGACTCTGGGACATGTGTCTAAGGACAGGGGACTCTGGGACATATGTCTAAGGACAGGGGACTCTGGGACATGTGTCTAAGGACAGGGGACTCTGGGACATGTGTCTAAGGACAGGGGATGCTGGGACATGTGTCTAAGGACAGGGGATGCTGGGACATGTGTCTAAGGACAGGGGATGCTGGGACATGTGTCTAAGGACAGGGACAACTCCCTATGAACACTGTTTAATCTGTTTTTCACTGTCGCTCCTCGAGGAAACTGCAGTTGTGATTTTGGGCGTTACAAAAACAAATTGAATTGAAGTAACACAACAACAACAACAACAACAACAACAAACTTTAAGAAATTAAGAAGAGTGAAATTACCTTATCTTGCAACTGGCTCACAGTAATGCGATAGTGTATTTAGCTGTTGTTGTTGTTGTTGTGTTGATTTTAATGGCGGTTTGCAGTCAATTGAAAAGGTGCATTTACCGCCACCTACTGGAGTTGTACGTTTTCAAAATATGTGTTTTACGCTTTAGTGTAAAAAAGGAGGGAGAAAAAGAGAAAGAGAGAGAAAGAGAAATAAAGATCAGTTCAAACTCAGACTCATGTGAAGTTTGAGCTGCACACGGGGCGCTGCACGAGCCGCCGTTCAAATAAACACAGACAGATCACACTCTGCAAACCATAAGGAGCAAAGGGGTCTTCAGAAGATGAAAATTGACCTCATATTCAATTAGGAAACCACAAAAAAGAGCGAATGAAACACGACGTGCGATGCGTTGAGCTGCTCCATGAAGCTCCACCGTGCGCAGAGCCAAAGTGGTTCAATAGTGTTCAGCATGTAGTGTTTCTCCAGCCTCGATCTGCAGAAGAGCAGGAGAAGGGCTCCGGGGGCCACTGGAGCAGGGGCCACTGGAGCAGGGGCCTCATAAGCCTCATAATAAACTGCGTGACGAGTTACTAATTCAAAATATTACATCTAAAATGCACCAGAATACATCAAATGTATTTGAAAAAGTACATAAAGAAATAGTCACTTAAAGGTTACAGACGTTCAAAGTGGGGTGGGGTCAAGGGGGCGCCACTGAGCATTTACTTTATAACCACTATATTTGTGGAACTGGAGTAAAAAGTAAAAAGTGTGTTTCTTTATGATTCGACACTTCTTAACAGGTTGAACATTTGTTATCGGACTCAGATCTGGACTATCTCCGCCTGACAGAAACTTGGCTCCTCCTACTCCTGCATCCATCAGTCAAAGCCCAGGTTATGTGGTGGAGTCCTTCTCATCTACGTGAAGGACAGCGTTCCAAGTAAACAACTGGATTTAGACCACTATAACCCGGAGTGCATGGGGAGTTCTATTACTATCTCCTGTAATGACATTTATGTAATAGTAATGTATCCACCCCCTAATGCAACTAGTGACTTAAAGACTCAAACAGTGTGATGCAAAAATCTGTTTGAAAAATGAGGATATAACTAAATCTTTTCAAATGACACACATAATTAATAAGCCTAAGGCATAACCACGTCTTCTCAAACCTTAATAGATCTCATTTTTACAAGTATGCCTGAGCAAATGAAGGCATGTCTGACCACAATCTGACTTTTGTGTCTGGAAAACGACAATTTATTAGAGAAAGGCCCATAAAAGAAGTAAAGTGGGCATTGAATTCATCCCCAAAAAAGATGTGCAATTACTTGAAAATGATATAAAACACATAAAGTGGGAACAGGGTTGTTGTGAATTAACAGTTTTGAAAGTTTTGAAAAATATGATACTGAAATGTATGAAAAACATGCCCAGAAAACCAAATGTGAAATAAAGTCTAACATGGCTTAACTTAAACATGACAAAAATGTCCCTAAAATCTGGATTATCTACAGTAAGTCATGTCCACGCTTAGACAGGCCAAAGCCAACTGTTCTGGAAACAATCAAAAATGCACAAAGTAATAGTAAAATCATGTGGAAAGATACATGAACTGATAAAGAAGAAGCAGTAAATCAAAGGACATTTATCGACTCAATCCCACGTTTTTTTAATATAGATAAAGACAATCTCTGCAGCACATTAAACATCATTGTAACCAAATCTATCTGAAGGCATGTTTTTGGGGTCTCTATATTTAAATGGAGTGACAAACAAGATGTTGGCAGTTATCGCTCTCTCAGTTGTCTCAAAAGTGCTTGAAAAGGTTTTTACTGAACATTTTGATTCACATTCTCTTCTACGCTCACTGCAGTTTGGGTTTAGGTTTTGCTGTTACTTCCTGTAAACCATCAGGCACACGTGGACCAGGGAAGAGCCGTGGGGGTCGTCTTCCATGATCTTTGTAAAGTAAAGCCTTCGACGCTGTAAATCACCAGTTACTCCTCAACAAACTAAACAACTACAACCTTTCCATACACTCTAAAAATGAGATAAGATCTTAGTTGAGCGACAGTGTGTGCCACGGGAGTGCCCCAAGGGTCCGTTTTTGGACCCCTGATTTTTAGCATTGATATAAATGATCTTGTGCACGGTGGCAAAGGCGGTTCTTGCCTCCCAAGAAGGAGATCATGGGTTCGATTCCCGAACCAGACCAACATCACATGATCTCTCTGGGTGGAGTCTGCATGTTCTCCCTGTGTTACCGTGGGTTCTCTCTGGGTTCTCCGGCTCCTCCCACCGTCCAAAGACATGCATGTGTGAGGGAGAATTGGTGACTCTAAATTGGCCCAAGTGAATGACTGTGTGAGAGTGAATGTAATGTCTGTAATGTCTCTGTGTTGACCCTGTGACGAGTTGGCCACTGTCCAGGGAGTAGCCCGCCGAAGGCCCGAAGTCACTGGGATAGGCTCCAGTCACCCGCGACCCCGAAAGGGAAGGTAGAAAATGGATGGATGGATAAATCATCTCCGTAGTGTCTGCGCTGATGCTGATGTAATACAGTTTTTTTGGATTGCTTACACACTAAAATTAAAAGTAGTTCACTATTAGCAAGACCTTACACTCAAGAAGCAAAACATCAGCCCATGTTTGCAAAACTACAAGCTCATTGTCACACTTGTTGCAAAACTCTACACACAGTGATTTGCTAAACACACTTAACATGCATTACACACAAAAATCTATCATGAAGTCACTTCCTTGCAACACCAAAGCACTGACCGTCACATGACCACACAGTCCACCTCATTGGTTCAAAACAGTCGTCAGGTGTTCAAACGCTCCTTTGCTTCATTGTAGACGCACCAATCAGGTTTAAGCACTATAAAAAGCACCGCTCTGGTCCAGACCTGGTTTCAGCTACATCAACCAGATGGAGGAGGCACGTGACCAGATGGAGGAGGCACGTGACCAGATGGAGGAGTCACGTGACCAGATGGAGGAGTCACGTGACCAGATGGAGGAGTCACGTGACCAGATGGAGGAGTCACGTGACCCAGATGGAGGAGGCACGTGACCAGATGGAGGAGGCACGTGACCAGATGGAGGAGGCACGTGACCAGATGGAAGAGGCACGTGACCAGATGGAGGAGGCACGTGACCAGATGGAGGAGTCACGTGACCAGATGGAGGAGTCACGTGACCAGATGGAGGAGTCACGTGACCAGATGGAGGAGTCACGTGACCAGATGGAGGAGGCACGTGACCAGATGGAGGAGGCACGTGACCAGATGGAGGAGGCACGTGACCAGATGGAGGAGGCACGTGACCAGATGGAGGAGGCACGTGACCAGATGGAGGAGGCACGTGACCAGATGGAGGAGGCACGTGACCAGATGGAGGAGGCACGTGACCAGATGGAGGAGGCACGTGACCAGATGGAGGAGTCACGTGACCAGATGGAGGAGTCACGTGACCAGATGGAGGAGGCACGTGACCAGATGGAGGAGGCACGTGACCAGATGGAGGAGGCACGTGACCAGATGGAGGAGGCACGTGACCAGATGGAGGAGGCACGTGACCAGATGGAGGAGGCACGTGACCAGATGGAGGAGGCACGTGACCAGATGGAGGAGTCACGTGACCAGATGGAGGAGGCACGTGACCAGATGGAGGAGGCACGTGACCAGTTGGAGGCACGTGACCAGATGGAGGCACGTGACCAGATGGAGGAGGCACGTGACCAGATGGAGGAGGCACGTGACCAGATGGAGGAGGCACGTGACCAGATGGAGGAGGCACGTGACCAGATGGAGGAGGCACGTGACCAGATGGAGGAGTCACGTGACCAGATGGAGGAGGCACGTGACCAGATGGAGGAGGCACGTGACCCAGATGGAGGAGGCACGTGACCCAGATGGAGGAGGCACGTGACCAGATGGAGGAGGCACGTGACCCAGATGGAGGAGGCACGTGACCCAGATGGAGGAGGCACGTGACCAGATGGAGGAGGCACGTGACCAGATGGAGGAGGCACGTGACCAGATGGAGGAGGCACGTGACCAGATGGAGGAGGCACGTGACCAGATGGAGGAATCACGTGACCCAGATGGAGGAGGCACGTGACCAGATGGAGGAGTCACGTGACCAGATGGAGGAGTCACGTGACCAGATGGAGGAGTCACGTGACCCAGATGGAGGAGGCACGTGACCCAGATGGAGGAGGCACGTGACCAGATGGAGGAGGCACGTGACCAGATGGAGGAGGCACGTGACCAGATGGAGGAGTCACGTGACCAGATGGAGGAGTCACGTGACCAGATGGAGGAGGCACGTGACCCAGATGGAGGAGGCACGTGACCCAGATGGAGGAGGCACGTGACCAGATGGAGGAGGCACGTGACCAGATGGAGGAGGCACGTGACCAGATGGAGGAGGCACGTGACCAGATGGAGGAGGCACGTGACCAGATGGAGGAGGCACGTGACCAGATGGAGGAGTCACGTGACCAGATGGAGGAGTCACGTGACCAGATGGAGGAGTCACGTGACCCAGATGGAGGAGGCACGTGACCCAGATGGAGGAGGCACGTGACCAGATGGAGGAGGCACGTGACCAGATGGAGGAGGCATGTGACCAGATGGAGGAGTCATGTGACCAGATGGAGGAGGCATGTGACCAGATGGAGGAGGCATGTGACCAGATGGAGGAGTCATGTGACCAGATGGAGGAGGCATGTGACCAGATGGAGGAGGCATGTGACCAGATGGAGGAGTCATGTGACCAGATGGAGGAGGCATGTGACCAGATGGAGGAGGCATGTGACCAGATGGAGGAGGCATGTGACCAGATGGAGGAGGCATGTGACCAGATGGAGGAGGCATGTGACCAGATGGAGTCTATCAATCCAAGGATGGATTGGTCATTCAAGACGTCTCTTTCCGAGCTGTCTTATGAATGACAACATTGCATGTGGGTGAAATTCTCTGGCCTGATCCAGCTCGACCAAGAGACAAAGTCTAGTTTTTTTTTTAATTAAACAAAAAAAAGTTTTACTTACAATACCTAAAGTGACGTTTTGTTCAAAACAAATAAGTTTCTTCAGTCTGCAACTTTGGTCTTGTGTAGTGTTTGGTGAATTTACATTTTACAGTAATTGTACTTTGTTGATAGTAGCCTACTCTAATCATAGGGAAATAGAACTTCTAAAAGTGTTTTAGGTTTATCACAGCCGATTGTAACTCGTGCAAACAGAGTATATTCATGTGAAACGTGTGTGTTTCATATGGTAACAAAGTGTGTTTTATAAAAAGAAGTGTATAGTTTTGACAAGAGTGTTTAATTTTGCAAAGGATCTGCAGTGTTTTGCTAATTGGGCGTGTGGTTGTGCTAATTGTGTTTAGTGTTTGAAAACCGTGCTGAAGCAATCCAAAAAACCTGTAATGATGCCGATGACACATGCTCTTCACTTACGGGCAAAACCACTGGGAGGTTATGGGAGAAAAGGGAAATGGAAACAGATAAAATCATCTCAATGTTCTTCTCAAACAAACATAAAAGCGTCCAAGCACATGCAACTTTAGGTCTAATAAATGACTATGACATATTCAAAACTAGGAAACATTCTGAAGTTCAACCTGATGTATTTGAGAAACTCATTTACAGATCGAAATGCCACGACGTGTCACATCTTGGATATTGTCTGACGAGCTGCTCCCGAACTCAAGATAACAAACTTATCTTCATTCAAAGTCTGTGAAATACTTTATTTATAGTTATTCTAAAAATACTTTTTAAAGAGTATTTGAATACTTTTACTTAATTTGATACCTTTAGTAAGATACCGATAAGCACCAAAGAGATGTGATCAACCCAATATCACATGAAGAATGTATTAGTTTAAAGAATATATAATACTCCTACTCTAAAAGAAACATTCAACTTTTGTAAGTAAAAAAGAAAGTAAGTAATTTTTATTTGTATCACATTTAAAATCCAAAGTGCTTCACAATGAAAAAGACAGAGATTAAAAGATGATTGAACTCTATCTAAATAGAACCAGAAAAAACAATGAAGTGTTCAAGGGTCTTCGTTCAAAAGATAAATACCAGGGAGATGGGGGGCGGGGGAGATGGGGGGGAGAGACGGGGGGGGGGGGGGGCGGGGGAGAGACGGGGGAGACCAGGGAGATGGGGGGCGGGGGAGATGGGGGGGGAGAGACGGGGGGGGGGGGGGGGGCGGGGGAGACCAGGGAGATGGGGGGCGGGGGAGATGGGGGGGAGAGACGGGGGGGGGGGGCGGGGGAGAGACGGGGGAGACCAGGGAGATGGGGGGCGGGGGAGATGGGGGGGAGAGACGGGGGGGGGGGCGGGGGAGAGACGGGGGAGACCAGGGAGATGGGGGGCGGGGGAGATGGGGGGGAGAGACGGGGGGGGGGCGGGGGAGAGACGGGGGAGACCAGGGAGATGGGGGGCGGGGGAGATGGGGGGGAGAGACGGGGGGGCGGGGGAGAGACGGGGGAGACCAGGGAGATGGGGGGCGGGGGAGATGGGGGGGAGAGACGGGGGGGCGGGGGAGACCAGGGAGATGGGGGGGCGAGAGATGGGGGGGGGCGGGGGAGACCAGGGAGATGGGGGGGCGGGGGAGAGACAGGAGGGCGGGGGAGAGACGGGGGGAGACCAGGGAGATGGGGGAGAGACATGTGCCGCTGTGTCATGTGCTGTGTAGCGGCCACGCCTTGGCCTCTGCTTACACCACCACCATCTCCACGCTGAGACTACGTCACGGGGTGGGCGGGGGAGGCAGATCGCGAGGGTGGGGGCGAATCTCAAACTAAGCCGTCTGCATTTCTGGGTTTGTGAGCGGGTCCAACATATGGGTGATATTTCATAACTATTATGTTATGGGTGTAACATTTATGATTATCAAAAATGCTCTTAGAGTAGACTACGGAACGGGAAATATAGCATGATATGGGATCTTTAAGTATTTTTTCTTACATGTGGCTTTGAATAAACATCCATCCAACTGCTACCGCTTTATCCGGGGCACGGGGGCAGCATTCTAAGCAGGGACTCCCAGACTTCTTTCTCCCCAGACACGTCCTCCAACTCCTCCAGGAGGATCCCGAGGCGTTCCCAGGCCAGTCGAGAGACATAGTCCCTCCAGCGTGTCCTGGGTCTTCCCCGGGGCCTCTTCCCGGTGGGACATGCCCGGAGCACCTCCCCAGGGAGGCGCCCAGGAGGCATCCGGAACAGATGCCCGAGCCACCTCAGCTGGAGGAGCAGCGGCTCTACTCCGAGCTCCCCCCGTGTGGCCGAGCTCCACACCCTATCTCTAAGGGAGCGCCCAGCCACCCGGAGGAGGAAACTCATTTCTACCGCTTGTATTCGCAATCTGGTCCTTTCGGTCATTACCCAAAGCTCATGACCATAGGTGAGGTCAGAACGTAGACCGACCGGTAAATCAAGAGCTTTGCCTTTCGGCTCAGCTCCCTCTTTACCACAACGGTCCGATGCAGCGACTGCATCACTGCAGCCGCTGCACCGATCCGCCTGTCGATCTCACGCTCCATCCTTCCCTCACTCGTGAACAAGACCCCGAGATACTTGAACTCCTCCACTTGGGGCAAGGACTCCCCACCCACCTGAAGAGGGCAAGCCACCTTTTTCTGGTTGAGAACCATGGCCTCGGATTTGGAGGTGCTGATTCTCATCCCAGCCGCTTCACACTTGGCTGCAAACCGTCCCAGTGCATGTTGCAGGTCCGGGTTTGATGGAGCCATCAGGACATCGTCTGCAAACAGCAGAGATAAGATCCTGTGGTCCCCAAACCGGACACCCTCCGACCCCTGACCACAGCCTCCGACCCCTGACCACACCCTCCGACCCCTGACTGTGCCGAGAAATTCTGTCCATAAAAATTATGAACAGAACCGGTGACAAAGGGCTGCCCTGAGGAGTCCAACATGCACTGCGAACAGGTCTGACTTACTGAACACAGCTCCTGCTCCGGTCATACAGGGACCGGACAGCCCTGAGCAAAGGGCCCCGGACACCGTACTCCCGGAGCACCCCCCGAAGGACACCCCGAGGGACACGGTCGAAAGCCTTCTCCAGATCCACAAAGCACATGTGGACTGGTTGGGCAAACTCCCATGAACCCTCGAGCACCCGATGGAGGGTATAGAGTTAGTCCAGGACCAAAACCACTCTGCTCCTCCTGAATCCGAGGTTCGACTATCGGTCGGATTCTCCTCTCCAGGACCTTGGAATAGACCTTATGGGAGGCTGAGGAGTGTGATCCCTCTGTAGTTGGAACACACCCTCTGGTCCCCCTTCTTGAACAGAGGGACCACCACCCCGGTCTGCCAGTCCAGAGGCACGGTCCCCGACCGCCACGCGATGTTGCAGAGACGTGTCAGCCAAGACAGTCCTACAACATCCAGAGACTTTAGGTACTCTAAGGTAAACTTGAACAAAGTGATTGAATTACTCTTTATACTTTTTGAGTTCCTATTTCCTGAGATTTTACAGAACAATATTCTTTTCTTTACAAACAGAATATTTTGGAGAATGATGTGTTCATATGTTTAGGTTGTTCTGATGAAAGGCCTTCTCCAGAAGCAGCAGCAGTGCATTGTGGGAGCAGAGTTGGAGACAGGTCTGCTGCTGATGCTCTCACAGTGTCCGGGTCAGACCTGGACGTCCCACAGAAGACGTCCACCTGACACTGGGACATGTGACCGTGGCTGAGCTGAGCAGATGAACACAACTGTTTCAAACAAATCCACTAAAATGACAGAACTAAAAAGCCTGAAGAAAGTCTCCTTTACATGGGCAGGACAGCGCTATCGTTTGAGGTGATGACGCAAAATGTCATCTCCAAACTGAAGCTGCTTTGCATTTAGGATCAAAATAAAAGAAAATGTGAGCAGATAGAACATTCAATTCATCTATTTTCTGGTTATTATACACAGGTTTACGTCATTTTAAAGCTTAAAACAACCAATACTGGTTAGTCGCTTCCCCAAAAGGTCGTCATGGTCGCGCTCGCTCTCTGTAAACACAACAGGAGCAGCAAGTGACATGCACAACCTACAGATGATTTACTGTCACTGTCTTTAAGCTACAGAACACGTTAAACGCTGTCATGCATGTTAATGAAGTGCTATTCTATACGTACCATCACCCTGTGCAAGGCTGCAGCGAGACCATCGCCCTGTGCACGGCTGCAGCGAGACCATCGCCCTGTGCACAGCTGCAGCGAGACCATCGCCCTGTGCACCATCGCCCTGTGCACGGCTGCAGCGAGACCATCGCCCTGTGCACAGCTGCAGTGTGACTAGCACGGCGCTGGAATAATGTAATAGGAGATGTTGTATCTCCTTTGATAGTTTTTACATAAATGAGCAAATCATTTTCCATAATTTACCTCTATAATTGTTGAAATATCACCAGACTACAGGATATGGAATCTTGCTTTTATAAACATTGTCCAAATGAATATCTTTGGAACGTTTTCTACAGCTCGAGGCCTGATTTCTTTCAGTTTTAACTGGACAATATTTTAATTTTGACACCAATTTTCAGTAAGATGTATTGTACTCAGTAATTTTGTTTGTCAATGTCAACAAATGTCAATTAAATTTAAATATCCTAAATATGTGCATTTTGAATGCTATTTTTACACAGAGAATTCCTTATTTGTACTATATATGAAAACATAATGGAAAAACATATTTTTCTTTCTTACATTGTAGAAGTAAACTTTCCTATTCACACACAGTGATTTGACTTCATTTCAATAAGATAATATTTCATTTAACTGCTGCATGTTCCATGTTTCTTTCTTGATAAACGTTTGACACCTAAACATTTTCCGTACTAAAGATAAAACTAAATCTGAACCTATTCTGTCATACTTAAAATACTAATCCACATTACCACTCCCCTTTTAACACTGTCATTCCCTGCTCTTCCATGTGGGGGCGCTGTTGACCTGAAGCCCCTCTCTCTCTCTGCTGCGCTGGTCTTCAGAGACGTTCCTGCAGATGTGTAATCAAAAGGCCCATGACTGGCTCCGCCTCTCAGCCGGCCGGCGAGCAGACAGACCCCTCTCTCTGCTTTGAACAGGACGGCTTTGTGCTGGACAGGTCCGTGTAATGGCCTAATGGGCGTTTTGTCCTACATCTTCTCAGCGGCGCCGGGCACGCTCAGCAGGGTTGTCAAGGTTCTCTGATTTCAATACAGAAAAGGCTATACAGATTTACTTACATTTTGAAATGATTATTATTAAGAACACCATGCGATCGCAGCTATTTGCAGACATAACCTGACCATTACACACAATAAAGACCTTTAAGTGTTACATCCTGTGAGTAACACATAAACTGTGCACAATACACAAATTACAAATATTATATATAATTATTATGTGGTTAAAAGACAGCAAAGTAACCAAAGGATTATTAGGACGAGTGCATTCCTCTGCATTACTCTCCTCTTCTTATTATATTTTATATATTATATACAAGTTTAGCCCTATGGGGGGTTATGAGGCTTTGCAGAGAGAAACTATATGTTCTCATAAAGCTGAAGTTTATCTTTGAGCCATGAGGGAACTGCACTGTATTTCCAGTTTAATACTATTGTTTTTTTTGCCATTGTTAATGATATGAGGATAAATAAGTTGGTTAGTAGTAGCTTATCTTGAGAGTCGAGGCGTCTCCAAGGAGACGAGAGTTTGGACAAACAGGAATGTTATAAATAATCTCTTCTGACAGCTTGTTCATAACCCACACAGTACGGTCCGCTAAAGCGCACGAGTCCGCTCAGTGTGGACAGGGGTCACTTTGGCTGGTGCCCACCTGAGGCAGTTTACGTCTGCTAATGTGGGCCCTTCTGGCATTACAAGTGAATGAAAAAGTATCGGCGTACACAACTTGTCAGTTTATATTTGACGAGATGATATTCATACCCACAATCCATTTGATCCACTTGTCTATTGATAAGACAATTGCACAATCATTTGCACACAGTGAATGAATCTGCGGTTTTATGGCGGGTCAGCCCTATGTTCCCCTGACCTGGGTTACGATGGGGTACAATGGGTTACAATGTGTTACAATGGGGTACAATGGGTTACAATGGGTTACAATGGGTTACAATGTGTTACAATGGGGGTATAATGGGGTAAATTGGGGTACAATGTGTTACAATGGGTTACAATGGGGGTACAATGGGTTACAATGGGGTACAAAAGGTTACAATGGGGTACAATGGGTTACAATGGGGGTATAATGGGGTACAATGGGGTATAAAAGGGTACAATGGGGTATAATGGGGGTATAATAGGGAATAATGGGGTACAATGGGGGTACAATGGGTTACAATGGGGTACAAAAGGTTACAATGGGGTACAATGGGTTACAATGGGGGTATAATGGGGTACAATGGGGTATAAAAGGGTACAATGGGGTATAATGGGGGTATAATAGGGAATAATGGGGTACAATGGGGGTACAATGGGTTACAATAGGTTACAATGGGGTACAAAAGGTTACAATGGGGTACAATGGGTTACAATGGGGGTATAATGGGGTATAAAAGGGTACAATGGGGTATAATAGGGAATAATGGGGTACAATGGGGTATAATGGGGGTATAAAAGGGTACAATGGGGTATAATAGGGAATAATGGGGTACAATGGGGGTATAATGGGGTACAATGTCCTGCTTTTTTGACGTAGGGTCCAAGCACGTGCTTTAGTTGGAGAGAATTAAAGAAGGAGAAGTTTGGCATTTTGTAGACTTTGTTAATTCAGTCAAATGTTATGAATACTCCATCTTGTTTTACCTGTCCCACGTTTGTTATTCCTGTCTTTCCAAGATGAACAAAAAACGTATCGTTCATCAAAAATATGGGATTATTCCAGATTGGCGTGCAGTTACTTCAGGTGTGCTTGTACTTGAGAATAGCGAAAGTGGTGTTTTCTCATTGTATAAAAGGTCATGTGTTGGAGTAAGACTCTGCTCCACATCCAGCCCTGGCAGTGAAGCTGGGTGTAGTATAACAGGGAAGCAGTGGTAGAAGTCTGGAGCTCCAAGGCTCCATTTATTTTTGGCCGTGGCTGGAGAGCCGCGGCGAGGTCAAATTGCCGCGCAGTTTCAGGGACCGCGGCATTTCCCTTATAAAAACAGTTATAGCCTCATGGCTAACCCCTAACCCTAACCTTAACCCTAACCTTAGCGCGGCGCGGTCTAAAACGGCGCTAAAACGCGGTCAAATAGCGGCAGAAGTTTCAGGAGCCGCAGCGCGTGGCCGGCACAAAAATAAAATGGCTTTTTCGGCCGCGCGCCGCGGCACTGAAGACACGCCCTTTATTTTTAGGCTTTTATAAGGTGGAAAGTTTAATTCTGACATTTTGGTCTTTCCAATACAATTTAGAGACTGCACTATCAGAGAGGGAAACCAAGAGGGGTGAAGGGCAACGCTAAAAGGAGAATTTTCCATTTTACTTTTGAGATTTAACCAAGTGAAGATAATAGAAAATTGTTCCTCTTTAAAGAGTCCTTTATTTTTTGTAAAAGAGATACAAAGTTTAGCAGAAAAACTTGTTTTACTTCCCAAATATGTAATTGAATCTGTTATTTCCTAAACAGAGGAGATGTGTTCCCAACATTCCACATTGAGATGAACCCATTTCAATACAGAATCATCATATGAAACATTATTTTTGGACAATAGTAGGTGAATTTGTTGCAAAAGGGAAATAGATTGTTAAATATTACCTTCCAAAACTATTCTGGCAGAACTGCGTTGTGGGAAAAAAATGACGCAGCTCAGATGAATAATGAAAGTTAGCTGTCTGTTTCCTGTTTCATCTGGACAGAGCCCATTGCCATTTATGGTCAGGACACCGGTTACATCCCGGGAGGCCTAATAACGACCAGATTTGCCAGGAAGAGCAAAAATACCGCGAAGGCAAACATTTTGGAGCAGTTTCACATTTGAACCCCTCACCGCCTACTTACATCCTGCAAGTGTGCTACATTCATGCTAACAGAACCAAAGTACCTTCATGCTAACAGAACCAAAGTACATTCATGCTAACAGAACCAAAGTGCATTCATGCTAACAGAACCAAAGTGCATTCATGCTAACAGAACCAAAGTACATTCATGCTAACAGAACCAAAGTACAGTCATGCTAACAGAACCAAAGTACAGTCATGCTAACAGAACCGAAGTGCAATCATGCTAACAGAACCAAAGTACATTCATGCTAACAGAACCAAAGTACATTCATGCTAACAGAACCAAAGTACAGTCATGCTAACAGAACCGAAGTGCAATCATGCTAACAGAACCAAAGTACAGTCATGCTAACAGAACCAAAGTATATTCATGCTAACAGAACCAAAGTACAGTCATGCTAACAGAACCAAAGTACAGTCATGCCAACAGAACCAAAGTACAGTCATGCCAACAGAACCAAAGTGCAATCATGCTAACAGAACCAAAGTATATTCATGCTAACAGAACCAAAGTACAGTCATGCTAACAGAACCAAAGTACAGTCATGCTAACAGAACCAAAGTACAGTCATGCCAACAGAACCAAAGTACAGTCATGCTAACAGAACCAAAGTGCAATCATGCTAACAGAAGCAAAATACATTCATGCAAACAGAACCAAAGTACCTTCATGCTATAAGAAGCAAAATACATTCATGCTAACAGAACCAAAGAGCATTCATGCTAACAGAACCAAAGTAGAGTCATGCTAACAGAACTAAAATACATTCATGCTAACAGAACTAAAGTACATTCATGCTAACAGAACCAAAGTACCTTCATGCTAACAGAACCAAAGTGCATTCATGCTAACAGAACCAAAGTACATTCATGCTAACAGAACCAAAGTACAGTCATGCTAACAGAACCAAAGTGCATTCATGCTAACAGAACCAAAGTACATTCATGCTAACAGAACCAAAGTACAGTCATGCTAACAGAACCAAAGTACAGTCATGCTAACAGAACCAAAGTACAGTCATGCTAACAGAACCGAAGTGCAATCATGCTAACAGAACCAAAGTACATTCATGCTAACAGAACCAAAGTACAGTCATGCTAACAGAACCGAAGTGCAATCATGCTAACAGAACCAAAGTACAGTCATGCTAACAGAACCAAAGTATATTCATGCTAACAGAACCAAAGTACAGTCATGCCAACAGAACCAAAGTACAGTCATGCCAACAGAACCAAAGTGCAATCATGCTAACAGAACCAAAGTACATTCATGCTAACAGAACCAAAGTACCTTCATGCTATAAGAAGCAAAATACATTCATGCTAACAGAACCAAAGAGCATTCATGCTAACAGAACCAAAGTAGAGTCATGCTAACAGAACTAAAATACATTCATGCTAACAGAACCAAAGTACATTCATGCTAACAGAACCAAAGTACCTTCATGCAAACAGAACCAAAGCACATTCATGCTAACAGAACCAAAGTACATTCATGCTAACAGAACCAAAGTAACTTCATGCTAACAGAACCAAAGTACAGTCATGCTAACAGAACCAAAGTACAGTCATGCTAACAGAACCAAAGTGCAATCATGCTAACAGAACCAAAGTACAGTCATACTAACAGAACCAAAGTACCTTCATGCTAACAGAAGCAAAATACATTCATGCTAAGAGAACCAAAGTACCTTCATGCAAACAGAACCAAAGTACATTCATGCTAACAGAACCAAAGTACATTCATGCTAACATAACCAAAATACATTCATGCTAACAGAACCAAAGTACAGTCATGCTAACAGAACCAAAGTACAGTCATGCTAACAGAACCAAAGTACAGTCATGCCAACAGAACCAAAGTACAGTCATGCTAACAGAACCAAAGTGCAATCATGCTAACAGAACCAAAGTACATTCATGCTAACAGAAGCAAAGTACAATCATGCTAACAGAAGCAAAATACATTCATGCAAACAGAACCAAAGTACCTTCATGCTATAAGAAGCAAAATACATTCATGCTAACAGAACCAAAGAGCATTCATGCTAACAGAACCAAAGAGCATTCATGCTAACAGAACCAAAGTACAATCATGCTAACAGAACCAAAGTACCTTCATGCTAACAGAACCAAAGTACATTCATGCTAACAGAACCAAAGTACATTCATGCTAACAGAACCACAGAGCATTCATGCTAACAGAACCAAAGTACAATCATGCTAACAGAACCAAAGTACCTTCATGCTAACAGAACCAAAGTACCTTCACGCTAACAGAACCAAAGTACATTCATGCTAACAGAACCAAAGTACATTCATGCTAACAGAACCAAAGTACCTTCATGCTAACAGAACCAAAGTACAGTCATGCTAACAGAACCAAAGTACATTCATGCTAACAGAACCAAAGTACCGTCATGCTAACAGAACCAAAGTACAGTCATGCTAACAGAACCAAAGTACATTCATGCTAACAGAACCAAAGTACCGTCATGCTAACAGAAGCAAAGCATGTTGGTGTAATCCCTCATTCGTCCAGGGTTGTTCCATTCTAGAATAAGATTCAGTTGTATCATCTGGACTCTGTTTTTAGAAAAACAATACATTTTGACATTATCCAAGAGTCATTCTCAATCTGCGAATCCAGTCTAGGAACTCAGATGTTTATCCTACTCTGAGTGGGCGGGGCTTACTCAAGGCATCAGAATGCCCTGGGCGTCTGCCGCTCCAGTGTTTCAAGACACTGTTATATACGACCGGAAGGTTGAATCTTAAACCTCCATGTCTGTTAAAAAAGAGAATCGGTCCTTAAGCAGACATGGAGGTAGACCACAAAGCATGTGTTGCAGTTAGCATAGTTCTTTAGGTGGTAGATCTTTACCGCCCGGTCTTGAAATGCCGTGGACTTGTCAGTAGTAGTGGTAAAAATTTCCACATGGAAATGTTCCCTTTGGAAGGTCTAACCATGTGGTAGGATGAGTGGCTCCTCATTAGTCGGTCATTTAAGACATGGGCTCAGGGAATACATCCTTAAGTTCTTTTTGATGATGGTTGTGATTTCCCTGCATCTGGTGCTGGGTCAAGTTCAAAACGAGTCCCTTTTGGGGGTGCCGTGTCTTTGTAAAAATGTTTTTCTATCCATCTGCTTGACCTTAGTATAAGTCTGTCTCTTTGTTGAAATCTACAAACCATAGCAGAGGCCAAACGTCTTAGACTCAGGAACTGTCCCAAAGGGATGTTATTTTTCAGGTGAGATGGATGTAGCTCTCAGCTCTTAATACAGTACTGCCATCAGGGTTCTTTTCTGTAAATGAACATATGAATGTTCCCTTGATAATCTTTTGTTATGCTTAGGTCCAAAACATTTATTTTGGATTTACTGTAGTTCAGGCTCAGTTTGAGATTAATATTGGTGGAATTAATTTACTTATGAAAGTCAAGTAGTTCAAATTCAGTGTGAATGAAAATGTAAAGAAATAAGTCATGTGTTGATTGACTGTAGGTGAAGGTTCTCTCCCATAGGGACAGTCCAGCGTAAGAGTCCACTCTGCTGCTTGGCGGCAAAGCAACCTCAGTATGTTGTTGTTGGGAAAAAAAATGGCCTCAAGGTCCATCGTGACAAGGAATGCCTCTGTTCCCCAGTTCTTTGAGTTTTATCAAAACTTCTGAGGATCCTTTAGGTTGGAAGCCTCTGAACAAAGGGTTTAGTGAAGTAATCCATACATTTAAAGCACAGGTGTCATACTGCTGGCCCGCGGGCCCCAGATGTTTTAGTCTGGCCCGCCGAACATTTCTAATTTATATTTAATCATCTCCGATAGATATATAGCGTTTATATCGCTAGAAATACCTGTCCCACAACCCCTCCCCCGCGCTGCTGTTTGTACTGCCATTACGCACTTTACAGACTCGAGCAGAGGTTTGAGCGAGGAAAGAGACGTGTGGATTTGGGAAACACGTGGAAGAAAGAAAGACGGTGTTGTGGAGGTTGGAGCTGTGCTAAATGTGGCGCTAATGTGGAGCTAACAACAAGAAAACACTTTAGTGATGATGTTCTGTGAGGAAAACATCCAAACCAGTGTAAACCTGGACAGATCAGGAACCACAGGTAAAAACACAGGTCAGAGTGTAATAAAGTATGAACATGACTGTGACACACCAATGTGACTGTGACACAAACACAATGACCTCATTTGAGTCACTACATGAATCATTTGTCACTAAGATCAGTTTAAAATATAACTATTACTAGGCTATATAAAGCTATTTATTTCTTATATTTGTTATTGTTTGATGTTTTACGTTCTGTTCTGCTCTCGACCCAGCTTGACGCCCCTGATTTAGAGGCATGTTCAGTGATTGTGTCGTTCCCACTAATAATGAATGAAGGTTTTTTAGATGCTCGTGTTGGGCAACATATAAAAAGCAGCCAGGAGTGGGTTCTTTGGGATTATTTCTCATCGTTTAAATTGATCTTCATGTACATGTTCCTTACGCTGGCTTTCAGTGCTTGGCATTGGGTTGGAGGATAGAAGCAGATAATAGTTTGAATTAGTTAATTGTCATGTGGCTTCCTGTACATATTGCCCTTTCCCCACACCACAGTGGTGCCTCCCTTATCGGCTGGTTTTACAAGAGCCATTTTAGCCATTTACTTTAATTAATTGTAATTTCTCCATGTGTCAAAATTAGTTTGATATTGCTTAGAGGTTTTTCTTTAAACAATTTCTAAACTTCATAAGAGACCTTTTTAGTAAACACACCAAGATCTGCGTTATTGTTCATGGGGGTAAGAGGTAGTAGTAAAAAGTAGTAGTGTTTTGAAAGGGTGTCATTTGCTTCTTCTACTCGCGTCATCCTTTGCTCTCAAAGTTCATGAGCAAAATTTATAATGGAATGTTCAAATGTTTTTCTTCTTTTAAGAAAAAAAATAAGAAAATAAAAAGCACTTTAAGAAAACATGTTCAATAATGATGTGTGTTCAGCACTTTGGCCACCTGCAGCTGTTTGTAGAAATAAACGACTGCACTGGGGAAAAGTTTGGCCTGGAACAGAACCAAACGGTGTAAATGATCTATGATTGGTCATTTATGTTACGGGCCCCAAGGTGGGACTGCCGTAGCAGGAATTGTAACCTGAAAATATTGTAGAAAAGCAAAAGAAAGGATGAACCGAGGTGCTGCTTCTCATGTCCAGATCACGTTTTTTAATTGTTCTTAAACAAAAATAATAATACGATGTACAATTATTGTGCAGTTGTACAATACATTGTCACATTATGTCACGCATATACTTTCCCTGCTTTAAGTGACACATTTTCTTTTAATTCACATTTTAGATAAAACACAAATACCACTGTTCTGGTACAATAATATTAACTGGCTTACAACGTGGACATTAAACACAAAAAAATGTACTCTCTCAACTGTCAAAGGTTAATTTACATTACTACAAATATAAAGCATCTCAAATGTAAAGTGTGTCTTATAAACTCCTGTACAAATGCCTAAACTCTTTGTCTAAGTTACAAAAATAAAATACTTTACATATAAATGCTTATAAAGCTGAATCAAAACCATAAAACCGGACTTCCCAAAATCTCGCGATGTTTCGGCTTTTGAAATCTCGCGGGATTTCGGCCGCATGTTACTTTACTGCTTATTTGAAAGTTAACTTGCAAATACAAGCCGAAATGTACCAGGCAACATCAAAACAGTACAAACTACTGATGAAACCTTAAGTAATGACCTTATAGTGCTATGTGTTGGTGGTTTGCACCGTGTACTGACCTGAAAATATTGTAGAAAAGCAAAAGAAAGGATGAACCGAGGTGTTGCTTTTCATGTCCAGATCACGTTTGACGTAAACAGGAAGTTCCGCCGTCAAAACCCAATCTGGTGCAACACCTTCTGCACAAAGGTTCCGCCCTACTAATCCAACTTACAAAAATCAGGAAAGCACTTAATTATGACACATACTATGTCTAAGTTAATGTCTTAGTATTAACCTACCAAAATAACATAAATATTTAATTACTGTAAAATACCAAATTACCAAATAATAATATAACTAAAAACAATGTGGTGACATATTTTGGGTGCACCACATTTACATCGAAGCGACTTAAGCCTGAGGTCTAAACGCTGTTGTGCATAAACACAGAAGATGAATGTGGCAGACAGATGCGCGTCCTAATGGGTCGTGAATATGGTTCCTATGTGGATTCTGCTCATCAGGAACAATCCTGCAGCTCCTGTGTGTGAACAGTCATCATTTATACATGTGTTTGTCTCATTGTGTCTCCAGAGCAGAGACAGCATTTATCACAGTGTAAATCACGGCTACAGTACACCGGCTGCAGATGGGATCGGACACGTTACCATTTTTATCAAAATAAATCACTTTTTTTTACAGATATTGACAAAATGGCAGTATTCATGGGTTTCAGCTTCACATTATAGACAATATGTTGAGGACGTTTCACCATTCAAATTGATCAATTCAATCTGTCCTTCAACAAAAGCGTTTCCGTGACGTCGCTCGCCCTCTGACCTCATGCACTTCCTGGTCTATGTCCGGCTCGTCACTCGCCGTGGTTTATTGTGGTGCTGTAACTAAAAATGCATTACTAATGGACACGGTACTAAACGAATGGTCAAGAGATTACCTCCAAATAATATGAGCGAGGGACTCTGGATGAAATGAAATGACTAAAGGACGTAAACATGAACAAAACTCTTGGAAGCAAGAACAAAATTGTAAAAATATACCTAAATACTGCACACAGAGAAAACCTTGCCTGTCTGTAATAATCAACAATTACCTCTGTCTTGCTCTCAGGTGCCGTTATTTCATATTATATAACATTTAAATATATTTTACTTTAATACTATGACCACTCGAAATGCCACAATAACAATCTGGGTAATCCACAGAAATGATCATGTGCCAAATTGTCATGTGTGAAAAATGTTCAAGTCTTCAGCAGATTGAACATTTCATTCAGGATATTCATTGAGGATAAATACATTCTAAATTCATGTTATAAAGTGTCTTTTGTTAGATTCTTCTCATACAGCAGAATATCTTGTTTTGTGAATTGTGAGAGATTTTAGATTTTCAGATTCTTAAAAAGGGTAAAAAACAGAACAAGTTCATTTTAAACTGCGGCCCAAATATCCCTCACCTTCTCACGTACTCCGACCATCCGTATTATTCAGCGCAAATTAGTTATAAGTTCTTTTTACAACTTTAAGAGAGCAAAGTTGAGCGCTTCCAACTGTGTTTTTAGTAGAGTAGTTCTTCCTGCAGAAGGAGGGTCTGCAGACAGGGGGCGCTCTGGGACTGTTCTCTATTTGCTTAATTCCTGTGAACATTGGGAAACGTTGTTCAATAATAGAGAAGCAGATTAACCAAAGTCAAGGGGACAGGCCCCAGTCACCGACAACCCCTAAGCAGGGGTGTCCAAACTATGGCCCACGGGCCATCTGTGGCCTGCGATCCAGTTTTTTTTGGCAAGTTTTGAAAATATAACATAATATAAAATATGGTTTGCACAAGAAGCTTGAGCTCCTCTGAGCTCCACTTCTCAGTTTCAACACAAGATGGAAACAGGTTCCTCTCTATCTCTGCGGGGAAAAAACTGACCAAAAATTAGCATAAATGGGAGCAAAAGAAACGCAAAATAGCAAGTGAGTGCAGGAGATTTTAAACACAATGGGAAAATTATTATTTCTTCTACGAAATGAATGGAAAGTGTGTCTGTTTGATTTGTAATGAAGCTGTTGCTGGGATGAGTAAAGTAACGAGTAAAATGTCCGACGGCCTCATGAGTCCAAACACCAGAGCTACACATCGTACATCGTGATGAACGAACACGGAAAGTCAAGTAAATGGCAGCTAGCTTACAAGCCCAACAGTTTTTTCCCCTCGCTAACAAAATATAGGAAAACGCTACAACAGCCAGCTATGAAGTCTAAACTTATTGGCCAGAAAGTGTTTCAATTTATCTGAGAAAACAAGACAAGGAGATGGACGTGTAGAACAAAATAATGTATTCCCTGACAAATACAGGCTAATACAAATTAGTCAACGCAAGCTAACCCTGACACGTACACGGAGTCCAGCAGGTTCTCTGTCAGGAACTCTCGTCTCTCCCTCGCACTGTACATTATGACAAAAAACATTATGAATATTAAAAGGTTCTCTATCGTGCTATTTTTAAGGCATATTTGTTAATAATAAGTGTTGTGCAACAGCCATAACATAATAGTTATGAAATATCACCCATATGTTGGACCCGCGTGTTATAGGTACAGAGTGCTTCCTGGAGGAGGGGCTGAAATAGCGTGCAGTCGCCCCATATGCATGATTTAATGAAGGTCGAATCCCTCAGGACCCTCCTCGCAGTACTTTTCCATGCATTTCTTGCTCAGTCTCTGTCTGTTCCTAATATGGTCTTCTTGTGGTCAGGAGCAGGTGCGGGCTACAAAATGTTAATCATCAGAGACAGATCCACACAGGAGTTGGTTGTACGCGACCTTGAGTCCACATCAGAAGAAACGAGATGTGTTGGCAGCGTGAAGCCTGAACCACTGTTGAGCACAAAGCATTACAATAATAAAGGTTTATTATAACAGCACGACACATTCTCAGATGGTGAGTTCATAAAACACTGTAGTCACAGAAATAATGTGCCCAGAAAAAGTGCAGGATTTCAACAAGCTGAGCTCATCCAGAAATACAATGGTGCAGAGAAAGACTTGAAACTTCAGCTGAGAGACAAAGCATGTGCTTTTGATTTCTCCTCGACAGCATGTGATGAGAGCATGGATGCCACAGACACCGCTCAGCTGTAGATGACTTTTGCTGTACGGAGGCGCTGCTTGACATGATGAGCCTAAAAGGCAAAACCACAGGTAAAGACAGTTTTGACGCAGAGGCAATTGGAAAAATAGGGCTTGAATTGGACGTGCCGAGAGAGCGCCGGCCATGAGGAGCACAAAGGAAGGGCATCATGGTGTAATGAGGTAAAAGGAGCGGCGATGACTCTGTTTAAATGCACTGTATAATCCACTAAGAAGCACTTTGAGCCAAAACGGTCCAGCTGCGTGATGTGATGGACACTCGAGCTAGAGGACTATACCAGAGGATTTCAAGCTTTCCTCGCCCATGTGGATTCTGAATACGGTGATGTCCTCTTCCGCTCTGATGTGCTCCAGACGTTTTACGCGCTGAGATCAGAAATCCACAAAAGTTTGGACACATCTGCATAATGGGAACAAGCGGTAGAAAATGAATGAATGATCGTTTCATTGTTTGATTTTCTAACTTTCTACTGTTAAAATCAACCATTTTGAAAACTGATGTGCATATTTTATTACGTTTAATTGAAAGAGTTACAGAGGGGATGTCAGGACTAAACATGGACCGGCCTCCTGCTGGTGCCAGAGTCAGGACTAAACATGGACCGGCCTCCTGCTGGTGCCAGAGTCAGGACTAAACATGGACCGGCCTCCTGCTGGTGCCAGAGTCAGGACTAAACATGGACCGGCCTCCTGCTGGTGCCAGAGTCAGGACTAAACATGGACCGGCCTCCTGCTGGTGCCAGAGTCAGGACTAAACATGGACCGGCCTCCTGCTGGTGCCAGAGTCAGGACTAAACATGGACCGGCCTCCTGCTGGTGCCAGAGTCAGGACTAAACATGGACCGGCCTCCTGCTGGTGCCAGAGTCAGGACTAAACATGGACCGGCCTCCTGCTGGTGCCAGAGTCAGGACTAAACATGGACCGGCCTCCTGCTAGTGCCAGAGTCAGGACTAAACATGGACCGGCCTCCTGCTGGTGCCAGAGTCAGGACTAAACATGGACCGGCCTCCTGCTGGTGCCAGAGTCAGGACTAAACATGGACCGGCCTCCTGCTGGTGCCAGGGTCAGGACTAAACATGGACCGGCCTCCTGCTGGTGCCAGAGTCAGGACTAAACATGGACCGGCCTCCTGCTGGTGCCAGAGTCAGGACTAAACATGGGGAATCTGCGTTTCAGTTTTATGCAGCTAAAATCTGGAACATTCTTCCTGAAGATGTGAGACAGGTTCTACTCTGACAATGTTCAAATCTAAGCTAAAAACAGTTTTGTTTAGCTGCGCACATGACTGAAAGGATTTTTTTCTTTGCACTCTTCTCTTTGTTTGTGAATTTATTAGTTTAGACAATCAGTTGGATTGACAATTTTTAATTTAGTTAATTTTATTGTATTTCTGTTTCTGTAATTTCTTTGTGATTT
Source organism: Eucyclogobius newberryi (assembly GCF_026437365.1). Lineage (NCBI taxonomy): Eukaryota > Metazoa > Chordata > Actinopteri > Gobiiformes > Gobiidae > Eucyclogobius > Eucyclogobius newberryi. The sequence goes on along the minus strand of NW_027315746.1, from coordinate 33,947,049 downwards.
GAATGCATTTTTCCTGCTGTGAAGCACTTTGAATTGCCTTGTGTATGAAATGTGCTCTACAAATAAACTTGCCTTGCCTTGCCTACTTAGACTTTTTGTGAACTGGGGTTTAAGTCTTTTTGAGGACACTTCTCTTTGTTGTCTTTTTTATGTAAGCACTTTGTGGAAGGTGCTCTATAAATATATCATTTGAATACTATACTATTTCCACATATGTCAATTAGATTTGAATAGTTCAGTATTAGAATAGTATTGATACTAACGTGTACAGAGTCTTGTTTCTTTAAGAATTTATTTGATTCAGTTTTAGCGTGAAATGGGGAAGAGAAAAGCAAAGACATGCAGCAACTTTTTGTACACAAATTACCGGATGCTACGAATCCCATTGCACAATAATAGCCGACCTTTTTATGTTTGTAAAAAGTCATAGTCCAAAAAGTCAACACTCTTTGCTTCCCGTTGAAACCGTCCTGCTCCGGCAGCTTTCCCAGGACATCAAAAAAGAGCAATCTTGGGTAATTTCTTGGACCACTAGTTTGTACTTGAGTAATAATACTTGGGAGTAGTACTTTACCGCCCTCCTGACACATTTCCATCTCTTCACATTTGAACCACCTCCTTTACCTTTCCACTCCTCCGTACATTTGCATCCTCGCTGTCCTCCCGGTTCATAGTGTTAGCGTCTCCGCCAAACCACCCAGAGAAACCTCCCCGACGCTCAGGCCCGGGTATGCTAACGTCTGCTAATCCACCACGACTTTCTCAAACGCACACGCCAGACGGTTCGCCAAATGGTGTCACATCCGGAACAACCGTGCAACGAGAGCAGACGGGGCAGAACAAGTTAATTTGTCCGCGACCGCCAAACACTAATTCCTCCTAGCGCCGGCTAATTCCCGTCAAAGAACCGAGCGAGTTGTTCCGACAAGCCATCATCTTTGCTTTGCTTTGCGAGCGAACGGTGAATCATAAATAATAGATAAAAAGAACTAGACGGATTGCGGTGTAGGTGCAATTTCCGCGCGATCAAAAAATAAAGCTTGTCAGGTTTTGGAGCAAAATGGCAAACAATTAGGAATTAGCGAGCGAGGAGGGAGAACAAGGCAAAATGCGGCTTAAAGATCTGTCCACGGGCGCCACGCGGCTGTCAGAGCCGGGTTCTGCCTGTCAAATATTGAGAGGCCTTTGAAGGAGAATGCTGAGACGGAGGATGCAGTGCTTTTGTTAAGGACGTGAAAGGGAAGATGCACAAGCTGTCGGCGATGAAAATGAGTCCGGGATAGAAACGTCAACAGGATCTGCTCAATTCCTGGTGACTTAGCATTTTGGAGATTTTGCATCCTTAAAACGTGTCGAGGCAAGTGAATGTATACATCTTCAACCTGTGCAAGGCAGTGCTGGGTAAAGTAGACCAAAGGTGTGCTGCAGGAGTGGTGCTAAATATTATATCAAAAATAGAAATTAAATGGTGATGAAAGAAAAGACTCCAATAAGAGTTAAAAATAAAAAGGATTAAAACAAGTGAAATAAAATAAAATCTGCATTGAGCCGGCAAAGATATATATTGTACAAGTTGTTTTTAGGGTCGAAAAAGGACCGACGTGCGTTTTATTCTCTGCAAAACGGGAAGTGTGCCGTTAGCATGCTAATGTTTTAGCTGAGAAAAGCTCTTACTAAGTCATTGTGGTGAGTAATTGGGATGCTCAGAATGAGAATAAGTGAGCAATAACTTTGGACTGCAGCAAAGAGATTAAAATGAGATGGGCAAAATAAGGTAAACCAGCTTTAAGAACGCTTTTGTGGACATCATATTAACAAGATAATATAGTGACAGTAACTGATAATATAGCCTTTACTTCTACTAAAATCACTGCACGTTGCTGAGGTTCCTGGAGTGTGACACATCTTAGTGAGTACTCCAGACAACACATTTCTAAAGTAGTAAGTAGCCTTTTTGTACTGCAATTCAACTTTTTTCCATGGAGCACATTTCACCTTTCAACCATTCAGTGTGGTAGCGTTTCAGTTCAAACGCAGGTTTATGCAAAATAAATGAGGGATTATCACTCTTGCCTCACGAAAAGAGAAAGTCCCAGGTTTGATTGGCAGGCAGCTTGGGGCCATTCTGTGTGGCGTTTTGGAAAGGCGCTCCAGTTTCCCCCATCAGCTATTAAAATACCCCATTTTCATCAACCCCCCAGTACATTTGTTTTAGCTGATTTTCATCTTGAACTGTGATTTTGGCCCCAGATACCGTCACGTCACAGTGAGGGGTGAAAACTCCAATACAGCAGGTGGCGCGAGCAACATGTTAGCAGTGGAATCGGCAGCTCTTCTACATTGAAAGGATCGGGAGGTCTCTCAGTGGGCTTTCCCTCAGATGCCAAATGCGTATGCCAGAACTATCCTCTGCGCCCTCACGTGATCTTTGCTCTCCATCGTCAGGGCCGTCAGCGTGCTCAGGCAGACGAAGAGGCAGCCGGAAATAAGCGCTGCAGTTTTCACTCATCAGACTTGTCTCTTTTATTATTTATTTAAACTCCTGGACGAATGAGGGATTACACAGATTTAATATGAGTACCGTATTTTCCGGACTATACGTGTCATAGTTTTGGCCGGGGTGCGACTTGGATGTGATTTTATTCGTTATTTTCACACTGGCAACCACAAGAGGGCGCTCTAGGCTCTAAGCGACGCAGAAGAAGAATCTGCACTTCCTCTACCACTGGAGTTTGTGGAGTTGTTTAGAAGTGACAGAGGAAGAAGAAGTCAATGGATTTAGTGATTTGGGGTCAAACTGATGCTTTGGTAAACTTGTTAATGTCACGAACGACAGAACGGAGACAATTTACAGGGCTGGAAACAGGCGATGAAAAAGGAACAGAAAACTACAAAACTCTTGGTCAAGAGTAACAAAAACAAAAGATCTTTCCAGCGGTGAGCAGCGCCAGCAAGCGTGGTGTCGGGGGCAGACGAGAGGCGTGGTCAGGTCCGTTCCAGGTTCAGTACACAGGTAGACAGCATTAACAGGGGATCAGGCAGAAGGCGAAACTCAAGGCGGTCCAGGGTCGATAACGGCAAACAGGAACAACGAAGGTCAGGCAGGAGTCGGGTCAAAAAGTCAAAACCAAAGGATCAGGAAAACCCGCTCGAATACTGGGTCTAAGGGCAATAACAAACAATCTCGCTGAGAGCAAAGAAACACACACACTTCTATACTACACCCAGCGATTAACAATCAGATACAGCTGTGAACCCACTCACAGGTGTGAGGGGCCTGAGAGACAAAGGGGCGGTAACCAGGGAGGAGAACAAGAAGGGAGGGGGGAAACGAAGAAGAGCAGAGACAGAAACACCCTGAGTAAAACAAACTATACATCACCAGACAGACGGTGACCATGACAGTTAGCATGTTCTTTATGCTATAGTTATCTGAATAACTGTTAATATGTTACGTTAACATATCAGTTCTGTCTGTGCGTCATGTAGCTGAAGGTGTTAGCATACGTCATGTAGCTGAAGGTGTTAGCGTTAGCATACGTACACCTGTTCACCATGTTCTCTAATCTGTTATTATTTTAAATTGCATTTCAAGATGAAATGTCTGTTCTTGGTCCTGGATTTTATCATACACATTTCCCCATAATTTAGCAATTTATATATGTTTTTCTTCTCTATTCTTTATGCATTTTTTGGCTGGTGCGACTTATAGTCCGGTTAAAAACAAATATTCATATTTAACGTTTCCAAAATCAAAGATATAATCCATAGCTGTCATAGATAATCACACAGCAGACAAAAGCATATTATATATATATATATATATAAAACATGCACAAAGACATAGTCGTTTAGAACATTTGCCTTCTCTTTAATGGCACACAATATAAACAATTCAGCAGCTTATCACAAACTACCTCTGGCAACGACCCAGGCGTTTAACCTTTACACTGCATTTCACTGAGCTACTTTTTAGTGAACCTTTTAACGATGACAAACGGTCTTACCTCCTGCTTTCGTTCCTCATCATAAACCGCCTCGAGTTACAACCATGTGCCAAACCAACAGTACAATGAAGCCCCAAAACAAACACTGCCATGGCTGTCTGCCACTGGGCCGTGGTTCCGGGCGATTGTCATATTTATATTTCATGCTACACGGCGAACCGGAGGAATAATTTATCAAGTGCCGGGGGAAATTACACCAGTGGCTGCCTCCGTGAAACTGCGGATTCAAAACAATATGGGAGGGACGTGCCCTGTTTTTAGCGCTTTAATCTCCACAGCTTTGGACGGGAAACGGTTTTGGCTGGTTGCATGTCATGCCAGATAAAAATAAAGGTGGAGTGTCGGTTTGATTTATGGGCTATTTTGGAACATGTGCTGGAGAAGTGGAGTTAGCTTCAGAGCCTCAGTCTGACGGGAGAGACGTACGAGTTCTGACTTTTGACAAAAGTGTAACCAGTTTACAGTCGTTACATTTCTACTCATTAAAGGTGCACTATACAACTTTGCTGGTGTAAAAGCGCATTTGCTTGTCTCCATGGACATGTTATTATTTTGCTTTCAGTGTCTTACAGAATGGCATTAAACTCATCCATCTCCATTCCCCAAGCTAAGTTACAGGTCAGATCAGTGGAGAGGCGACCTCGCTCACAGTAAGAATGCAGGTTTTTCAAGGTATTATCAAGCAATAAAACATGCAAGAAACAGTAGATTAGTTCAAAGCCCTATTGTGGGACATTCCATGCAACGAAATAGCATCTTTAAAAAAATGACATCCTGAGCCTTTAAAATAAATCAGTTTTAGTACATTTTTAGATGAAACTGTGGCTTTTCACTGAAGCCTCAGGGGCAGGATCTTACAGGATGACTCAAACCTGCAGGAATCAATCACAATACAGTAAACCAATGATGAGGAAACAGTTGTAACAAGGTTAAAAGCTTATTAAGGTAGATTTAGAATGTCCTTTTAATTGATACCAAATGCAGCATGTAAACATTTGGATTTGGTTACAAAAGCTGCTCTTCCTTTGCAAAAATGAAAACAGTAACTACTACAAAGGCATAAATGCGTCTCCCTGTTCTACACACATGTTCTAAAATACATATGATTCTGTCTATTTATCACATTGTAATATTTGTGAGACTAAATCATTTGTTCATTTCTTGGACACTAATCAGACTTACCTTGATCATACTTACTACATGCCAAACTTGAACCCAAATCCAAAATAGTTCAGCTCTAGTGACAACACTGGAGAAGGTCTGAACAACAGTGAAACATGGATTCCTGTTTGGAAAAGAGGCAAAAGCCCCAAAATGAATAAAAAAGATACAGTAATGTCTGAATGTTCTGTGGCTTTGGGAGGGGAACAGGAAGCAGCAGTAAGGATCTAAAATAGGTTCTTGCCGTGGGTTCAGGCAGCAGCGTGTGCCTTTAAACACAGAACGACAGGTGTTCATTAATCCTGCTGGAGAAGAGAGCCAGGGTGGCACAGCCGTTCAGCATGTGCACATTTAGACTGCGGCTTTAAAAGTGTCTTCAGTTTACATTGCCTGGAATATTCCACCGTATGGCATTATCTTTCTTGCATTTGATCAGGCCCCTGTAACTCAAAAAATTGTCATTGTAATCTACGCCTTTGGAGTTGAGTAATGCCATCTTTTTCTGAGGCTATTGTGGATGGAAATAATTTCAGTTTTATTTGTTTATGTTGACAGAAAAATCATTTAACTTTGCCATTAAATATCAAAAATCACAAATTTTGATCTGGATCATCAGTGACTGACACAAATCTGCATTTTAACAAATGTATTACAGTTGCCCTTTATCTGTATTAAATATTATTGGCAATTGAACGTTCTCAACCCTCTAACCCTCACAGCGCCATCATTTATGTTTGAGGTGCTTTAGATTTGGTTGTACAAGTAAAACTCTGTGTTTTTTACAATTTACATTCGATGTTTAGGCAGAAATGGCTGGCTGTTTGTGCGTCTCTCTCTTCTGAAAAAAATTGAAATAGAAAGTTTTATCCCAGTGCTGCCTGGTGGTGGAATGGTTAAGGCGGCAGCACATATGCCAGGCTCTATGTGCCGCCGGCCGGTTCTGACAGTTTGCTGCATGTCCTCCCTTCTCTCTCATCCGAGCTGTCCTTTCTAGTAAAGCCTAAGAGCCGAAAAATACAATACAAATTGGCTGCTGGGCTCCGCCTCCTTATTACATGTTTAAGTGCTACTGGGCTCAAGTCTATATTTATGTATATTTTTTTCTTCAGTGTATACTTGTTGTAACAGCTCCACATCACGAGCCTGAAGCAGCTACAACTGTTTCAACTAGAAAAGACTGGGGCTGTGTCCAAATGTCCACACTCGTCCCCTGACCCCTCATTCACTACATAGTCCTGCACTATTTAGCAGGCTTTATTGTCCACTCACTCACAGAGCAATTCGGACACTGAGCTCACTACTTTCTCCTCCCCACAGGCCATGTGACTCTGGCGTCCAAGCAACAAAAAGTCTGCAAAACTCAGAAAAAAATAGATTTATATAATCAATATTGATAAAAATCTGTCCAACACCCACACATTTATGGACAAACAATCCCCATACAAGTCACAGATCTAACATTCAACCATGAACACAACTGACTGGATTATTTAACATTTTTCCTGTGATGGTGACTCAAGCCAAGGTAAGTGGCTAACAACTTAGCTGCGTAACAGTTTAGTTAGTGTTTTTGTTCCTATTCTCTAGTTAACAGTGCATTTAAACAGCTCTTCTGCTTCATTCAGTGCATTCAATTTGAGGGCACTATATTTTCAGCGTCTGGACATTCAGACACCACTTCAAAATGACATGAGCCCTAAATAATGCCCTATGCAGAGAATCGTGTGGACACTCGTACGCAGCCTGGGACTGACTAGGCACGACGGAAAATCAGAGGAAAGTTGGGCCGAATATGATTTTACGGTGCTAAATGCTAAACTTTGCATTCGTTAAAAACAGTACCCTATTGGCGTCCTACCATGCTAATACCTGCATAAAATCATCACTATTGCCCAAGTAAACAATAGACCAGAAACTTCAAACATACCGTGATCATGTGCAGCAGTATAGAGAGGGGTTTGGCCATCCAGACGCCTTCACAGCGACACGGTTCGGCATTAGCACATGGAACCAAAGCTCTTTGATACAATGATAGTGCTAAATTCCATTTTACCCGATGACGTTGAGCTGACCAACAACAATTCTCCCACGAGAACCTTATTCAGAAACAGCTTCACTCGCGAGGAGTCTAGAACACACAGAGCTTCCTGGGAGGCAGAGTGGAAAGGGACCCAGAACGTGTCCTGGTGCAGCTTTATAACTTGGATACAGCGCCATCTGCCATGCATCATAGATAAACATCCTCCAGCTGCAGTAGTCCTGACCAAGCCTGGCACAAGATCTTGAACTGGTTCCCGATGGGTTGCTCCAGCGGCGTTGAAGGATTTAAAACAACTGCATTTCAATATTATGTGTACAAATTGTTATACAAAGTGTGCCTAATACTTATAAAAACATTGTGATATTGTTGCTATTATAAGCCGCCCTTAACTGGTATTGTCCAGTTCATCTCTACACACACACTTATATTGACTGACCCGCCTCGATATACCGGTCTCTTGACGACACAGATGTTCCTCCCTCTCCTTTTATTGACCACTCTGGGTGCGTTCTGGACGACTGAATGTGGTGCTGTTTGTAGTCAGATAAAGCACTGAAGTGTCTCGCACTTTTCCCTGCTCCAAGTCCACTGTCCCTGAGGTAAATGCGCCGCAGCGATAAGCCCTAACAGACGGATGGATGAACGCGCCACTATCACAAGCCTCCTCTTCCGATCAGAGCTCTTTCAAGGGTGGATCAGGCCACACAACGGCATCGCCTCATCCACGTATTAGCAAGTTAAATTCTATTACGATCAGGCGGAGTCTGTGGAGTGTAAATGGAGAGAATAACATTGGAGTTTAAAGAGGTGCTTACAGCGAGTAAATCTATAACCTCTACTAGATATATATATATATATATATATATATATATATATATATATTTATTTTTGCCCCATGGGCAGGGCAGTAGTAGTTCTCCGCAACATGACACTGACTCTTGGATTATATTCGAAATGTCTTGTTTTTCTAAAACAGTGACCAGATGGCTGCAACTGAATATTTTCCTACAATTTTCTATGTAATGTTTTTATGTAAAATCAAAAGGAAAATAAATAAAATGTCAGTTGGGCACACAAAGGTCCCATCTGTCCCAGCAATGCTTGAGTTCAGAGTGAAAGTCAGTTTTTCCATTTGGTAAATGTCCAGAGTTATCTCCAGTCCTTGAAAGTTGGTTCAGTTCCTGTCATCCATTTCTTTGTTAGTTCTTTTTTGCAGCAGCCAAGAGTACACTCCTCAGATATCCATTAACCATGTCCATTGTTGGAGTCCCACATCCAAAGTCATTGTTTTCAAGTCAAATGGAATTTTGGTGTTGAAGACAATCTGCAGTGATCTCAGTCCAGTATTTGAGAATAATAGGACGGTCCCAAAACACATGGCAATGATGAGCAACTTGACAGCCACAGTTTCTCCCTGTGAGTAGTGAGCACCCTGACATTGGGCTTGTGAAGAAACGTGACACATTTTTTCCACATAATTTCTTCCAAACATGTGTTTGTGGTCCTCCACTGAACTTCCCCCTGGTAATTCCCTCTGCTGCCTGTATATGCAGTTTTAACACAAATTGTGATGAGGGAACGCCTGAAAAGAATGTGTGGTGTTTGGTACATACATGATTTTATAAAACACAAGATGCCAAAGTAAAGAGACACTGGGTTAAACCAGTTGAAAACATCTCATTTTTAACTGTGTACGGAACAGAAAGTTCAATGCCACAAGGAACTTTCTGAGCAACGCTTTCTACCAACAATTTTATCCAGGCACTTCTTTCTCTACTTCTTCTGCGTACTATGTCCTCCAAGGTAAACACTAGAGATGTAACTTTGTGAAGTTTAATATGATATAATAAAACACTTAGGATTAAAGCAGTTTGTGCAACCAGTCCTCGTACGCTTTGTGGATCTGGAGAAGGCTTTCGACCGTCTCCCTCTTGGTGTCCTTTGGGGGGTGCTCCGGTACTATGGGGTCCAGGGCCCTTTGCTCTTGTATGACCGGAGCAGGAGCAGTATGTCAGATCTGTTCTAAAATTGGACTCCACCAGGGCTGTCCTTTGTCACTGGGGTGAATCGCTGCTCCTCCACATCGAGAGGAGGCAGCAGAGGCAGCTCGATCATCTGTACTGAACGCCCCCTGGACGCCTCCCTAGGAAGGTGTTCCAGCCCTGTCTCACCAGGAAGAGGCCCTGGAGAAGATACGCTGGAGGAACTATGTCTCTCGGCTGGCCTGGGAACACCTCGGGATCCCCCCTGGAGGAAGTGTCTGGGGTGGGGGAAAGTCCCTCCTTAGACTGCTGCCCCCCACAACCTGGCGGAAGAAGATGGATGGAGTTTTTTTTGAAGATCCCATATCATGCTATTTTTCCCGTTTGGTATTTCATTTGATTTATTTATACAGGGAAAACCCAATGAGAAAAGTTCTCTTTTTCATGGACCTGTTAAAACACAACACAAAATAAACCACAAACCTAGGATATTAAAACACAAATAACATAATCAATACAATGAATCAATACATTCAAACACATTCAAACATACAATCTGAGATACAATTATGCAAAACAAGTGCATCTGCACTGAGGCTCGTCCTTTATCAGTGCTTTAAAATCATTAAAAGGCATAAAACGATTTAATTTCAAAAGTCTCTGTGTTTTGTTTCACAGGAGCAAAGTTGTTGAAAGTCTTTTGTCCTGTCTCTGTTGACACAATATGTCCTACAAGGTAAACACTAGAGATGTAACTTTGTGAAGTTTAATATGATATAATAAAACACTTAGGATTAAGTGACATAAAAATGTCCTGAGACCTCAAACAGTGAAAACTTGAACTAATAAACGCAATAAACGTGATAAATAATCAGGCAAAATGCCAAAAAGAGCCTTAAACACAAACAAAAGGCCAAGCTTTTTTCGTCTTGCATCTAATGATCACATTCTACTTTAGAGCTGAACCTTAGAGCTGAACCTTAGAGCTGAACCTCAGAGCTGAACCTTAGAGCTGAACCTCAGAGCTGAACCTCAGAGCTGAACCTTAGAGCTGAACCTCAGAGCTGAACCTTAGAGCTGAACCTTAGAGCTGAACCTCAGAGCTGAACCTCAGAGCTGAACCTTAGAGCTGAACCTCAGAGCTGAACCTCAGAGCTGAACCTTAGAGCTGAACCTCAGAGCTGAACCTCAGAGCTGAACCTTAGAGCGGAACCTTAGAGCTGAACCTTAGAGCTGAACCTTAGAGCTGAACCTCAGAGCTGAACCTTAGAGCTGAACCTCAGAGCTGAACCTTAGAGCTGAACCTTAAAGCTGAACCTCAGAGCTGAACCTCAGAGCTGAACCTTAGAGCTGAACCTCAGAGCTGAACCTTAGAGCTGAACCTCAGAGCTGAACCTTAGAGCTGAACCTCAGAGCTGAACCTTAGAGCTGAACCTTAGAGCTGAACCTCAGAGCTGAACCTCAGAGCTGAACCTTAGAGCTGAACCTCAGAGCTGAACCTCAGAGCTGAACATTAGAGCTGAACCTCAGAGCTGAACCTTAGAGCTGAACCTTAGAGCTGGACCTTAGAGCTGAACCTTAGAGCTGAACCTCAGAGCTGAACCTTAGAGCTGAACCTCAGAGCTGAACCTTAGAGCTGAACCTCAGAGCTGAACCTTAGAGCTGAACCTCAGAGCTGAACCTCAGAGCTGAACCTTAGAGCTGAACCTCAGAGCTGAACCTTAGAGCTGGACCTCAGAGCTGAACCTTAGAGCTGAACCTCAGAGCTGAACCTTAGAGCTGAACCTCAGAGCTGAACCTCAGAGCTGAACCTTAGAGCTGAACCTTAGAGCTGAACCTTAGAGCTGAACCTCAGAGCTGAACCTTAGAGCTGAACCTCAGAGCTGAACCTCAGAGCTGAACCTTAGAGCTGAACCTCAGAGCTGAACCTTAGAGCTGAACCTCAGAGCTGAACCTTAGAGCTGAACCTCAGAGCTGAACCTTAGAGCTGAACCTCAGAGCTGAACCTCAGAGCTGAACCTTAGAGCTGAACCTCAGAGCTGAACCTTAGAGCTGGACCTCAGAGCTGAACCTTAGAGCTGAACCTTAGAGCTGAACCTTAGAGCTGAACCTTAGAGCTGAACCTTAGAGCTGAACCTCAGAGCTGAACCTCAGAGCTGAACCTTAGAGCTGAACCTCAGAGCTGAACCTCAGAGCTGAACCTTAGAGCTGAACCTTAGAGCTGAACCTTAGAGCTGAACCTTAGAGCTGAACCTCAGAGCTGAACCTTAGAGCTGGACCTTAGAGCTGAACCTTCGAGCTGAACCTCAGAGCTGAACCTCAGAGCTGAACCTCAGAGCTGAACCTTAGAGCTGAACCTTAGAGCTGAACCTCAGAGCTGAACCTTAGAGCTGAACCTCAGAGCTGAACCTTAGAGCTGAACCTCAGAGCTGAACCTCAGAGCTGAACCTTAGAGCTGAACCTCAGAGCTGAACCTCAGAGCTGAACCTTAGAGCTGAACCTTAGAGCTGAACCTCAGAGCTGAACCTTAGAGCTAAACCTTAGAGCTGAACCTCAGAGCTGAACCTCAGAGCTGAACCTTAGAGCTGAACCTCAGAGCTGAACCTTAGAGCTAAACCTTAGAGCTGAACCTCAGAGCTGAACCTTAGAGCTGAACCTCAGAGCTGAACCTTAGAGCTGAACCTCAGAGCTGAACCTCAGAGCTGAACCTTAGAGCTGAACCTTAGAGCTGAACCTCAGAGCTGAACCTCAGAGCTGAACCTTAGAGCTGGACCTCAGAGCTGAACCTTAGAGCTGAACCTTAGAGCTGAACCTCAGAGCTGAACCTCAGAGCTGAACCTCAGAGCTGAACCTCAGAGCTGAACCTCAGAGCTGAACCTCAGAGCTGAACCTTAGAGCTGAACCTCAGAGCTGAACCTTAGAGCTGAACCTTAAAGCTGAACCTTAGAGCTGAACCTTAAAGCTGAACCTCAGAGCTGAACCTCAGAGCTGAACCTTAGAGCTGAACCTCAGAGCTGAACCTTAGAGCTGAACCTTAGAGCTGAACCTCAGAGCTGAACCTCAGAGCTGAACCTTAGAGCTGAACCTTAGAGCTGAACCTCAGAGCTGAACCTTAGAGCTGAACCTCAGAGCTGAACCTCAGAGCTGAACCTTAGAGCTGAACCTCAGAGCAGAACCTCAGAGCTGAACCTTAGAGCTGAACCTCAGAGCTGAACCTTAGAGCTGAACCTTAGAGCTGGACCTTAGAGCTGAACCTTAGAGCTGAACCTCAGAGCTGAACCTTAGAGCTGAACCTCAGAGCTGAACCTTAGAGCTGAACCTCAGAGCTGAACCTTAGAGCTGAACCTCAGAGCTGAACCTTAGAGCTGAACCTCAGAGCTGAACCTCAGAGCTGAACCTTAGAGCTGAACCTCAGAGCTGAACCTTAGAGCTGGACCTCAGAGCTGAACCTCAGAGCTGAACCTTAGAGCTGAACCTTAGAGCTGAACCTCAGAGCTGAACCTTAGAGCTGAACCTCAGAGCTGAACCTTAGAGCTGAACCTCAGAGCTGAACCTTAGAGCTGAACCTCAGAGCTGAACCTCAGAGCTGAACCTCAGAGCTGAACCTCAGAGCTGAACCTTAGAGCTGGACCTTAGAGCTGAACCTCAGAGCTGAACCTTAGAGCTGAACCTTAGAGCTGAACCTCAGAGCTGAACCTTAGAGCTGGACCTTAGAGCTGGACCTTAGAGCTGAACCTTAGAGCTGAACCTTAGAGCTGAACCTCAGAGCTGAACCTTAGAGCTGGACCTTAGAGCTGAACCTTAGAGCTAAGTGATAAACTTAGTTCAGAGGTTTTAACACTGGTGCTGTGTGATTTGATAATGATAAGTGTTGTGTTACACCCATAACATAATAGTTATAAAATATCACCCATTGGACCCTCTCACAAACCCAGAAAAGCAGACGGCTTAGTTTGAGATTCACCCCCACCCTCGCCAAGAGCGAGCCGCCTCCCCCGCCCAACCTGTGACGTAACCTAGCGTGGAGATGGTGAAAACCATGGATCTACTATATTACCTGGATAGGGTGTGGCTCGCCGCAGTATGTCGCAAACGGCCCCAGCGGCCAGTCCATTGGTACTGGAGCCAAAGAAATCATGCGACCCAGAAAGCTTTTTTTCCATAGAGCTCAATGTAACGAAAAACTGCTTGTGTTCAGCTGACAGGGGCCTACAGCTGACAGGGACCTACAGCTGACAGGGACTACAGCTGACAGGGGCCTACAGCTGACAGGGGCCTACAGCTGACAGGGACCTACAGCTGACAGGGACCTACAGCTGACAGGGACTACAGCTGACAGGGACCTACAGCTGACAGGGACTACAGCTGACAGGGACCTACAGCTGACAGGGACTACAGCTGACAGGGACCTACAGCTGACAGGGGCCTACAGCTGACAGGGGCCTACAGCTGACAGGGACCTACAGCTGACAGGGACCTACAGCTGACAGGGAACTACAGCTGACAGGGGCCTACAGCTGACAGGGACTACAGCTGACAGGGACCTACAGCTGACAGGGAACTACAGCTGACAGGGAACTACAGCTGACAGGGGCCTACAGCTGACAGGGACTACAGCTGACAGGGAACTACAGCTGACAGGGGCCTACAGCTGAAAGGGACCTACAGCTGACAGGGGCCTACAGCTTGCAGGGGCCTACAGCTGACAGGGACCTACAGCTGACAGGGACCTACAGCTTGCAGGGGCCTACAGCTGACAGGGACCTACAGCTGACAGGGACCTACAGCTGACAGGGACCTACAGTTGAAAGGGGCCTACAGCTGACAGGGGCCTACAGCTGACAGGGGCCTACAGCTTGCAGGGGCCTACAGCTGACAGGGACCTACAGCTGACAGGGGCCTACAGCTGACAGGGGTCTACAGCTGACAGGGGCCTACAGCTGACAGGGGTCTACAGCTGACAGGGGCCTACAGCTGACAGGGGCCTACAGCTGACAGGGGTCTACAGCTGACAGGGACTACAGCTGACAGGGGCCTACAGCTGACAGGGGCCTACAGCTGACAGGGACCTACAGCTGACAGGGACCTACAGCTGACAGGGACTACAGCTGACAGGGAACTACAGCTGACAGGGGCCTACAGCTGACAGGGAACTACAGCTGACAGGGGCCTACAGCTGACAGGGGCCTACAGCTGACAGGGACTACAGCTGACAGGGACCTACAGCTGACAGGGAACTACAGCTGACAGGGGCCTACAGCTGACAGGGACTACAGCTGACAGGGAACTACAGCTGACAGGGGCCTACAGCTGAAAGGGACCTACAGCTGACAGGGGCCTACAGCTTGCAGGGGCCTACAGCTGACAGGGACCTACAGCTGACAGGGACCTATAGCTTGCAGGGGCCTACAGCTGACAGGGACCTACAGCTGACAGGGACCTACAGCTGACAGGGACCTACAGCTGACAGGGGCCTACAGTTGAAAGGGGCCTACAGCTGACAGGGGTCTACAGCTGACAGGGGCCTACAGCTGACAGGGGCCTAGAGCTTGCAGGGGCCTACAGCTGACAGGGACCTACAGCTGACAGGGACCTACAGCTTGCAGGGGCCTACAGCTGACAGGGACCTACAGCTGACAGGGACCTACAGCTGACAGGGACCTACAGCTTGCAGGGGCCTACAGCTGACAGGGACCTACAGTTGACAGGGACCTACAGCTGACAGGGACCTACAGCTGACAGGGACTACAGCTGACAGGGACCTACAGCTGACAGGGGCCTACAGCTGACAGGGGCCTACAGCTGACAGGGACCTACAGCTGACAGGGAACTACAGCTGACAGGGGCCTACAGCTGACAGGGAACTACAGCTGACAGGGACCTACAGCTGACAGGGAACTACAGCTGACAGGGAACTACAGCTGACAGGGGCCTACAGCTGACAGGGACTACAGCTGACAGGGAACTACAGCTGACAGGGGCCTACAGCTGAAAGGGACCTACAGCTGACAGGGGCCTACAGCTTGCAGGGGCCTACAGCTGACAGGGACCTACAGCTGACAGGGACCTACATCTTGCAGGGGCCTACAGCTGACAGGGACCTACAGCTGACAGGGGCCTACAGCTGACAGGGACCTACAGCTGACAGGGACCTACAGCTGACAGGGGCCTACAGCTGACAGGGAACTACAGCTGACAGGGGCCTACAGCTGACAGGGGCCTACAGCTGACAGGGACTACAGCTGACAGGGACCTACAGCTGACAGGGAACTACAGCTGACAGGGAACTACAGCTGACAGGGGCCTACAGCTGACAGGGACTACAGCTGACAGGGAACTACAGCTGACAGGGGCCTACAGCTGAAAGGGACCTACAGCTGACAGGGGCCTACAGCTTGCAGGGGCCTACAGCTGACAGGGACCTACAGCTGACAGGGACCTACAGCTTGCAGGGGCCTACAGCTGACAGGGACCTACAGCTGACAGGGACCTACAGCTGACAGGGACCTACAGTTGAAAGGGGCCTACAGCTGACAGGGGCCTACAGCTGACAGGGGCCTACAGCTTGCAGGGGCCTACAGCTGACAGGGACCTACAGCTGACAGGGGCCTACAGCTGACAGGGGTCTACAGCTGACAGGGGCCTACAGCTGACAGGGGCCTACAGCTGACAGGGGTCTACAGCTGACAGGGGCCTACAGCTGACAGGGACCTACAGCTGACAGGGGCCTACAGCTGACAGGGACTACAGCTGACAGGGGCCTACAGCTGACAGGGGCCTACAGCTGACAGGGGCCTACAGCTGACAGGGACTACAGCTGACAGGGACCTACAGCTGACAGGGACTACAGCTGACAGGGACCTACAGCTGACAGGGAACTACAGCTGACAGGGGCCTACAGCTGACAGGGAACTACAGCTGACAGGGGCCTACAGCTGACAGGGGCCTACAGCTGACAGGGACTACAGCTGACAGGGACCTACAGCTGACAGGGAACTACAGCTGACAGGGAACTACAGCTGACAGG
Organism: Eucyclogobius newberryi; assembly: GCF_026437365.1. NCBI lineage: Eukaryota > Metazoa > Chordata > Actinopteri > Gobiiformes > Gobiidae > Eucyclogobius > Eucyclogobius newberryi. The sequence continues at coordinate 33,930,831 of NW_027315746.1, read as the reverse complement.
GGCCTACAGCTGACAGGGACTACAGCTGACAGGGAACTACACCTGACAGGGGCCTACAGCTGAAAGGGACCTACAGCTGACAGGGGCCTACAGCTTGCAGGGGCCTACAGCTGACAGGGACCTACAGCTGACAGGGACCTATAGCTTGCAGGGGCCTACAGCTGACAGGGACCTACAGCTGACAGGGACCTACAGCTTGCAGGGGCCTACAGCTGACAGGGACCTACAGCTGACAGGGACCTACAGCTTGCAGGGGCCTACAGCTGACAGGGACCTACAGCTGACAGGGACCTACAGCTGACAGGGACCTACAGCTTGCAGGGGCCTACAGCTGACAGGGACCTACAGCTGACAGGGGCCTACAGCTGACAGGGACTACAGCTGACAGGGAACTACAGCTGACAGGGGCCTACAGCTGAAAGGGACCTACAGCTGACAGGGGCCTACAGCTTGCAGGGGCCTACAGCTGACAGGGGCCTACAGCTGACAGGGGCCTACAGCTGACAGGGACCTACAGCTGACAGGGACCTACAGCTGACAGGGACCTACAGCTGACAGGGGCCTACAGCTGACAGGGGCCTACAGCTGACAGGGAACTACAGCTGACAGGGGCCTACAGCTGACAGGGAACTACAGCTGACAGGGGCCTACAGCTGACAGGGGCCTACAGCTGACAGGGACCTACAGCTGACAGGGGCCTACAGCTGACAGGGGCCTACAGCTTGCAGGGGCCTACAGCTGACAGGGACCTACAGCTGACAGGGGCCTACAGCTGACAGGGGTCTACAGCTGACAGGGGCCTACAGCTGTCAGGGGTCTACAGCTGACAGGGGCCTACAGCTGACAGGGACCTACAGCTGACAGGGGCCTACAGCTGACAGGGACTACAGCTGACAGGGGCCTACAGCTGACAGGGGCCTACAGCTGACAGGGGCCTACAGCTGACAGGGACCTACAGCTGACAGGGACCTACAGCTGACAGGGACTACAGCTGACAGGGACCTACAGCTGACAGGGGCCTACAGCTGACAGGGAACTACAGCTGACAGGGGCCTACAGCTGACAGGGGCCTACAGCTGACAGGGACTACAGCTGACAGGGACCTACAGCTGACAGGGAACTACAGCTGACAGGGGCCTACAGCTGACAGGGACTACAGCTGACAGGGGCCTACAGCTGAAAGGGACCTACAGCTGACAGGGGCCTACAGCTTGCAGGGGCCTACAGCTGACAAGGACCTACAGCTGACAGGGACCTATAGCTTGCAGGGGCCTACAGCTGACAGGGACCTACAGCTGACAGGGACCTACAGCTGACAGGGACCTACAGCTGACAGGGGCCTACAGTTGAAAGGGGCCTACAGCTGACAGGGGTCTACAGCTGACAGGGGCCTACAGCTGACAGGGGCCTACAGCTTGCAGGGGCCTACAGCTGACAGGGACCTACAGCTGACAGGGACCTACAGCTGACAGGGACCTACAGCTTGCAGGGGCCTACAGCTGACAGGGACCTACAGCTGACAGGGGCCTACAGCCGACAGGGACTACAGCTGACAGGGAACTACAGCTGACAGGGGCCTACAGCTGACAGGGGCCTACAGCTGACAGGGGCCTACAGCTGACAGGGCCTACAGCTGACAGGGGTCTACAGCTGACAGGGGCCTACAGCTGACAGGGGCCTACAGCTGACAGGGGCCTACAGCTTGCAGGGGCCTACAGCTGACAGGGACCTACAGCTGACAGGGACCTACAGCTTGCAGGGGCCTACAGCTGACAGGGACCTACAGCTGACAGGGACCTACAGCTGACAGGGACCTACAGTTGAAAGGGGCCTACAGCTGACAGGGGCCTACAGCTGACAGGGGCCTACAGCTTGCAGGGGCCTACAGCTGACAGGGACCTACAGCTGACAGGGGCCTACAGCTGACAGGGGTCTACAGCTGACAGGGGCCTACAGCTGACAGGGGTCTACAGCTGACAGGGGCCTACAGCTGACAGGGGCCTATAGCTGACAGGGACTACAGCTGACAGGGGCCTACAGCTGACAGGGGCCTACAGCTGACAGGGGCCTACAGCTGACAGGGACCTACAGCTGACAGGGACCTACAGCTGACAGGGACAGGGACCTACAGCTGACAGGGGCCTACAGCTGACAGGGAACTACAGCTGACAGGGGCCTACAGCTGACAGGGGCCTACAGCTGACAGGGACTACAGCTGACAGGGACCTACAGCTGACAGGGAACTACAGCTGACAGGGGCCTACAGCTGACAGGGACTACAGCTGACAGGGAACTACAGCTGACAGGGGCCTACAGCTGAAAGGGACCTACAGCTGACAGGGGCCTACAGCTTGCAGGGGCCTACAGCTGACAGGGACCTACAGCTGACAGGGACCTATAGCTTGCAGGGGCCTACAGCTGACAGGGACCTACAGCTGACAGGGACCTACAGCTGACAGGGACCTACAGCTGACAGGGGCCTACAGTTGAAAGGGGCCTACAGCTGACAGGGGTCTACAGCTGACAGGGGCCTACAGCTGACAGGGGCCTACAGCTTGCAGGGGCCTACAGCTGACAGGGACCTACAGCTGACAGGGACCTACAGCTGACAGGGACCTACAGCTTGCAGGGGCCTACAGCTGACAGGGACCTACAGCTGACAGGGGCCTACAGCCGACAGGGACTACAGCTGACAGGGAACTACAGCTGACAGGGGCCTACAGCTGAAAGGGACCTACAGCTGACAGGGGCCTACAGCTGACAGGGGCCTACAGCTGACTGGGGTCTACAGCTGACAGGGGCCTACAGCTGACAGGGGCCTACAGCTGACAGGGGCCTACAGTTGAAAGGGGCCTACAGCTGACAGGGGCCTACAGCTGACAGGGGTCTACAGCTGACAGGGGCCTACAGCTGACAGGGGCCTACAGCTGACAGGGACCTACAGCTGACAGGGGCCTACAGTTGAAAGGGGCCTACAGCTGACAGGGAACTACAGCTGACAGGGAACTACAGCTTGCAGGGGCCTACAGCTGACAGGGGCCTACAGCTGACAGGGGTCTACAGCTGACAGGGGCCTACAGCTGACAGGGGCCTACAGCTGACAGGGGCCTACAGCTGACAGGGAACTACAGCTGACAGGGACCTACAGCTGACAGGGGCCTACAGCTGACAGGGAACTACAGCTGACAGGGACCTACAGCTGACAGGGAACTACAGCTGACAGGGACCTACAGCTGACAGGGGTCTACAGCTGACAGGGGCCTACAGCTGACAGGGGCCTACAGCTGACAGGGGCCTACAGCTGACAGGGACTACAGCTGACAGGGGCCTACAGCTGACAGGGGCCTACAGCTGACAGGGACCTACAGCTGACAGGGACTACAGCTGACAGGGACCTACAGCTGACAGGGACTACAGCTGACAGGGGCCTACAGCTGACAGGGACTACAGCTGACAGGGAACTACAGCTGACAGGGGCCTACAGCTGAAAGGGACCTACAGCTGACAGGGGCCTACAGCTTGCAGGGGCCTACAGCTGACAGGGGCCTACAGCTGACAGGGGCCTACAGCTGACAGGGACCTACAGCTGACAGGGACCTACAGCTGACAGGGACCTACAGCTGACAGGGGCCTACAGCTGACAGGGGCCTACAGCTGACAGGGACCTACAGCTGACAGGGAACTACTGCTGACAGGGGCCTACAGCTGACAGGGAACTACAGCTGACAGGGGCCTACAGCTGACAGGGGCCTACAGCTGACAGGGACTACAGCTGACAGGGACCTACAGCTGACAGGGAACTACAGCTGACAGGGAACTACAGCTGACAGGGACTACAGCTGACAGGGAACTACAGCTGACAGGGGCCTACATCTGAAAGGGACCTACAGCTGACAGGGGCCTACAGCTTGCAGGGGCCTACAGCTGACAGGGACCTACAGCTGACAGGGACCTACAGCTTGCAGGGGCCTACAGCTGACAGGGACCTACAGCTGACAGGGACCTACAGCTGACAGGGACCTACAGTTGAAAGGGGCCTACAGCTGACAGGGGCCTACAGCTGACAGGGGCCTACAGCTTGCAGGGGCCTACAGCTGACAGGGACCTACAGCTGACAGGGGCCTACAGCTGACAGGGGTCTACAGCTGACAGGGGCCTACAGCTGACAGGGGTCTACAGCTGACAGGGGCCTACAGCTGACAGGGACCTACAGCTGACAGGGGCCTACAGCTGACAGGGCCTACAGCTGACAGGGGCCTACAGCTGACAGGGGCCTACAGCTGACAGGGGCCTACAGCTGACAGGGACTACAGCTGACAGGGACCTACAGCTGACAGGGACTACAGCTGACAGGGACCTACAGCTGACAGGGGCCTACAGCTGACAGGGAACTACAGCTGACAGGGGCCTACAGCTGACAGGGGCCTACAGCTGACAGGGACTACAGCTGACAGGGACCTACAGCTGACAGGGAACTACAGCTGACAGGGGCCTACAGCTGACAGGGACTACAGCTGACAGGGAACTACAGCTGACAGGGGCCTACAGCTGAAAGGGACCTACAGCTGACAGGGGCCTACAGCTTGCAGGGGCCTACAGCTGACAGGGACCTACAGCTGACAGGGACCTATAGCTTGCAGGGGCCTACAGCTGACAGGGACCTACAGCTGACAGGGACCTACAGCTGACAGGGACCTACAGCTGACAGGGGCCTACAGTTGAAAGGGGCCTACAGCTGACAGGGGTCTACAGCTGACAGGGGCCTACAGCTGACAGGGGCCTACAGCTTGCAGGGGCCTACAGCTGACAGGGACCTACAGCTGACAGGGACCTACAGCTGACAGGGACCTACAGCTTGCAGGGGCCTACAGCTGACAGGGACCTACAGCTGACAGGGGCCTACAGCCGACAGGGACTACAGCTGACAGGGAACTACAGCTGACAGGGGCCTACAGCTGACAGGGGCCTACAGCTGACAGGGGCCTACAGCTGACAGGGGTCTACAGCTGACAGGGGCCTACAGCTGACAGGGGCCTACAGCTGACAGGGACCTACAGCTGACAGGGCCTACAGCTGACAGGGGCCTACAGCTGACAGGGGTCTACAGCTGACAGGGGCCTACAGCTGACAGGGGCCTACAGCTGACAGGGGCCTACAGCTTGCAGGGGCCTACAGCTGACAGGGACCTACAGCTGACAGGGACCTACAGCTTGCAGGGGCCTACAGCTGACAGGGACCTACAGCTGACAGGGACCTACAGCTGACAGGGACCTACAGTTGAAAGGGGCCTACAGCTGACAGGGGCCTACAGCTGACAGGGGCCTACAGCTTGCAGGGGCCTACAGCTGACAGGGACCTACAGCTGACAGGGGCCTACAGCTGACAGGGGTCTACAGCTGACAGGGGCCTACAGCTGACAGGGGTCTACAGCTGACAGGGGCCTACAGCTGACAGGGGCCTACAGCTGACAGGGACTACAGCTGACAGGGGCCTACAGCTGACAGGGGCCTACAGCTGACAGGGGCCTACAGCTGACAGGGACCTACAGCTGACAGGGACTACAGCTGACAGGGACCTACAGCTGACAGGGGCCTACAGCTGACAGGGAACTACAGCTGACAGGGGCCTACAGCTGACAGGGGCCTACAGCTGACAGGGACTACAGCTGACAGGGACCTACAGCTGACAGGGAACTACAGCTGACAGGGGCCTACAGCTGACAGGGACTACAGCTGACACGGAACTACAGCTGACAGGGGCCTACAGCTGAAAGGGACCTACAGCTGACAGGGGCCTACAGCTTGCAGCGGCCTACAGCTGACAGGGACCTACAGCTGACAGGGACCTATAGCTTGCAGGGGCCTACAGCTGACAGGGACCTACAGCTGACAGGGACCTACAGCTGACAGGGACCTACAGCTGACAGGGGCCTACAGTTGAAAGGGGCCTACAGCTGACAGGGGTCTACAGCTGACAGGGGCCTACAGCTGACAGGGGCCTACAGCTTGCAGGGGCCTACAGCTGACAGGGACCTACAGCTGACAGGGACCTACAGCTGACAGGGACCTACAGCTTGCAGGGGCCTACAGCTGACAGGGACCTACAGCTGACAGGGGCCTACAGCCGACAGGGACTACAGCTGACAGGGAACTACAGCTGACAGGGGCCTACAGCTGAAAGGGACCTACAGCTGACAGGGGCCTACAGCTGACAGGGGCCTACAGCTGACAGGGGCCTACAGCTGACAGGGGTCTACAGCTGACAGGGACCTACAGCTGACAGGGGCCTACAGCTGACAGGGGCCTACAGTTGAAAGGGGCCTACAGCTGACAGGGGCCTACAGCTGACAGGGGTCTACAGCTGACAGGGGCCTACAGCTGACAGGGGCCTACAGCTGACAGGGACCTACAGCTGACAGGGGCCTACAGCTGACAGGGGCCTACAGTTGAAAGGGGCCTACAGCTGACAGGGAACTACAGCTGACAGGGAACTACAGCTTGCAGGGGCCTACAGCTGACAGGGGCCTACAGCTGACAGGGGTCTACAGCTGACAGGGGTCTACAGCTGACAGGGGCCTACAGCTGACAGGGGCCTACAGCTGACAGGGAACTACAGCTGACAGGGACCTACAGCTGACAGGGAACTACAGCTGACAGGGACCTACAGCTGACAGGGACCTACAGCTGACAGGGGCCTACAGTTGAAAGGGGCCTACAGCTGACAGGGGTCTACAGCTGACAGGGGCCTACAGCTGACAGGGGCCTACAGCTTGCAGGGGCCTACAGCTGACAGGGACCTACAGCTGACAGGGACCTACAGCTGACAGGGAACTACAGCTGACAGGGAACTACAGCTGACAGGGGCCTACAGCTGACAGGGACTACAGCTGACAGGGAACTACAGCTGACAGGGGCCTACAGCTGAAAGGGACCTACAGCTGACAGGGGCCTACAGCTTGCAGGGGCCTACAGCTGACAGGGACCTACAGCTGACAGGGACCTACAGCTTGCAGGGGCCTACAGCTGACAGGGACCTACAGCTGACAGGGACCTACAGCTGACAGGGACCTACAGTTGAAAGGGGCCTACAGCTGACAGGGGCCTACAGCTGACAGGGGCCTACAGCTTGCAGGGGCCTACAGCTGACAGGGACCTACAGCTGACAGGGGCCTACAGCTGACAGGGGTCTACAGCTGACAGGGGTCTACAGCTGACAGGGGCCTACAGCTGACAGGGGCCTACAGCTGACAGGGGTCTACAGCTGACAGGGGCCTACAGCTGACAGGGACCTACAGCTGACAGGGGCCTACAGCTGACAGGGACTACAGCTGACAGGGGCCTACAGCTGACAGGGGCCTACAGCTGACAGGGACCTACAGCTGACAGGGACCTACAGCTGACAGGGACCTACAGCTGACAGGGAACTACAGCTGACAGGGGCCTACAGCTGACAGGGAACTACAGCTGACAGGGGCCTACAGCTGACAGGGGCCTACAGCTGACAGGGACTACAGCTGACAGGGACCTACAGCTGACAGGGAACTACAGCTGACAGGGAACTACAGCTTACAGGGACCTACAGCTGACAGGGACTACAGCTGACAGGGACCTACAGCTGACAGGGGCCTACAGCTGAAAGGGACCTACAGCTGACAGGGGCCTACAGCTTGCAGGGGCCTACAGCTGACAGGGACCTACAGCTGACAGGGACCTATAGCTTGCAGGGGCCTACAGCTGACAGGGACCTACAGCTGACAGGGACCTACAGCTGACAGGGACCTACAGCTGACAGGGGCCTACAGTTGAAAGGGGCCTACAGCTGACAGGGGTCTACAGCTGACAGGGGCCTACAGCTGACAGGGGCCTAGAGCTTGCAGGGGCCTACAGCTGACAGGGACCTACAGCTGACAGGGACCTACAGCTTGCAGGGGCCTACAGCTGACAGGGACCTACAGCTGACAGGGAACTACAGCTGACAGGGACCTACAGCTTGCAGGGGCCTACAGCTGACAGGGACCTACAGCTGACAGGGACCTACAGCTGACAGGGACCTACAGCTGACAGGGACTACAGCTGACAGGGACCTACAGCTGACAGGGGCCTACAGCTGACAGGGGCCTACAGCTGACAGGGACCTACAGCTGACAGGGAACTACAGCTGACAGGGGCCTACAGCTGACAGGGAACTACAGCTGACAGGGGCCTACAGCTGACAGGGGCCTACAGCTGACAGGGACTACAGCTGACAGGGACCTACAGCTGACAGGGAACTACAGCTGACAGGGAACTACAGCTGACAGGGGCCTACAGCTGACAGGGACTACAGCTGACAGGGAACTACAGCTGACAGGGGCCTACAGCTGAAAGGGACCTACAGCTGACAGGGGCCTACAGCTTGCAGGGGCCTACAGCTGACAGGGACCTACAGCTGACAGGGACCTACAGCTTGCAGGGGCCTACAGCTGACAGGGACCTACAGCTGACAGGGGCCTACAGCTGACAGGGACCTACATCTGACAGGGACCTACAGCTGACAGGGGCCTACAGCTGACAGGGAACTACAGCTGACAGGGGCCTACAGCTGACAGGGGCCTACAGCTGACAGGGACTACAGCTGACAGGGACCTACAGCTGACAGGGAACTACAGCTGACAGGGAACTACAGCTGACAGGGGCCTACAGCTGACAGGGACTACAGCTGACAGGGAACTACAGCTGACAGGGGCCTACAGCTGAAAGGGACCTACAGCTGACAGGGGCCTACAGCTTGCAGGGGCCTACAGCTGACAGGGACCTACAGCTGACAGGGACCTACAGCTTGCAGGGGCCTACAGCTGACAGGGACCTACAGCTGACAGGGACCTACAGCTGACAGGGACCTACAGTTGAAAGGGGCCTACAGCTGACAGGGGCCTACAGCTGACAGGGGCCTACAGCTTGCAGGGGCCTACAGCTGACAGGGACCTACAGCTGACAGGGGCCTACAGCTGACAGGGGTCTACAGCTGACAGGGGCCTACAGCTGACAGGGGTCTACAGCTGACAGGGGCCTACAGCTGACAGGGGCCTACAGCTGACAGGGGTCTACAGCTGACAGGGGCCTACAGCTGACAGGGACCTACAGCTCACAGGGGCCTACAGCTGACAGGGACTACAGCTGACAGGGGCCTACAGCTGACAGGGGCCTACAGCTGACAGGGGCCTACAGCTGACAGGGACTACAGCTGACAGGGACCTACAGCTGACAGGGACTACAGCTGACAGGGACCTACAGCTGACAGGGAACTACAGCTGACAGGGGCCTACAGCTGACAGGGAACTACAGCTGACAGGGGCCTACAGCTGACAGGGGCCTACAGCTGACAGGGACTACAGCTGACAGGGACCTACAGCTGACAGGGAACTACAGCTGACAGGGAACTACAGCTGACAGGGGCCTACAGCTGACAGGGACTACAGCTGACAGGGAACTACAGCTGACAGGGGCCTACAGCTGAAAGGGACCTACAGCTGACAGGGGCCTACAGCTTGCAGGGGCCTACAGCTGACAGGGACCTACAGCTGACAGGGACCTACAGCTGACAGGGACTACAGCTGACAGGGACCTACAGCTGACAGGGAACTACAGCTGACAGGGAACTACAGCTGACAGGGGCCTACAGCTGACAGGGACTACAGCTGACAGGGAACTACAGCTGACAGGGGCCTACAGCTGAAAGGGACCTACAGCTGACAGGGGCCTACAGCTTGCAGGGGCCTACAGCTGACAGGGACCTACAGCTGACAGGGACCTACAGCTTGCAGGGGCCTACAGCTGACAGGGACCTACAGCTGACAGGGACCTACAGCTGACAGGGACCTACAGTTGAAAGGGGCCTACAGCTGACAGGGGCCTACAGCTGACAGGGGCCTACAGCTTGCAGGGGCCTACAGCTGACAGGGACCTACACCTGACAGGGGCCTACAGCTGACAGGGGTCTACAGCTGACAGGGGCCTACAGCTGACAGGGGTCTACAGCTGACAGGGGCCTACAGCTGACAGGGGCCTACAGCTGACAGGGACCTACAGCTGACAGGGGCCTACAGCTGACAGGGACTACAGCTGACAGGGGCCTACAGCTGACAGGGGCCTACAGCTGACAGGGGCCTACAGCTGACAGGGACTACAGCTGACAGGGACCTACAGCTGACAGGGACTACAGCTGACAGGGACCTACAGCTGACAGGGGCCTACAGCTGACAGGGAACTACAGCTGACAGGGGCCTACAGCTGACAGGGGCCTACAGCTGATAGGGACTACAGCTGACAGGGACCTACAGCTGACAGGGAACTACAGCTGACAGGGGCCTACAGCTGACAGGGACTACAGCTGACAGGGAACTACAGCTGACAGGGGCCTACAGCTGAAAGGGACCTACAGCTGACAGGGGCCTACAGCTTGCAGGGGCCTACAGCTGACAGGGACCTACAGCTGAAAGGGACCTATAGCTTGCAGGGGCCTACAGCTGACAGGGACCTACAGCTGACAGGGACCTACAGCTGACAGGGGCCTACAGTTGAAAGGGGCCTACAGCTGACAGGGGTCTACAGCTGACAGGGGCCTACAGCTGACAGGGGCCTACAGCTTGCAGGGGCCTACAGCTGACAGGGACCTACAGCTGACAGGGACCTACAGCTGACAGGGACCTACAGCTTGCAGGGGCCTACAGCTGACAGGGACCTACAGCTGACAGGGGCCTACAGCTGACAGGGACTACAGCTGACAGGGACCTACAGCTGACAGGGGCCTACAGCTGACAGGGACTACAGCTGACAGGGAACTACAGCTGACAGGGGCCTACAGCTGAAAGGGACCTACAGCTGACAGGGGCCTACAGCTGACAGGGGTCTACAGCTGACAGGGGCCTACAGCTGACAGGGGCCTACAGCTGACAGGGACCTACAGCTGACAGGGGCCTACAGTTGAAAGGGGCCTACAGCTGACAGGGACCTACAGCTGACAGGGGCCTACAGCTGACAGGGGCCTACAGTTGAAAGGGGCCTACAGCTGACAGGGGCCTACAGCTGACAGGGGCCTACAGCTGACAGGGACCTACAGCTGACAGGGGCCTACAGCTGACAGGGAACTACAGCTGACAGGGGCCTACAGCTGAAAGGGACCTACAGCTGACAGGGGCCTACAGCTTGCAGGGGCCTACAGCTGACAGGGGCCTACAGCTGACAGGGACCTACAGCTGACAGGGACCTACAGCTGACAGGGACTACAGCTGACAGGGACCTACAGCTGACAGGGGCCTACAGCTGACAGGGGCCTACAGCTGACAGGGACCTACAGCTGACAGGGAACTACTGCTGACAGGGGCCTACAGCTGACAGGGAACTACAGCTGACAGGGGCCTACAGCTGACAGGGGCCTACAACTGACAGGGACTACAGCTGACAGGGACCTACAGCTGACAGGGAACTACAGCTGACAGGGAACTACAGCTGACAGGGGCCTACAGCTGACAGGGACTACAGCTGACAGGGAACTACAGCTGACAGGGGCCTACAGCTGAAAGGGACCTACAGCTGACAGGGGCCTACAGCTTGCAGGGGCCTACAGCTGACAGGGACCTACAGCTGACAGGGACCTACAGCTTGCAGGGGCCTACAGCTGACAGGGACCTACAGCTGACAGGGACCTACAGCTGACAGGGACCTACAGTTGAAAGGGGCCTACAGCTGACAGGGGCCTACAGCTGACAGGGGCCTACAGCTTGCAGGGGCCTACAGCTGACAGGGACCTACAGCTGACAGGGGCCTACAGCTGACAGGGGTCTACAGCTGACAGGGGCCTACAGCTGACAGGGGTCTACAGCTGACAGGGGCCTACAGCTGACAGGGACCTACAGCTGACAGGGGCCTACAGCTGACAGGGACTACAGCTGACAGGGGCCTACAGCTGACAGGGGCCTACAGCTGACAGGGGCCTACAGCTGACAGGGACTACAGCTGACAGGGACCTACAGCTGACAGGGACTACAGCTGACAGGGACCTACAGCTGACAGGGGCCTACAGCTGACAGGGAACTACAGCTGACAGGGGCCTACAGCTGACAGGGGCCTACAGCTGACAGGGACTACAGCTGACAGGGACCTACAGCTGACAGGGAACTACAGCTGACAGGGGCCTACAGCTGACAGGGACTACAGCTGACAGGGAACTACAGCTGACAGGGGCCTACAGCTGAAAGGGACCTACAGCTGACAGGGGCCTACAGCTTGCAGGGGCCTACAGCTGACAGGGACCTACAGCTGACAGGGACCTATAGCTTGCAGGGGCCTACAGCTGACAGGGACCTACAGCTGACAGGGACCTACAGCTGACAGGGACCTACAGCTGACAGGGGCCTACAGTTGAAAGGGGCCTACAGCTGACAGGGGTCTACAGCTGACAGGGGCCTACAGCTGACAGGGGCCTACAGCTGGCAGGGGCCTACAGCTGACAGGGACCTACAGCTGACAGGGACCTACAGCTGACAGGGACCTACAGCTTGCAGGGGCCTACAGCTGACAGGGACCTACAGCTGACAGGGGCCTACAGCCGACAGGGACTACAGCTGACAGGGAACTACAGCTGACAGGGGCCTACAGCTGAAAGGGACCTACAGCTGACAGGGGCCTACAGCTGACAGGGGTCTACAGCTGACAGGGGCCTACAGCTGACAGGGGCCTACAGCTGACAGGGGCCTACAGCTGACAGGGACCTACAGCTGACAGGGCCTACAGCTGACAGGGGCCTACAGCTGACAGGGGTCTACAGCTGACAGGGGCCTACAGCTGACAGGGGCCTACAGCTGACAGGGGCCTACAGCTTGCAGGGGCCTACAGCTGACAGGGACCTACAGCTGACAGGGACCTACAGCTTGCAGGGGCCTACAGCTGACAGGGACCTACAGCTGACAGGGACCTACAGCTGACAGGGACCTACAGTTGAAAGGGGCCTACAGCTGACAGGGGCCTACAGCTGACAGGGGCCTACAGCTTGCAAGGGCCTACAGCTGACAGGGACCTACAGCTGACAGGGGCCTACAGCTGACAGGGGTCTACAGCTGACAGGGGCCTACAGCTGACAGGGGTCTACAGCTGACAGGGGCCTACAGCTGACAGGGACCTACAGCTGACAGGGGCCTACAGCTGACAGGGACTACAGCTGACAGGGGCCTACAGCTGACAGGGGCCTACAGCTGACAGGGACCTACAGCTGACAGGGACTACAGCTGACAGGGACCTACAGCTGACAGGGACTACAGCTGACAGGGACCTACAGCTGACAGGGGCCTACAGCTGACAGGGAACTACAGCTGACAGGGGCCTACAGCTGACAGGGGCCTACAGCTGACAGGGACTACAGCTGACAGGGACCTACAGCTGACAGGGAACTACAGCTGACAGGGGCCTACAGCTGACAGGGACTACAGCTGACAGGGAACTACAGCTGACAGGGGCCTACAGCTGAAAGGGACCTACAGCTGACAGGGGCCTACAGCTTGCAGGGGCCTACAGCTGACAGGGACCTACAGCTGACAGGGACCTATAGCTTGCAGGGGCCTACAGCTGACAGGGACCTACAGCTGACAGGGACCTACAGCTGACAGGGACCTACAGCTGACAGGGGCCTACAGTTGAAAGGGGCCTACAGCTGACAGGGGTCTACAGCTGACAGGGGCCTACAGCTGACAGGGGCCTACAGCTTGCAGGGACCTACAGCTTGCAGGGGCCTACAGCTGACAGGGACCTACAGCTGACAGGGGCCTACAGCCGACAGGGACTACAGCTGACAGGGAACTACAGCTGACAGGGGCCTACAGCTGAAAGGGACCTACAGCTGACAGGGGCCTACAGCTGACAGGGGCCTACAGCTGACAGGGGCCTACAGCTGACAGGGGCCTACAGTTGAAAGGGGCCTACAGCTGACAGGGAACTACAGCTGACAGGGAACTACAGCTTGCAGGGGCCTACAGCTGACAGGGGCCTACAGCTGACAGGGGTCTACAGCTGACAGGGGTCTACAGCTGACAGGGGCCTACAGCTGACAGGGGCCTACAGCTGACAGGGAACTACAGCTGACAGGGACCTACAGCTGACAGGGAACTACAGCTGACAGGGACCTACAGCTGACAGGGACCTACAGCTGACAGGGGCCTACAGTTGAAAGGGGCCTACAGCTGACAGGGGTCTACAGCTGACAGGGGCCTACAGCTGACAGGGGCCTACAGCTTGCAGGGGCCTACAGCTGACAGGGACCTACAGCTGACAGGGACCTACAGCTGACAGGGACCTACAGCTTGCAGGGGCCTACAGCTGACAGGGACCTACAGCTGACAGGGGCCTACAGCTGACAGGGACTACAGCTGACAGGGACCTACAGCTGACAGGGGCCTAGAGCTGACAGGGACTACAGCTGACAGGGAACTACAGCTGACAGGGGCCTACAGCTGAAAGGGACCTACAGCTGACAGGGGCCTACAGCTGACAGGGGCCTACAGCTGACAGGGGTCTACAGCTGACAGGGGCCTACAGCTGACAGGGGCCTACAGCTGACAGGGGCCTACAGTTGAAAGGGGCCTACAGCTGACAGGGGCCTACAGCTGACAGGGGCCTACAGCTGACAGGGGCCTACAGTTGAAAGGGGCCTACAGCTGACAGGGGCCTACAGCTGACAGGGGCCTACAGCTGACAGGGACCTACAGCTGACAGGGACTACAGCTGACAGGGAACTACAGCTGACAGGGGCCTACAGCTGAAAGGGACCTACAGCTGACAGGGGCCTACAGCTTGCAGGGGCCTACAGCTGACAGGGGCCTACAGCTGACAGGGGCCTACAGCTGACAGGGACCTACAGCTGACAGGGACCTACAGCTGACAGGGGCCTACAGCTGACAGGGACCTACAGCTGACAGGGAACTACAGCTGACAGGGGCCTACAGCTGACAGGGAACTACAGCTGACAGGGGCCTACAGCTGACAGGGGCCTACAGCTGACAGGGACTACAGCTGACAGGGACCTACAGCTGACAGGGAACTATAGCTGACAGGGAACTACAGCTGACAGGGGCCTACAGCTGACAGGGACCACAGCTGACAGGGAACTACAGCTGACAGGGGCCTACAGCTGAAAGGGACCTACAGCTGACAGGGGCCTACAGCTTGCAGGGGCCTACAGCTGACAGGGACCTACAGCTGACAGGGACCTACAGCTTGCAGGGGCCTACAGCTGACAGGGACCTACAGCTGACAGGGACCTACAGCTGACAGGGACCTACAGTTGAAAGGGGCCTACAGCTGACAGGGGCCTACAGCTGACAGGGGCCTACAGCTTGCAGGGGCCTACAGCTGACAGGGACCTACACCTGACAGGGGCCTACAGCTGACAGGGGTCTACAGCTGACAGGGGCCTACAGCTGACAGGGGTCTACAGCTGACAGGGGCCTACAGCTGACAGGGGCCTACAGCTGACAGGGACTACAGCTGACAGGGGCCTACAGCTGACAGGGGCCTACAGCTGACAGGGGCCTACAGCTGACAGGGACTACAGCTGACAGGGACCTACAGCTGACAGGGACTACAGCTGACAGGGACCTACAGCTGACAGGGGCCTACAGCTGACAGGGAACTACAGCTGACAGGGGCCTACAGCTGACAGGGGCCTACAGCTGACAGGGACTACAGCTGACAGGGACCTACAGCTGACAGGGAACTACAGCTGACAGGGGCCTACAGCTGACAGGGACTACAGCTGACAGGGAACTACAGCTGACAGGGGCCTACAGCTGAAAGGGACCTACAGCTGACAGGGGCCTACAGCTTGCAGGGGCCTACAGCTGACAGGGACCTACAGCTGAAAGGGACCTATAGCTTGCAGGGGCCTACAGCTGACAGGGACCTACAGCTGACAGGGACCTACAGCTGACAGGGGCCTACAGTTGAAAGGGGCCTACAGCTGACAGGGGTCTACAGCTGACAGGGGCCTACAGCTGACAGGGGCCTACAGCTTGCAGGGGCCTACAGCTGACAGGGACCTACAGCTGACAGGGACCTACAGCTGACAGGGACCTACAGCTTGCAGGGGCCTACAGCTGACAGGGACCTACAGCTGACAGGGGCCTACAGCTGACAGGGACTACAGCTGACAGGGACCTACAGCTGACAGGGACTACAGCTGACAGGGAACTACAGCTGACAGGGGCCTACAGCTGACAGGGACCTACAGCTGACAGGGGCCTACAGCTGACAGGGACTACAGCTGACAGGGGCCTACAGCTGACAGGGGCCTACAGCTGACAGGGGCCTACAGCTGACAGGGACTACAGCTGACAGGGACCTACAGCTGACAGGGACTACAGCTGACAGGGACCTACAGCTGACAGGGGCCTACAGCTGACAGGGAACTACAGCTGACAGGGGCCTACAGCTGACAGGGGCCTACAGCTGACAGGGACTACAGCTGACAGGGACCTACAGCTGACAGGGAACTACAGCTGACAGGGGCCTACAGCTGACAGGGACTACAGCTGACAGGGAACTACAGCTGACAGGGGCCTACAGCTGAAAGGGACCTACAGCTGACAGGGGCCTACAGCTTGCAGGGGCCTACAGCTGACAGGGACCTACAGCTGACAGGGACCTATAGCTTGCAGGGGCCTACAGCTGACAGGGACCTACAGCTGACAGGGACCTACAGCTGACAGGGACCTACAGCTGACAGGGGCCTACAGTTGAAAGGGGCCTACAGCTGACAGGGGTCTACAGCTGACAGGGGCCTACAGCTGACAGGGGCCTACAGCTTGCAGGGGCCTACAGCTGACAGGGACCTACAGCTGACAGGGACCTACAGCTGACAGGGACCTACAGCTTGCAGGGGCCTACAGCTGACAGGGACCTACAGCTTACAGGGGCCTACAGCCGACAGGGACTACAGCTGACAGGGAACTACAGCTGACAGGGGCCTACAGCTGAAAGGGACCTACAGCTGACAGGGGCCTACAGCTGACAGGGGCCTACAGCTGACAGGGGCCTACAGCTGACAGGGCCTACAGCTGACAGGGGCCTACAGCTGACAGGGGCCTACAGCTGACAGGGCCTACAGCTGACAGGGGCCTACAGCTGACAGGGGTCTACAGCTGACAGGGGCCTACAGCTGACAGGGGCCTACAGCTGACAGGGGCCTACAGCTTGCAGGGGCCTACAGCTGACAGGGACCTACAGCTGACAGGGACCTACAGCTTGCAGGGGCCTACAGCTGACAGGGACCTACAGCTGACAGGGACCTACAGCTTACAGGGACCTACAGTTGAAAGGGGCCTACAGCTGACAGGGGCCTACAGCTGACAGGGGCCTACAGCTTGCAGGGGCCTACAGCTGACAGGGACCTACAGCTGACAGGGGCCTACAGCTGACAGGGGATTACAGCTGACAGGGGCCTACAGCTGACAGGGGTCTACAGCTGACAGGGGCCTACAGCTGACAGGGACCTACAGCTGACAGGGGCCTACAGCTGACAGGGACTACAGCTGACAGGGGCCTACAGCTGACAGGGGCCTACAGCTGACAGGGGCCTACAGCTGACAGGGACCTACAGCTGACAGGGACTACAGCTGACAGGGACCTACAGCTGACAGGGACTACAGCTGACAGGGACCTACAGCTGACAGGGGCCTACAGCTGACAGGGAACTACAGCTGACAGGGGCCTACAGCTGACAGGGGCCTACAGCTGACAGGGACTACAGCTGACAGGGACCTACAGCTGACAGGGAACTACAGCTGACAGGGGCCTACAGCTGACAGGGACTACAGCTGAAAGGGACCTACAGCTGACAGGGGCCTACAGCTTGCAGGGGCCTACAGCTGACAGGGACCTACAGCTGACAGGGACCTATAGCTTGCAGGGGCCTACAGCTGACAGGGACCTACAGCTGACAGGGACCTACAGCTGACAGGGACCTACAGCTGACAGGGGCCTACAGTTGAAAGGGGCCTACAGCTGACAGGGGTCTACAGCTGACAGGGGCCTACAGCTGACAGGGGCCTACAGCTTGCAGGGACCTACAGCTTGCAGGGGCCTACAGCTGACAGGGACCTACAGCTGACAGGGGCCTACAGCCGACAGGGACTACAGCTGACAGGGAACTACAGCTGACAGGGGCCTACAGCTGAAAGGGACCTACAGCTGACAGGGGCCTACAGCTGACAGGGGCCTACAGCTGACAGGGGTCTACAGCTGACAGGGGCCTACAGCTGACAGGGACCTACAGCTGACAGGGGCCTACAGCTGACAGGGGCCTACAGTTGAAAGGGGCCTACAGCTGACAGGGGCCTACAGCTGACAGGGGTCTACAGCTGACAGGGGCCTACAGCTGACAGGGACCTACAGCTGACAGGGGCCTACAGCTGACAGGGGCCTACAGTTGAAAGGGGCCTACAGCTGACAGGGACCTACAGCTGACAGGGAACTACAGCTGACAGGGAACTACAGCTTGCAGGGGCCTACAGCTGACAGGGGTCTACAGCTGACAGGGGTCTACAGCTGACAGGGGCCTACAGCTGACAGGGGCCTACAGCTGACAGGGAACTACAGCTGACAGGGGCCTACAGCTGACAGGGGTCTACAGCTGACAGGGGCCTACAGCTGACAGGGGTCTACAGCTGACAGGGGCCTACAGCTGACAGGGGCCTACAGCTGACAGGGGCCTACAGCTGACAGGGGCCTACAGCTGACAGGGGTCTACAGCTGACAGGGGCCTACAGCTGACAGGGGCCTACAGCTGACAGGGCCCTACAGTTGAAAGGGGCCTACAGCTGACAGGGGCCTACAGCTGACAGGGACCTACAGCTGACAGGGGTCTACAGCTGACAGGGGCCTACAGCTGACAGGGGCCTACAGCTGACAGGGGTCTACAGCTGACAGGGGCCTACAGCTGACAGGGACCTACAGCTGACAGGGGCCTACAGCTGACAGGGGCCTACAGCTGACAGGGGTCTACAGCTGACAGGGGCCTACAGCTGACAGGGACCTACAGCTGACAGGGGTCTACAGCTGACAGGGGCCTACAGCTGACAGGGGCCTACAGCTGACAGGGGTCTACAGCTGACAGGGGCCTACAGCTGACAGGGACCTACAGCTGACAGGGGTCTACAGCTGACAGGGGCCTACAGCTGACAGGGGCCTACAGCTGACAGGGGCCTACAGCTGACAGGGGCCTACAGCTGACAGGGGTCTACAGCTGACAGGGGTCTACAGCTGACAGGGGCCTACAGCTGACAGGGGCCTACAGCTGACAGGGAACTACAGCTGACAGGGACCTACAGCTGACAGGGAACTACAGCTGACAGGGACCTACAGCTGACAGGGACCTACAGCTGACAGGGGCCTACAGTTGAAAGGGGCCTACAGCTGACAGGGGTCTACAGCTGACAGGGGCCTACAGCTGACAGGGGCCTACAGCTTGCAGGGGCCTACAGCTGACAGGGACCTACAGCTGACAGGGACCTACAGCTGACAGGGACCTACAGCTTGCAGGGGCCTACAGCTGACAGGGACCTACAGCTGACAGGGGCCTACAGCTGACAGGGACTACAGCTGACAGGGACCTACAGCTGACAGGGGCCTAGAGCTGACAGGGACTACAGCTGACAGGGAACTACAGCTGACAGGGGCCTACAGCTGAAAGGGACCTACAGCTGACAGGGGCCTACAGCTGACAGGGGCCTACAGCTGACAGGGGTCTACAGCTGACAGGGGCCTACAGCTGACAGGGGCCTACAGTTGAAAGGGGCCTACAGCTGACAGGGGCCTACAGCTGACAGGGGTCTACAGCTGACAGGGGCCTACAGCTGACAGGGACCTACAGCTGACAGGGGCCTACAGCTGACAGGGGCCTACAGTTGAAAGGGGCCTACAGCTGACAGGGGCCTACAGCTGACAGGGGCCTACAGCTGACAGGGACCTACAGCTGACAGGGGCCTACAGCTGACAGGGACTACAGCTGACAGGGAACTACAGCTGACAGGGGCCTACAGCTGAAAGGGACCTACAGCTGACAGGGGCCTACAGCTTGCAGGGGCCTACAGCTGACAGGGGCCTACAGCTGACAGGGGCCTACAGCTGACAGGGACCTACAGCTGACAGGGACCTACAGCTGACAGGGGCCTACAGCTGACAGGGGCCTACAGCTGACAGGGACCTACAGCTGACAGGGGCCTACAGCTGACAGGGAACTACAGCTGACAGGGGCCTACAGCTGACAGGGGCCTACAGCTGACAGGGACTACAGCTGACAGGGAACTACAGCTGACAGGGAACTACAGCTGACAGGGGCCTACAGCTGACAGGGACTACAGCTGACAGGGAACTACAGCTGACAGGGGCCTACAGCTGAAAGGGACCTACAGCTGACAGGGGCCTACAGCTTGCAGGGGCCTACAGCTGACAGGGACCTACAGCTGACAGGGACCTACAGCTTGCAGGGGCCTACAGCTGACAGGGACCTACAGCTGACAGGGACCTACAGCTGACAGGGACCTACAGTTGAAAGGGGCCTACAGCTGACAGGGGCCTACAGCTGACAGGGGCCTACAGCTTGCAGGGGCCTACAGCTGACAGGGACCTACAGCTGACAGGGGCCTACAGCTGACAGGGGTCTACAGCTGACAGGGGCCTACAGCTGACAGGGGTCTACAGCTGACAGGGGCCTACAGCTGACAGGGACCTACAGCTGACAGGGGCCTACAGCTGACAGGGACTACAGCTGACAGGGGCCTACAGCTGACAGGGGCCTACAGCTGACAGGGACCTACAGCTGACAGGGACTACAGCTGACAGGGACTACAGCTGACAGGGACCTACAGCTGACAGGGGCCTACAGCTGACAGGGAACTACAGCTGACAGGGGTCTACAGCTGACAGGGGCCTACAGCTGACAGGGGCCTACAGCTGACAGGGGTCTACAGCTGACAGGGACCTACAGCTGACAGGGGCCTACAGCTGACAGGGGCCTACAGCTGACAGGGGTCTACAGCTGACAGGGGCCTACAGCTGACAGGGACCTACAGCTGACAGGGGCCTACAGCTGACAGGGGCCTACAGTTGAAAGGGGCCTACAGCTGACAGGGGTCTACAGCTGACAGGGGCCTACAGCTGACAGGGGCCTACAGCTGACAGGGACCTACAGCTGACAGGGGCCTACAGCTGACAGGGGCCTACAGTTGAAAGGGGCCTACAGCTGACAGGGAACTACAGCTGACAGGGAACTACAGCTTGCAGGGGCCTACAGCTGACAGGGGTCTACAGCTGACAGGGGTCTACAGCTGACAGGGGCCTACAGCTGACAGGGGCCTACAGCTGACAGGGAACTACAGCTGACAGGGACCTACAGCTGACAGGGAACTACAGCTGACAGGGGTCTACAGCTGACAGGGGCCTACAGCTGACAGGGGCCTACAGCTGACAGGGACCTACAGCTGACAGGGACCTACAGCTGACAGGGACCTACAGCTGACAGGGGCCTACAGTTGAAAGGGGCCTACAGCTGACAGGGGTCTACAGCTGACAGGGGCCTACAGCTGACAGGGACCTACAGCTGACAGGGACCTACAGCTGACAGGGACTACAGCTGACAGGGGCCTACAGCTGACAGGGGCCTACAGCTGACAGGGACCTACAGCTGACAGGGGCCTACAGCTGACAGGGGCCTACAGCTGACAGGGACCTACAGCTGACAGGGGCCTACAGCTGACAGGGCCCTACAGTTGAAAGGGGCCTACAGCTGACAGGGGCCTACAGCTGACAGGGACCTACAGCTGACAGGGGTCTACAGCTTACAGGGGCCTACAGCTGACAGGGGCCTACAGCTGACAGGGGTCTACAGCTGACAGGGGCCTACAGCTGACAGGGACCTACAGCTGACAGGGGTCTACAGCTGACAGGGGCCTACAGCTGACAGGGGCCTACAGCTGACAGGGGTCTACAGCTGACAGGGGCCTACAGCTGACAGGGGCCTACAGCTGACAGGGGTCTACAGCTGACAGGGGCCTACAGCTGACAGGGGTCTACAGCTGACAGGGGCCTACAGCTGACAGGGGCCTACAGCTGACAGGGGCCTACAGCTGACAGGGGTCTACAGCTGACAGGGGCCTACAGCTGACAGGGGTCTACAGCTGACAGGGGCCTACAGCTGACAGGGGCCTACAGCTGACAGGGACCTACAGCTGACAGGGGTCTACAGCTGACAGGGGCCTACAGCTGACAGGGGTCTACAGCTGACAGGGGCCTACAGCTGACAGGGGTCTACAGCTGACAGGGGCCTACAGCTGACAGGGGCCTACAGCTGACAGGGGCCTACAGCTGACAGGGGCCTACAGCTGACAGGGACCTACAGCTGACAGGGGCCTACAGCTGACAGGGGTCTACAGCTGACAGGGGCCTACAGCTGACAGGGGTCTACAGCTGACAGGGGCCTACAGCTGACAGGGACCTACAGCTGACAGGGGTCTACAGCTGACAGGGGCCTACAGCTGACAGGGGCCTACAGCTGACAGGGGCCTACAGCTGACAGGGGTCTACAGCTGACAGGGGCCTACAGCTGACAGGGACCTACAGCTGACAGGGGTCTACAGCTGACAGGGGTCTACAGCTGACAGGGGCCTACAGCTGACAGGGGCCTACAGCTGACAGGGGCCTACAGCTGACAGGGGTCTACAGCTGACAGGGGTCTACAGCTGACAGGGGCCTACAGCTGACAGGGGCCTACAGCTGACAGGGACCTACAGCTGACAGGGGTCTACAGCTGACAGGGGCCTACAGCTGACAGGGACTACAGCTGACAGGGGCCTACAGCTGACAGGGGCCTACAGCTGACAGGGACCTACAGCTGACAGGGGTCTACAGCTGACAGGGGCCTACAGCTGACAGGGACTACAGCTGACAGGGGCCTACAGCTGACAGGGGCCTACAGCTGACAGGGGCCTACAGTTGAAAGGGGCCTACAGCTGACAGGGGCCTACAGCTGACAGGGGCCTACAGCTGACAGGGACCTACAGCTGACAGGGGCCTACAGCTGACAGGGCCCTACAGTTGAAAGGGGCCTACAGCTGACAGGGGCCTACAGCTGACAGGGACCTACAGCTGACAGGGGTCTACAGCTTACAGGGGCCTACAGCTGACAGGGGCCTACAGCTGACAGGGGTCTACAGCTGACAGGGGCCTACAGCTGACAGGGGTCTACAGCTGACAGGGGCCTACAGCTGACAGGGGCCTACAGCTGACAGGGGTCTACAGCTGACAGGGGCCTACAGCTGACAGGGGCCTACAGCTGACAGGGGTCTACAGCTGACAGGGGCCTACAGCTGACAGGGGTCTACAGCTGACAGGGGCCTACAGCTGACAGGGGCCTACAGCTGACAGGGGCCTACAGCTGACAGGGGTCTACAGCTGACAGGGGCCTACAGCTGACAGGGGCCTACAGCTGACAGGGCCCTACAGTTGAAAGGGGCCTACAGCTGACAGGGGCCTACAGCTGACAGGGACCTACAGCTGACAGGGGTCTACAGCTGACAGGGGCCTACAGCTGACAGGGGCCTACAGCTGACAGGGGTCTACAGCTGACAGGGGCCTACAGCTGACAGGGACCTACAGCTGACAGGGGCCTACAGCTGACAGGGGCCTACAGCTGACAGGGGCCTACAGCTGACAGGGGTCTACAGCTGACAGGGGCCTACAGCTGACAGGGACCTACAGCTGACAGGGGTCTACAGCTGACAGGGGCCTACAGCTGACAGGGGCCTACAGCTGACAGGGGTCTACAGCTGACAGGGGCCTACAGCTGACAGGGACCTACAGCTGACAGGGGTCTACAGCTGACAGGGGCCTACAGCTGACAGGGGCCTACAGCTGACAGGGGCCTACAGCTGACAGGGGCCTACAGCTGACAGGGGCCTACAGCTGACAGGGGTCTACAGCTGACAGGGACCTACAGCTGACAGGGGCCTACAGCTGACAGGGGCCTACAGCTGACAGGGGCCTACAGCTGACAGGGGCCTACAGCTGACAGGGGCCTACAGCTGACAGGGGCCTACAGCTGACAGGGGCCTACAGCTGACAGGGGCCTACAGCTTGCAAGAATGTCGGATATATGTTAATTTTTAACATTCACTTTAGTTTCCTTTTAAAACTCTTCAGTTGTCTTTAAATCACATTTTAAGCCGTTAGCTTCGCCTACGCTCTAGCGCGCCGCTCTAACCCAGCTCATGCAGGGATTGTGATCGAGCTGAAACAAATCATGGAACTAATGACCAACATGGATCTGAGGGCCGTGGATCTACTACTCAGAAGCGTTGTCTTGAAATGTTTATGCCTGAAAAACTGAAAGAACATCAGAAATGCTAAGGAAGGATAGCGAAGAAATGGAATGTTTTGCCAGGTATAAACTAATGGATGTTTCTGTTTAGTGTCTTCAGTGTTGTCACCTGTGTTACACATCCCAGTAGCCTAAATACTTTTGATGACTTTAGCATGTTTTGCATGTAGTTGGATAAACATGTCATCTGAATACATTTGACATGTTGTAGAATGACAAGCATTTGGCAGATAAAACATTTGTAATTTAATAAAGCAATTTAAGATCATACGTTCCATGTACTTAATAAGAATCAGAATTATTTCCATTGTCAGTGAGAAAGTTTTCAAACTAGACATTTGTTTATGGTTTTACATCACAAAACACTGAATAAAAAGTGTAAAATACTGACTGATAGAGCCATGACAACAAATTCATTCTGGTAAATACATATACAAAATGTACAGTTAAGCACTATGTATAAAATATTATAATTAAATTGATGTATGAAAATAAAATTGCATTAATAATCAAATGTTCGGATGTGAATGTTGTAAAAGTAAAGAAACGGCACAACTACATTAAACCATGAGCTAGACTTTAAAGGTTGTTTTTGGCCCAAATCTGAGTCTTATTTCCTCGTGGCGTGGACTGTCGATTAGTCCTGCCACGTATCAATCATAAAACGCACCTGCCGCTCACCTGCAGCCGCGTGCGGCTCGTCCCCCGAGAGCAGCACGGTCCCGCGTGCCTAAGCGCATTGATCTATCATAATATAGTTCCCTCAGTGTACGGGACAAAATGAAGACGGAGAAAGACAGTTCGAGCTGCTCAGAAGAAGACGGAAATCTACGGGAGACGAGAGATGTGATCTTTCGTGCTAATAAACAAACGCACGTGTGTGTTGTATCAGTCCACACGGGGGAGTGGCATGTGCACGGGGGAGTGGCAGGTGCACGGGGGAGTGGCATGCGCACGGGGGAGTGGCAGGTGCACGGGGGAGTGGCATGCGCACGGGGGAGTGGCAGGTGCACGGGGGAGTGGCAGGCGCACGGGGGAGTGGCAGGTGCACGGGGGAGTGGCATGCGCACGGGGGAGTGGCATGTGCACGGGGGAGTGGCAGGTGCACGGGGGAGTGGCATGCGCACGGGGGAGTGGCGTTCTCAAATCGCCGAAAAATTGTCCATTGCGCCTAAGGTGAACCTCATATTTTAATAGATCCATGAGTGATCCGGCTTGATTTTATGATTCCGCAGTGACAGCGTGCTCACTCCTCGCTCTGTGCATGGAGCTACTTAAATAATAATACACCTTTTATCAGGTTGTTCATTTTTTTCCGGTTCAAAATCCTTCAGTCTTTTTGAAACAAGTTTTTTAATATTTGGCTTTATCTCGCACTGGTCTCTGCACAGCTCTAGTGACTCAACTGTTAAGGTACAGAGTGCTTCCTGGAGGATGGGCTGAAATAGGGAAGGTTAAAAGCTCTGAAAAGTCGATTTAGAATGAAATGGGCCCTTTAATGCCAATTTAATTTTGCAGCTAAATAACCTTAAACCTGGCTTTACAACACAATTTTACATGATTTCTTGTATGCATATGACTGTTTTCTGTCTTAGCATATGCTTTAAACTCTATTAGTGTATTAAGGTGTTCAAAGAGTCTCTTCTCTGCATTGTGCATTAGGCCCAGTCTTACTTTTGCCCTGGAGTTGTTGTAGCAGAGCCTCTAGCATCGCACAAACTACCCAAATGAGCAGTGAGCTGTGCCTGTCATGCCTGTGGGCCAAGCACAGCAGCAGACGTCAGAGCTGTGGTTACCCCCAAATTGATGACTCTCTTCTAAGTATTTCTGTGTGGATCTGTGTACCCCCGGGGGCGCTACAGAGCTGCCTGAGGCCTTTGTACAAAACTGGAAAATCTATATTTTTAGTGTTGGCCAATAGGCACCAGCACTGACACTTTATAGAAGCAGCATGAACTGAGATGAGAGACGTTTAGTTTGACCATTGAGTCCATTTGTTTCCAATGTGTCACTGAAATAAACAAACCTGATTGAAGTGAGATGTTTCAGTCGTATGCACAGACTTTGATGGTTTGGTCATTACAGGTGATTTTGATGTTGATAATATTTGTGACAGAAACGCTGAAGAGCTTGAGTCTGTCCCTGAAACCTTCAGTCTTACGCAGCATGTGAGAGGCCCCACCCACAGCAGAGTGGCCCCACCCACAGCAGAGTGGCCCCACCCACAGCAGAGTGGCCCCACCCACAGCAGAGTGGCCCCACCCACAGCAGAGTGGCCCCACCCACAGCAGAGATCTCATAATTACAAAGGGGGTAAATATTTCAAATGTCAATGTGGTCGATGCTGCTCTGTCTGATCATTTCTGTCTTCTTTGACATGTCTGTTTTTCTCAAACCACCGGCTGGTCCTGCAGCTGTTCAGAGGCTGGTCCTGCAGCTGTTCAGAGCCAAGCTTTGTTGTGATTTTGGGTTTTACAAAAATAAATTGAATTGAATTGAATAAATGATGGCACAGGTGCACTGTTTATGGAAATGAAAAACTTTGAAAATGTTCTAGGGCTATTTCAGTATTTTATTTTTGTTTATTATTCAATTCATTTTTTTTATTTTTTATTTTGGGAACACATACAAAAATGGGAAGTCAAACAATGTTATGGCTTTCTTCTTTCTTTGCCTGTATATGAGGCCATGACAAACATCTCCCCCAGGGGGCGCGTTTGAATGCCAGTTATCAGCTATGATACAAGCTAGATTATGGGCAATTTGCATGGTGATTTGGGCCCTTTTAGATGCAAGCTGGTACCAAGACGTTGTCCAGAAAGGTGGGCTTTGATTCAGGCTAGCCTCTGGGGCCATATCCCTTGTCCTTCTGACCCTTTTGCGGCTTGGCCGGTGCCAAGACTTAGGCAAGAAAGGAGGGATTTGATACCTGATAGACTCTGGGGCCATTTTCTTGGTCCTTTTGGTGTCAGGTTGGTGCCAAGATGTAGCCCAGAAAGGAGGGCTTTCATTCCAGATAGACTCTGGGGACACTGGACTGGTCTTTTTGGCCCTTTTAGGGCCTAGCTGGTTCTACGACTTAGCCCAGAAAGGAGGGCTTTGATACAGGCTAGATTCTGGGGCTATGTCCTGTCCTTTTGGTCCCTCTTGGGGCCAGGTTGGTGCCCATTCTTACCCCAGGTAGAAGTGCTTCGATACAGGCTAGACTCTGTGGCCATTTCACCGGTTCTTTTGGCCTTTTGTGGCCAGGCTGATGCCGAGTCTTAGCCCAGAAAGAAGTGCCTTGAAACAAGCTAAACTGGGGCCTGTTCCCTGTTTTTTCTGGCCCTTTTGGGGCCAGGCTGGTGCCAAGAATTAGCCCAGAAAGGACTACTTTATTTCAGGCTAGACTCTGGGGGCCCTGGCCTGGTCCTTTTGGCCCTATTTATTGGTTCAAACACTAGCACCAAATATGGACTGGCACCATCCCTCTCCAGCGTCCTAGTCCAAGTCCAGCCTCTTCTTGTCAGCTTCGGCAAGGTAGCAAAATTGCGCCTTGGCCCGTCCCCTGGAAAAAGCTCCCGTTAACACTACCGCCGGGGGGAAAATAAATCTAGTAGATTAGGCTATTGTAACGGCCGCTCACTGGCCTCTCCAAACAAGCTGTAAAACAGCTGCAGTTCATCCAGAACGCTGCTGCTCGGGTCCTGACCAGAACCAGGAAGTACCATCACATTAGTCCTGACTAGAACCAGGAAGTACCATCACATTAGTCCTGACTAGAACCAGGAAGTACCATCACATTAGTCCTGACTAGAACCAGGAAGTACCATCACATTAGTCCTGACTAGAACCAGGAAGTACCATCACATTAGTCCTGACTAGAACCAGGAAGTACCATCACATTAGTCCTGACTAGAACCAGGAAGTACCATCACATTAGTCCTGACTAGAACCAGGAAGTACCATCACATTAGTCCTGACTAGAACCAGGAAGTACCATCACATTAGTCCTGACTAGAACCAGGAAGTACCATCACATTAGTCCTGACTAGAACCAGGAAGTACCATCACATTAGTCCTGACTAGAACCAGGAAGTACCATCACATTAGTCCTGACTAGAACCAGGAAGTACCATCACATTAGTCCTGACTAGAACCAGGAAGTACCATCACATTAGTCCTGACTAGAACCAGGAAGTACCATCACATTAGTCCTGACTAGAACCAGGAAGTACCATCACATTAGTCCTGACTAGAACAAGGAAGTACCATCACTTTAGTCCAGACTTGAACCAGGAAGTACCATCACATTAGTCCCGACTAGAACCAGGAAGTACCATCACATTAGTCCTGTTCTCAGGTCTCTGCACTGCCCCCTGTGGCTCAGAGAAGAGACTTTAAAGCAGCTCTGCTTGTGTACAAGTCTCTCCATGGCCTAGCACCAAAGTACATCTTGGATATGTTAGTGCCATATGAACCATCTCGGATTCTGAGGACCTCAGGGACCGGCCTCCTGCTGGTGCCAGAGTCAGGACTAAACATGGACCGGCCTCCTGCTGGTGCCAGAGTCAGGACTAAACATGGGCCGGCCTCCTGCTGGTGCCAGAGTCAGGACTAAACATGGACCGGCCTCCTGCTGGTGCCAGAGTCAGGACTAAACATGGACCGGCCTCCTGCTGGTGCCAGAGTCAGGACTAAACATGGACCGGCCTCCTGCTGGTGCCAGAGTCAGGACTAAACATGGGCCGGCCTCCTGCTGGTGCCAGAGTCAGGACTAAACATGGACCGGCCTCCTGCTGGTGCCAGAGTCAGGACTAAACATGGACCGGCCTCCTGCTGGTGCCAGAGTCAGGACTAAACATGGACCGGCCTCCTGCTGGTGCCAGGGTCAGGACTAAACATGGGCCGGCCTCCTGCTGGTGCCAGAGTCAGGACTAAACAGGGACCGGCCTCCTGCTGGTGCCAGAGTCAGGACTAAACATGGACCGGCCTCCTGCTGGTGCCAGAGTCAGGACTAAACATGGACCGGCCTCCTGCTGGTGCCAGAGTCAGGACTAAACATGGGCCGGCCTCCTGCTGGTGCCAGAGTCAGGACTAAACATGGGCCGGCCTCCTGCTGGTGCCAGAGTCAGGACTAAACATGGACCGGCCTCCTGCTGGTGCCAGAGTCAGGACTAAACATGGACCGGCCTCCTGCTGGTGCCAGAGTCAGGACTAAACATGGACCGGCCTCCTGCTGGTGCCAGGGTCAGGACTAAACATGGGCCGGCCTCCTGCTGGTGCCAGAGTCAGGACTAAACAGGGACCGGCCTCCTGCTGGTGCCAGAGTCAGGACTAAACATGGACCGGCCTCCTGCTGGTGCCAGAGTCAGGACTAAACATGGACCGGCCTCCTGCTGGTGCCCAGAGTCAGGACTAAACATGGGCCGGCCTCCTGCTGGTGCCAGAGTCAGGACTAAACATGGACCGGCCTCCTGCTGGTGCCAGAGTCAGGACTAAACATGGACCGGCCTCCTGCTGGTGCCAGAGTCAGGACTAAACATGGACCGGCCTCCTGCTGGTGCCAGGGTCAGGACTAAACATGGGCCGGCCTCCTGCTGGTGCCAGAGTCAGGACTAAACAGGGACCGGCCTCCTGCTGGTGCCAGAGTCAGGACTAAACATGGACCGGCCTCCTGCTGGTGCCAGAGTCAGGACTAAACATGGACCGGCCTCCTGCTGGTGCCAGAGTCAGGACTAAACATGGGCCGGCCTCCTGCTGGTGCCAGAGTCAGGACTAAACATGGGCCGGCCTCCTGCTGGTGCCAGAGTCAGGACTAAACATGGACCGGCCTCCTGCTGGTGCCAGAGTCAGGACTAAACATGGACCGGCCTCCTGCTGGTGCCAGAGTCAGGACTAAACATGGGCCGGCCTCCTGCTGGTGCCAGAGTCAGGACTAAACATGGAGCGGCCTCCTGCTGGTGCCAGAGTCAGGACTAAACATGGACCGGCCTCCTGCTGGTGCCAGAGTCAGGACTAAACATGGACCGGCCTCCTGCTGGTGCAAGAGTCAGGACTAAACATGGGCCGGCCTCCTGCTGGTGCCAGAGTCAGGACTAAACATGGACCGGCCTCCTGCTGGTGCCAGAGTCAGGACTAAACATGGACCGGCCTCCTGCTGGTGCCAGAGTCAGGACTAAACATGGACCGGCCTCCTGCTGGTGCCAGAGTCAGGACTAAACATGGGCCGGCCTCCTGCTGGTGCCAGAGTCAGGACTAAACATGGACCGGCCTCCTGCTGGTGCCAGAGTCAGGACTAAACATGGACCGGCCTCCTGCTGGTGCCAGAGTCAGGACTAAACATGGACCGGCCTCCTGCTGGTGCCAGGGTCAGGACTAAACATGGGCCGGCCTCCTGCTGGTGCCAGAGTCAGGACTAAACAGGGACCGGCCTCCTGCTGGTGCCAGAGTCAGGACTAAACATGGACCGGCCTCCTGCTGGTGCCAGAGTCAGGACTAAACATGGACCGGCCTCCTGCTGGTGCCAGAGTCAGGACTAAACATGGGCCGGCCTCCTGCTGGTGCCAGAGTCAGGACTAAACATGGGCCGGCCTCCTGCTGGTGCCAGAGTCAGGACTAAACATGGACCGGCCTCCTGCTGGTGCCAGAGTCAGGACTAAACATGGACCGGCCTCCTGCTGGTGCCAGAGTCAGGACTAAACATGGACCGGCCTCCTGCTGGTGCCAGGGTCAGGACTAAACATGGGCCGGCCTCCTGCTGGTGCCAGAGTCAGGACTAAACAGGGACCGGCCTCCTGCTGGTGCCAGAGTCAGGACTAAACATGGACCGGCCTCCTGCTGGTGCCAGAGTCAGGACTAAACATGGACCGGCCTCCTGCTGGTGCCCAGAGTCAGGACTAAACATGGGCCGGCCTCCTGCTGGTGCCAGAGTCAGGACTAAACATGGACCGGCCTCCTGCTGGTGCCAGAGTCAGGACTAAACATGGACCGGCCTCCTGCTGGTGCCAGAGTCAGGACTAAACATGGACCGGCCTCCTGCTGGTGCCAGGGTCAGGACTAAACATGGGCCGGCCTCCTGCTGGTGCCAGAGTCAGGACTAAACAGGGACCGGCCTCCTGCTGGTGCCAGAGTCAGGACTAAACATGGACCGGCCTCCTGCTGGTGCCAGAGTCAGGACTAAACATGGACCGGCCTCCTGCTGGTGCCAGAGTCAGGACTAAACATGGGCCGGCCTCCTGCTGGTGCCAGAGTCAGGACTAAACATGGGCCGGCCTCCTGCTGGTGCCAGAGTCAGGACTAAACATGGACCGGCCTCCTGCTGGTGCCAGAGTCAGGACTAAACATGGACCGGCCTCCTGCTGGTGCCAGAGTCAGGACTAAACATGGGCCGGCCTCCTGCTGGTGCCAGAGTCAGGACTAAACATGGAGCGGCCTCCTGCTGGTGCCAGAGTCAGGACTAAACATGGACCGGCCTCCTGCTGGTGCCAGAGTCAGGACTAAACATGGACCGGCCTCCTGCTGGTGCCAGAGTCAGGACTAAACATGGGCCGGCCTCCTGCTGGTGCCAGAGTCAGGACTAAACATGGACCGGCCTCCTGCTGGTGCCAGAGTCAGGACTAAACATGGACCGGCCTCCTGCTGGTGCCAGAGTCAGGACTAAACATGGGCCGGCCTCCTGCTGGTGCCAGAGTCAGGACTAAACATGGAGCGGCCTCCTGCTGGTGCCAGAGTCAGGACTAAACATGGACCGGCCTCCTGCTGGTGCCAGAGTCAGGACTAAACATGGACCGGCCTCCTGCTGGTGCCAGAGTCAGGACTAAACATGGACCGGCCTCCTGCTGGTGCCAGAGTCAGGACTAAACATGGGGAATCTGCGTTTCAGTTTTATGCAGCTAAAATCTGGAACATTCTTCTTGAAGATGTGAGACAGGTTCTACTCTGACAATGTTCACATCTAAGCTAAAAACAGTTTTGTTTCGCTGTGTTTGACTGAAAGGGTTTCAGATTTGCACTCTTCTTCTTTATTTGCATTTCTTTCCTGTTGTGTGTTAGCTTATTGAAACCATGCCACAGCGAACGTGTGCTGTAATCAAAGCTAATGGTGATCCTACCACATATTAGAGCAGGTGACCTTTTTTTTTTGAACTGGCAATTGTACTTCCAAATTTACAGCCTTTGTCATTAGCTAATTGCATACATTCAAATTGCAATTCTAATTCCATTGCATTGAATCCTGCCGTCCTAAACTAACTGTCCTGCTGGGTAAAAACCTTGTTCTTGAACAGATACAGGCGGAATGCCCCTTACCCTAATGCCAGGTGATCCATGTTCAATGACATTCAAGCAGCTGGAAAACAAATCACCTATAGCGCCCATACAAGGCCAAAGTTCATATTTCATACACAGCTCACATTTACCAATCCATAACCCATGCACAGAAGGTGGAACAGGTCTAATGAAACAGTGACGTTTGTTCTCTCTGGATCCTCACACAGCGTCGTACACTTGATATTAATATTCAACAAGCAGATATAAGAGACATAGTTCATTTATATCTGAGGCATTAGAGCGGACGTGGCCCTCTAATGTGATGGAGAGACAATCTGCGGCAGGCCAATGGTGATGAGGGGTGAAAGGTCGCCGCTGGTAATCATCCATAAGTGTAATTTGCCGCTGCGATGACGAGCGCCAACGTTCCCTGTCTGGTCCGCTTTTGTCTTCCTGTTCAGAATAAATCACATCTCATTTAGAGCCAGACAGTGTCCAGCTATTGTTCAGCCCTACCGCTCTTTTTGTGTCAAAAGGAAGTGTTTTTATGGTTGAATCGAAGCAAAAAAAAAGGAAATAAGGTTAATTGGGATGTTTATGGTGACATACCGTAAAGAGCAGGTGGGAAACATGGACTTACTATTGGACCAGAAGTCAACAGACCCTTTTCTTTTATTAATATTGCAATGAAAGGGTTATGGTTGGTTAGATTAATGAATTTGTTTTTATGGCTGTTATGGCTGATAGATATGTCCTCTGGGATTTAACTGATAAAATAAAATCTGTGGGGGAGAGATGAAGAGTAAAACGCATCATTGAAAATGAGTCCATTGAGCGCTCTTTGCATCTAACTTCAGAACCTTTTATTCTCCACAAAGCAGAATGCACTTCACACATGTGCAATAGGCTCCTCCCCCTGGGGCCAGGACTCCCCTGAAAAAGAGATTTAACATCTCAGTGGAACTTTACTGGTTAAAAAAGGTCAATAAGTACGCTGTTAGCATGCTAGTTGTTGTTAGCTTTACATCGATGGTAAAACTCGCTTTGGTCTCAGAAAGTTGTGAAAAAAACTCATTGTTGTGAATAATTAGGACGCTCAGAATTAGGAAAGTGAGCGATAACTTTGAACTGCCGAAAAAAGTTTGAAATGATTTTTTTCACGTTTTTAAGACAGTAGGTCCAGCAGCATTTGAGTTTATTCAGAAAATATTTGGAACTAAAAGTTTTTACAAGAAGTAGACCTGGTCACATAATGTGGTATCAATAGAGTTAAATGAAACAAAATAGCCGACAAAGTTTTAAAAAACTGGCAAAATGTTTCATTTGATTTATAAGAAATGTACCTCTAATTTGTCAGTAAAGCTCTAATAATGGGAAATTATTATCAATCTGAAAATGGACAAATTTATCGGACAGAAGCGGTAACGGCATCTGAGGCAAAGACGTGCCAGATCACTGCAAATGCAACAGAATTTCCAGTGCAGAAAATGTATTTCGACTGATATATTTTAAAATTTGGCTGTTCTGCACGTTCCGTCCTCTTGTCTTTTCTGTTGATGTCCTGGTGTTCTCCTGCCAGCTCCAGCCTCCAATTCAATCCTCCGTCTGTTATAAATAAGATCTGAGTTGGTCCAACAACATTAGATGATATCAATATCTCAGCCCAGAGGGTGAAGTCGTGTTAATCAATACTCCACAGGCTGGTTATATGAAATCCTATTGACTTAACTCCAAAGGTTAGCTGCAGAAACAATCTTTAGATGCCATTCCAAATCCATACACATACATTTCCTTGCATTATCCCTCCGGCAC
The DNA here is from genome assembly GCF_026437365.1 of Eucyclogobius newberryi. NCBI lineage: Eukaryota > Metazoa > Chordata > Actinopteri > Gobiiformes > Gobiidae > Eucyclogobius > Eucyclogobius newberryi. Next base: position 33,896,373 of record NW_027315746.1, on the reverse strand, counting down.
TGAGGTTCTTTGTATAACAAGAGCAATACTAGCCACTTTACATCATGCCAACTATTTGCAGCTCTTATTAACACAACTTAATATAATACATTTGTGCCATTTCTGCAAACAAAGCGGCAACACTGATCACTTTTAATTATACAGTGTGTTATATTAAGAAATGTTCGAAATAATAAAAGTAATTGAGATGATACAAATATTTTAATCTACCTTACATTTATCTGAGAATCCAAAAGGTTTCAATACATAGAGTAAAATTAGGGCTACCCGCACTGGTCTGCGGAAAGTATCGGCAAGAAATCTGATTTTACCAGACGCCGCAGCAGTCTGGTTTTCATATCATTCAAAATGCTCTAAATTGTTTGCTTGGAAGCTTAGAATACAGCCAGACTGGGCCTCGTACAGACCAAATCTCAACTCTCCCAAATGTAATTACGTTGATCAGACAGGATTTATGAGCAAACGACAAACACAAGACAACATAAGACGATCCTTACACATAATGAGCCAAATACAACAAAACCAGAATCAGAATCAGAAAAGGTTTTATTGCCATCGTCAAAGAACAGAATTCACAAACATAGGAACTTGTTTTTGTGATTCGGTGCAACATAAAACAATGAACAACGGTAAAACAACCTATATATGTCAAAAAGAAATCAGCTATAAGATAAAAATAGGCTTTGTGCAGTTAAAAAACAAAGAGCACCCAAACGCCGGCGCAGCCTTCAGCGGCGCCATCTTGCAAGAAATCTGCTGAAACAAAGCAATCATAATAAGCCTGAACGCTGAATAAGTTTTTGATTCTGTTAGCTGGGCAATTTATTTAAAGTGCTGCTTTCGAATAGGTTATTTAATTATGAAAAAAATGTTGGGGCAACATCTAAAAGGAAAGCTGCAAGCGGCAGGAAAGGCCATACGCCGTCAGAAACCGCCTTGTCACAAACCGCCCCTGCCCTGCCATTTCCCCAACAGCGCCATCGAAAAGGATGTAGGTTTAACATCAGACAGAACAAAAGTTTGAAAACCATTAGCAAGCAATTAATGATGGCCACGCCCACATCATATACAATGATTAATCATGTTTCATGTCTTAAGATGGTTTGTTTACTTGACAATATCTTGAAATTGGATAACTTCAGGAAAAAAACAAGTGGATATTGTTTTTCTATGGATCCTTACGGACAGACTGAGTACAGAAAGAACGCAGATTCGTCCGTCATAAACAGCAAACAGGACATGCGTTTGTAAAAGTTGAGACTTTTTAACAAACTATTGGCAATTGCTTTTCGGGGCAAATTATTCAATGTAAATCAATGACATATTCGTTTCATTGAGAAAATAATCTTTAAAATGGTGTATAGCTTGCTGGTATTGACCGCGGTAATAAAAGTGATTATGTAATAGAACTTTTGAAATATGGTAACCGCCGGGCGCGCAGGTGGATGGTAACAGGTTTTAAGTCAATAATATTTAATTTTATTATTCAATAGTCAGAGGTTTTGGCGAAACCGAGGAAAGTTTGACAAGAGCTAAGCCCTGCCCCATTCCTTTTGCACATGCACAAAAAGTAGGCCAAGCCCCGCCCCTTCACCAAATACTTTTTTAATAATTATGATAATTTTTGTATAGAAATTGGACTTGATTGTTAAAAAAAAAATGTCTTGGTATTGAAATCATGTTAACAGTTTAGTATTGCGACAACACAGCTCTAAGCCAGGTCAATACTAGGACTAAGGCCGTTGGCGCTCACCAATACCTCGTCACAGCTTTATCATTGCCCACAAAACACTTTGTTTGGAAACAACCTTATTTCACCCTCAAAGAGAAGACTCCATTTAATCTCAATTACTGCGCTAGTTCGATGAACCAGTCTGAGCTTTGGGAAAGGGGCCAGATGGTGATTTAAATACGGCACCAGGGACTCCTCATTAGAGCAAACAAGCAGGAGTGCAGTGATTGGATGGCTACATCACACAGGAGGAAAAAGTACTCAAAACTTAGTCATGATGGACCAATCATCCAAAAACAGAAATTCACTCAGGCAGCATTTCGCTCAAGCACATTTTAAACCAAGAGGAAGGTTTGCTGGTTCAAATTCACACAGCATCCAACTGGCACTAACGACTCACACTGGTCACCACTCACACTGGTCACCACTCACACTGGTCACCACTTACACAGGTCACCACTCACACTGGTCACCACACTCACACTGGTCACCACTCACACTGGTCACCACTCACACTGGTCACCACACTCACACTGGTCACCACACTCACACTGGTCACCACTCACACTGGTCACCACTCACACTGGTCACCACTCACACTGGTCACCACTTACACAGGTCACCACTCACACTGGTCACCACTTACACAGGTCACCACTCACACAGCTTATCACTCACACTGGTCACAATTCACACTGGTCACAACTCATCACTTTTCTCGAGGTTCACCACCTGCTTGTCTCCATGGAGATACATTTATTTAATGCCACACTGTGAAACATTCTAGGTAAAGTTAAAACAATTCCACGGAGACCAGCCAGTGGTGTTATTTTGTGGTAACGTATCTAATTTATCTGTAGATAAAATGAAAAGCTAAAAATGTTTCCAGTAAAATCTGAAGGTTTTATCAGTCATAATATACTATTAAATACACAAATGCAGTAACATTTATTATAATCTTTTAATCCAGGCTCAGAAATCACATTTTGTGATATTTGTGGTTAATCTTAGTTTCTCGATGGAAATCATGTTTGCTTAAATTCAGGAATTAATTTTTTTTTGTTTTTTTAAGTGTCTCTAGCTGCCTTAAATATGTGTTTGAAGAGCCTGCTCTCTGAAACTAACACAGCCTAGTTGTTAACAGTGAGGATCTGTTGCTAAGTGTCCAATCTGCAATGAAATATTTCTAATTGTGTGGAAAATTGTGGCTCTGCAGAAGTTCTCTGATGACTCTGTCATCATCCAACTCATTACGGATGACGATGATGTGGATTCAGTGGACTGGTGCAGAACCAACTCATCAGCAGGTTAAGACCAGGAAGATGGTGGTGGACTTCTGCAGGATGCCAGGCTACTGCCCCCTCACCAGTGAACACCTAGGAAAGGAACATTGAGAGAGTCCCTGAGTCCCTCTGAACCACAAACGGGACTGGACTCACAGCACAGCACTGTACAGGAAGTACAGTCGGCTGCATCATGGAGGGGGAGAGGAAGAGGCTGGACAAGGTCATCAAGAAGTCCTGCTCCATCCTGGACTATCCCCTGGCCTCAGTGCAGGAGGTGGGGGACAGAAGGGTCCTAACTGAACTCAGGTCTATTCTGAACCATGAGTGCCCCTGCAGGACGCCCTTTCTGCTCTATGTCTCGCCCCCTGCAGGACGCCCTTTCTGCTCTATGTCTCGCCCCCTGCTGGACGCCCTGTCTGTTCTAGGTCTTGCTCTCTGCAGGTCATTTCTTCTGCTGCTGTCAGACTTTACAATGAACACTGCTAACACTGTTAACGTGCGTTCACACCGCGGCGTCCAATTTGCGCCCGACACACGAGTTGAACACCTGTACATTTGAAGGCCGACGCCTCGGACGCGCATCCCAAAAATAAACTCACCAGCAGACGCACATCCGAGGCGTCCAGCTCAGTGCTCAGTGGAGGGGTTGTTGTGTTTCTGTAGCTGTGCGATGGAAGAACAAGTGGAGAAAGTAGCTTTGGTGCACTAGCTTTACAAAAGTAAGTTTAGAGTTTAGTTAATATTTTTTTTATTGTTGCATTTGTTTTGGGTCTTCTTCCGGGTCGTTACTGGAGCGTAATCTCTGATTGGCTGCTGCAGAAAAGTAGAGCTTTGTTCAACGTTTCTGCGTAGGACGCTTTGGAGTCTTTGGAGTCTTTGGATGCTCTGGATGTACATCCACTTAGACTTTGAATGTAAACTGGACGCTTTGGCCTTTAGCCCTCAACATGTGTCATTCGTCTGTTAAAATCCAGTGCAATACTGTAACATACAGTTCTTACTGAGGTCAATGTATTTGTTCTTTATTCTGTCCATAGTCTGCACTGTACATAATCATAGACATAATCATATGTTGTATATATTATTATAACACTACAATTAAGTCTTGTTATTCTGTCCATATGCTGCACTGTTTATAATCTTGCAATATTATTTGTGCGGCGCTGCACTGGACTTTCCCCACTGTGGGACAGATAAAGATTCTCTTTTGTCTTATCTGAAGGACTGAAGGTTGTTCCATATACTTGTGTCAAATTGACAGAATTCAATTTGCTTTTGCCATGAAACCTACCTGAACAAGGGATTACACAAGCACCTTAACCGTATCTTTCCAGAAGTCAAAGATTCCACTTCTCGCAGCTTGGCAACTTCAACAGCCTTTGTTCTTATCCTGATTCAAACTTGCAGAGAGTAAATCAGTTCTCGTCTTCTCTGTTTCATCAGAGCTCTTTCTGGTGCTCCTCTCTTCAGACGCATCGAGCTCAGAGTTAGTTCTTTTACTTATGCTTGCACGGTCATTAGCTCAGGCCACGCTGCACAATAACTCAAAGAGGAGAATATTTTCCTTTAGAAAACAGTGGCTGACCTGTGGGCCTCTCTGGCTGCACTGCAGTGGAGAACATGTCTGTGAAGTGACAGTCACAGAAGCAGCAGCCTGAGCACAACAGCATCTTTATCTCCTCTGGGTCCGAGCACCTTCTGCACATTTATAGCATGAGAAAAAGCTTTTAACCCAAAGAAAACAAATGGATTATGCTGGAAAAATAGAAACCATGGAAATAATGTTTATAATGTTTGCCAGTGATGTCTGCTGGCTGATATACTCAATATGCTACACACACACACACACACACACACACACACACACACACACACACACCTGTGCCTGTATTTCTGTGCCACAGGACAGTCCCAGAACACCTGGTAATGGTGGGCCCTGGCTGCCACAGTTTCTCCAGCATTTAGCATTTCCTTGTGAAAAGTGGGCAGTTTTCCATGGTGTTGTGAAAAAACTTCATCATTCTTTTCCAACAGAACACTTTGCAAGTTTGTGGTCCTCCACTGGGATGTACACATATTTTCCCATTCTTCGTCAATCAAAACAAAGTTACTCTCTTTCATTTATTTTTAACATATTTGGTAGGGCCGCTGTCCAATTTGTTAATAGTTTATACAATTTAGATATTGTTCCCCTTGAAAGTTCAGATTTATAAGCTTTAATACATATTTCTGTCAGAGGGTTGTAGTTGTTATTAATGCTTCTGACCTAGAAAAGTTCAGTTTCTCCAAGTCATAGGATTCTTACAACATTTCAAAGCTTTTCATGTGATTATCTTTTACAATCTGGTAGAAAATCTTTATACCTTTTATTATCCAGACTAAATCTCAGATCTGTGCTGGTGCAAAACTCATAAGCCAGTTTAAGATTTTAACACCACGTTCAGTTTGTATGTTTTAATCAGCTTCTTCCATGTTGTAAGTACAGATTTTTTAAGGGTTCCTAACTTCCTCCAAATGACTCAATGGTTTGTCCTCTGCCAGTGAGGCCTGCACAGGAACCATCGGCACAACATTACTCTCAATATTTTTCCATTGAGCTTCATATTCTGGTCACACCAGTACGGCATTATTTGAGCAAAAGCCATTTTTCAAAAGGTGAACCTCTTTTTTCTTTTGAATGTATTATTTTAATTTGTACTATATGTACTAGTAAGTAATAGTACCTTGAATAGAGTGCCTTGACATATAATCAAAGCTCTTTTACATCTTCTTCTACTCCAAACCTGGTGTTGATTATTAATTTTCCTCGATTTAATGGAATGATATGTAAATCCATTGCACTTTGTAAAGGAGGAGTATAAAGTTGATACACAGCACATATGCACACTGTGTGAGGCCCAAGATCACAGGAATGCAGCAGCTCCTGTGTTGTTTTTGAATCCATAAATCACTGCCTGACTCATTCTGAGGGTGGTGATCATCACAGCTACATGCTTACAGTGGAATCTCAGGGCAAGATAGCTTTTGTTTATTTCCCCATTCTCACTGCTGCACGTGCGCTAACACAAATCCTGATGACAGAACACCTGAGTGAGAGAAAGCCATGTTTGTTTTTCACAATTATTTTAAGTTCTAAAACATGAGATGCCAAAGCAACGATACAAAAGAGCAAGTTTAAAGGCCGAAAACGATACAAATAATGCAGAATATGTGTCCTTTAACAGATCTAATTTGAACATTTTCACTTCCCATTAGTTGAATTTCAGTCAAATGTGCGATTTCTAAATGTACAGTTACATGAACAGATGCTGAGGTTTTATTTAGCACTTGTCCCAGTATTAATATCTGGATTATAAGGTAGCTCCCACTCCCAGTCCTTATCAGCTGCCACACAACCCAACCTCGGTCAAATACGTGCGGAATCATCTGTAACTCTCTCCTCACACATGGATTCAATTGACTTTTGGAGCCTTTAAGTGGCAGTACCCAGATAACATTACCCAGCACACATTGCTCGCACACTCTGCATATGTGCAACTCTTTATCAGATTTCATTAACTGGAATTATACTGTGACTGCTCCAATTGTACAAGAAGCTCGATTCGTTGCAAATGTGCTGGCTTGTTCCTCTGCAGAAAGTCTTACGTAACCCTTTTTCACTTCACGTAGATGTCTGCTAAACCCGGCCAGCCGCAGAATCAACTTTCTTTGCTAACTTTTGGAGAAAGTGGCTCTTTTGTGCACATAAGCTTTTATATTGTCAGGAACTTTATTCTTGATGGGACAAACCACCTGGGGGTGAATATAATACATTTTGAACATAAGGTGAACAGCCATTATTCTATCATGGAGACACTAAAGGTGCAAGCCATTAGTGATATCTACTGACAGCAAAAACATTACAATGAGGAAATAAACAAAAGCTAGCCTGCACACAGTTGTAATGTGATTTGAGCCATACATGTTCAGAACGAGTCTGGTGATTATTAATTTACAGCATAGGAGAATAATTAATGAAACAAGTAAAGAGAATGAAGCTAAATACAACTACAAGAATATTTGATTAAAGAACAAAGTTAGAGCATGTTGAAAAGCACAGAAATGTCAGTTTTGCTTTATGTGTCCGTTGAAAACAGACGAGATTCGAGGATTAGTATGAGCTGATTATAGGTTTACAGAAGCATGTGTGGAAGTGTTTTTGAGAACAGTACCACAATACAACATGGTTCATTTTGCATAAGGTATGTCTTTTTAAAGCTATATTGATTAGTCCCTTTTCTATAATATATCGTTGTATCCATAGTGACACTAAGAGTACGTTTCCGGAGCTTGGGTGTTGTTTTGAGGGACTTGATTCGGAGGTGAGGAGGAGCTGTGCCCTGGTCTGATGCAAACGGATTGAAACTCAAATGTGTCCTCACTTTACACACACAAGCACACAAACACACACAAGCACACAAACACACACACCTAACTAGGACACACAAAATAACCTTTTCTCAAACTTTTGCTGTAACTTGGATGGGTGACCTCAGCTACGTCGAAGAGAAAGTTGATGCAAGTAAAAGAAAATTCCAAGATATACAGAGATTTGTGACTTTTTGTCATTCGTCCAAATAATGAAAGGAATAAAATGATTCAAATTCAAAGGTTCAAATTCTCTGAGATTCGGAGGGTTTGACTGAAAATGCACACACCACCAAACTCTACTGCCGGCGGGAAATTTGCATTGAAACTAACGGGATTGGCAGCGATTAACCACATTTATTGCAGTTTAAAAGATTGTGCACAGGGATGGACAAATGATTTAGGAAAGGAGAAAACTGGAGCCTTTTAGTGACTTGACAAAGCTCCAGACTAAAGGGAGATTTCTGTAACTTCTGTACTGCAGTGAATCACTATGTTAAGCTAAGTTTTTACAGTATCGATGTATTTCTGTATTAATCAATCCAAAAACAGTTGTGCCAGATCAGAGTCGCTAATTTAGAGGTTTTGTTATTTACTGCTTCATTTAATGGCAAAGATAAACTCCAAAAGCTAAACTTAAGGCCTGTTACCGTTCATCATCACTACTTCTTCCCTGCTGTAACGTCATCCTCAGCAGCTTTAGTCATGAGGTGCAGGAGGTGACCCACTTTACAAAATAATCTTGTTATTTAGCGTTAGCGTTAGCCCCAAAACTACTTCTTCTACTACTACAAACTGAATATAGAGCATGGAGTGAGTGCTGAGAGTCTATAGCAGATCAATGCTGCGTGGCACAGCAGCTCAGCGTCAGAACGCATCGATCTGTAAAGCTGCCTGTATTTGTCTGAGTCAAAGATGATGACCCTCAAACAGCACAAATCAACTGCAATATCCTCACAGCACAAAGGTCCACAGCCTGAGCAGCCTCCCGCCTTTTAACAGCTCAACTTATTTATACTTGGCTTAAAACTATTTACTCATGTCAGAATGTTTGTGTTTTGAACAAAACTTAAAGAACACATATTTTGGATTATATGTATTGTCCTTATCCTCCTTGTTTTGTCTGCAGGAGACAAAAGATTACTTAAAAATGTAAGAATCAATCTGAATACAACTCTTTAATGACAAGGGGAACAATATATGATGATTAAAAGCTCCTATAAGTCAGTTTGAGATGATTGGTCTCCTTTAACATTAGGAGTAATACAATAACATCTAATACAAATCATTTATGGAATACATTAAAGTTGCTAGCAGAGAAAATAAACTAGTTGTTATACTTGTGGCAATATAAACGCTTATACTTGTACATGTCCACTAGGGACGTAACGGTCCATGTGGGCTTAGTGAATTGTACAGCCCGTGTTGCCAAGTCTGTGATTTTCCTTGCAGAATTGGGTGGATTTTTAAGAGCTGCCGCGGGTCAAAACTATTGTCTGTGGGTTTGGCCAGAGCAATTTTCCTTGTAAAATATATACAATTTAGAATACACCTAATGAAAGTCCTGAATTTCAGTGAAAAATCCTCATATTCAAAAGCGTCCGTGCTCTGTACAGCTTCAGTTTGTTTGCGAGGGAGGGGGGGGGCAGGTCTGTGTCACGGGGGAAGAGCTAATTTCATAAATATAGTCAAAAATACAGCCGTGCCAGACATTCTTCGGGTTTTGGGTGTTTTTTCAGATGCAGGTTTGGCTGCTGAAGCCTGGCATCCCTGGTTCAGCCCCTGTGTGTACCAGATCAATAGTATTTTACAACTTTCTTGGCTTGTTATTAATCAGCGCTACTGTCTGAGAGTTTGTATTACCTGATTCAGTGCTCTTAAAGTCTTCAAAACAGCAGCGCATTACACCACATGTGGCTCTTACGCATGGCTCGTTTGAGTAGATTTCTGCGCAAACTTCTGCTTCCAAATTCACATGTCATTTCCAGCCATTGTGGTGTGCCAGTTCAGTCCCAGAGGCTCAAGAAAGCTGACTCCCTGTGGGGACTCCCTAAATGCTCGGGATTTCATTCTGGGGCAACAGTTTGTCTGTTTAACTTGGAACACTAGTCCTACCTGCAGTAAAATGCTGAGTACCTTGCAGGTGGATCACTTCCTGACGGACCAAAGGCAGTGTGTGTGGCTGGGACTATCAGCACAGGAGCTCCACAGGGCTGTGTACTTTCTCCCCTGCTCTTCTCCCTGTACACAAACTGCTGCACCTTCAGCCACGACTCCATAAAAAGGTTTGCGGATGACACCACCCTCATCGGTCTCATCTCATCTACAGGAGGGAGGTGGAGCAGCTGGTGTCCTGGTGCAGCAGTAAAAACCTGGAGTTCAACGCCCAGAAGACAGTGGAGATGATCGTGGACTTCAGGAAAGTCACAGCCCCCCAGCCCCCCCCTCACCATCTCAGACTACCCCATCTCCACTGTGGACTCCCTCCACTTCCTCTGCATCATCATCACCCAAGACCTCAAGTATGAGCCCACCATCAGCTCCCTCATCAAGTTTTTGAGCCGATATTGATATCCAATGTCTTATTGTTGCGCTAAATGATATTTGGCGATACCAATAATAATGCTACAAATGTATGGGAAGTTATTTTACAAAATGTTTGTATCTGTGGTATAAAACTATTTCTGGCATAAACATGTCAACACACAGCCATATTTTATTTAGCTTGAATAGCCTCCTATGTCTATGAGTCCGTTGTTTCTTAATTTTGATGATTCCATTTTCTCCTCAATATCCCTTTGAGGATGAATAACATTCATTCTGATTCTGTTGTGTCTCTGAGCAACACGCTTTCACCCTCATTACCCACGGTAAATTACAGGTTGCTGTTTAAAACCTGCAAAAATACTATGTGACTGGTTCATTGTTGCCACCTCAGACACACAATAGATAAATACATGTAAATAAAGCTCTTCTTTCCGTGAGCGCTGACAGATAAGTGCAGGTGTGGAATATTTACCAGAATAACTCATAAGTCAGGACACAGGATGTGAGAGACATAAATAACCCAGTCCACCGCTGCAATACTAAGCGCTGCATCAGACTCCCGCCGCAGCAGTGCCATATATTCTTATCCACCTCTCATAGCAGCTCACATCCACTGCATTGTAACTAAATCTGATATAGTTTCTGCAAAAAAACAGGTTTGGTCCATCTCTGCATATGACTTCACAGCAGTCAGTGGCTCATATATGTTAAGATTTAGTGTCTTACATGTTTTGTGATTTAAGATGAGAACCTGAGTAAGTAACACAATATAAACTTTAGCTTGTTTACTAAGTGTTAACACTAATCCCCAAAACTAAACATGTAAATGCATCTGCAAATGTTTCCCACTGAGTAGAATGGTTGTAAAAAGGAAGGAGAAGTTTGTTTATACTTAGAGGACATATTGTAACGGTTTATAGGCTGAACCACAAAGCAGAGCCACGAGACCGAGGAAGGTTTAACAGTTGATTTTACTCAAGTTAATGTGGCAGGCCGTGGGGAAAAGGAGCAGGCCAACTAACTGTAGCTGGAGCACAAAGCAGGAGAAAGATGACACTGGGAGCTGAATAACACTAACTGGAGGAAGACACGCAAAGGTCCTGGACAAATGAGGTGTTAGCAGAAGCAGGTAGCGTCAAAAACAAGGTGGCTACGAAAGCGCAAAAACTCCGGCAGCACTCCCGAATGTGACTAGCCCCCGTTCTAAGAATGTCCGGGTGCTGAGCATAGAAATCATGCATGAGTGCAGGGTCCAAGATCCGGGAGCGGCAAACCAACAAGTGCGCCTCAGGATTGTAAGCCTCTCAAGTGCACCAAGAACTGCCAACCCCCGGTGTTCAGTTATTGGACTTCTGTGCTAGCCACGGATTGTCCATAACGAACACCATGTTCAAGCACAAGGTCCATCAGTGCACGTGGCACCAGGACACCCTAGGCCGGAGACCAATGATCGACTTTGCTGTCATGTCATCTGACCTCTGACCACTTGTCTTGTACACTCGGGTGAAGAGAAGGGCAGGGCTGTGAACCAATCACCACCTGGTGGTGAGTTGGATCCGCTGGCGGAGGAGGAAGACGGACAGACTTGGCAGACCCAAGCGCATTGTGCAGGTCTGTTGGGAACGTCTTGCGGAGCCCTCTGTCAGCCGGGTCTTCAACTCACACTTCCGGGAGAGCTTCTTTCAGATGCCGGGGGAGGCTGGGGACATTGAGTCCGACCATGTTCTAGACCTCCATTGTCAATGCGGCTGCTCTGAGCTGTGGTTGCAAGGTCTCGGATACATGTCGTGGCGGCAACCCCAGGAACTCAGTGGTCAACACCAGAAGTAAGGGATACCATCAGGCTGAAGAACCATCAAGCTGAAGAAGGAGGCCTATCACCAGTGCACGTGGGACACCTCAGGGCTGCCCTTTGTCACCGGTTCTGTTCATTGTTTTTATGGACAGAATTTCTAGGCGCTGTCAGGGGTTGGAGGGTGTCCGGTTTGGGGACCACAGGATCTCATCTCTGCTGTTTGCAGACGATGTTGTCCTGATGGCTCCATCAAACCTGGACCTGCAACCAGAAAAAGGTGGCTTGCCCTCTCCAGGTTGGTGGGGAGTCCTTGCAAACCACAACACTTATTTTATGCTATAATGAATGTTTAACCTTGTCACAACAGTTGTGTTTTGATTGATTCCTTCATGTTTGATCATTCTGTGTTGTCCTGCAACTGAGGCATGGGTGCTCAGAAAAATCCTGTTTTCACCTATCCCTCACATCCCTGTACTTAGTTATGATTATTTTAATAACTATGATACATTCAGAGTTCTAAAATGCCACGTAGCCACAACATTTGGATCATATTATCCTGGTGGAGGACACACACTTTTTGTGCCACCCCTGTATGAGCCATCGTCAGACCACCCTGGTTACGCCACTGTAAAGTACAGAACTGGATGTGTCCTTTGCACAAATATTTAGGGGTTGAAAAACTCGACACCAAATTATATATAAAAGTTAGATTTAGAGCGAGACACTACTGGCAACACAGGTTTGTTCTCTCAACAAAAAACGTTCATGTGGAAACAAAAACATTGTCATAATTTGCACAATATTGTCAATATTGCCAATTTGCACCTAAAGATGTTTTATTATATCATCGAATTCACGGAACTTTGTAACTTCAAAGGCTGTTTTCTTCAAATGCATTTTTCTCCCACAGAGACATAAAGGTCAGCCCTTAAAGTAGCACCTCCTCACAATAAACTTTACAACCTTAGACTCAGCAAAATTTTGACTGTACGGGTGGATGTATTGGTAATTCTAAACCTGATTTATTAAGGGTTTGACTCCAAAAATGTAGGATGTTTTTTTTTGTTTTTGTCAAGTCTAGTCTTTTCAGATTTATATCCAAAATATGTATTTACATGATATACCTTATTTGATAAATGAAAATAATACCATAATTGCCTAATACTGTACATGGTCTTCCTCCGCCACGCCTGAATGACTTTATTCACTTCAGATGTGGAGCAGGTGACAGAGGAACCAGAGCTTCTACTCGAGGTGACGGGGCAGTTCTTTTGAGACGCAGCCTTCAGTCAACAGGTGCTGTCAGTCAAAGGCACAGAGACTCGGAACAGCCTCCCAGCCGCTCTCAGAGACAGAATCTGAAGTGTTGTTTAACCCTAAGGTTGTCATTTGTATTGAACGTGTGCTGTGGATGTGTTAAATGTTGTTTTCTGTCCTGACCTGCCAGGGAAAGTACAAGAAAAGTACAAGAAACAGGTGGAAAGTAGTCCCATTGTATGCACGTTAATATGAGCTTTCCCTTTTAAATTAATACATCTAAAAAAATCTAAAACAGAAATGATAAAGTTTGAAATAGATATCTTTACATCACATGTAGTGCCTCGCCTTCAAAGACACTTTCTTACTCCATATTTTCTGAGAAACTAAAAGCACACTGGAGGGAAATGAGCTTCTAACCATATCTCTCAATGAACTCTAAAGATCTCCCCTCAAGTAGATGACCACTTACAACATACCAGCAAATGCTCTCCATCCAGAAGTGGAAACCTGGACGACACTCTGCATGTGAGAGCCCGCTTCTCTGTGCTTAAAAAGAGGCTTAGCACTCAGGCATTGAGAGCGGCACTTTTAGAGTGCGAGAGGTCTGGCTAATTCCCAAAAATCGCTAATTTCACTCATTATTAGGCTGAAGTAGTGGGAGGAACACGGCGAATAATTGCCAGCGGGAACAAAGACATATTCAATTTACTCATATCCAGATGAAGAATTCAGAGGGGAGGGGGGGGATCCTCTTCTGACGATTCCTATAATTACCGATCTCCCTGGACCCTCTGCTGTGCTTTTAAATGAAAGGCTAAGGCATTTGAATACAGGAACTACTCCACACAGTCATTGAGAACCTACTCCACTCTGCGCTTTTTAATCCCATCATTTTGGCTCATTATGGTTAGTGGCTTGCCTCTTACATGAAGGTAAGAGGGGGCATTTCATTCACCGGGCTAAAGAAAAGTGTGGCATTATGTGAGAAGAGTAAGTGAATGGGGATTAAGAGGGTGTTAAATGGAGAAAGGTGCAGCACTTTCAAAATGCTATACAGGAGGTGGTTCCAATACAAGCCATCAACAATGACATATTCACATTATTGCATTTATATTTTCTCATTGCCCAATTCTAGTGATATAGGGTGATTATAATCATAGGGTAATTATACAATAACCCTACAATTTGCTGTCTGCATCTGATTAATGAGTTTTATTCTCTGAGAAACAGAAAGTGCCCTGTTAGCATGCTAGTTGTTGTTAGCTTTTCCATGATGGTAAAACTCTGTTGCAAGAAGCACTTATAAACTCACTGTGGTGAATGATTAGGCTGCTCAGAAAGCAAATAGAAAGTGAACATTACATGTGGACAGCTGCAAACTGTTTAGAATGTTCAGTTTTTAATGTTTTTTTGCCCGTAGGCTTTATTAGACAGGACAGATGAGCGTGAAATGGGGAAGAGAGTGGGGGAGGTGCAGTGAATTGTCAGAGCCGGATTCAAACTCATGACACTGCAGCCGGCTGCACATGGAGCCTGGCATATGTGCTGCCGCCTTAACCACTTGACCACTGGGCAGCACTGTTTTTAATTTTTTTAAGACAGTGAAGCTACTTTAACCATGTTAAACTTGAGTTCCTTCATCATTATCTTGTATGTTGATTGATTCCTGCATTTTTGAGTAATCCTGGAGGGAAACTGAGGTTCGGGTGCTCAGAAATAAAACCTGTTTTCACCTACCCCCTATCCCCGCCCGCATCCTGTATATAGATATAGTTGTCAGTTTGTCATAGTGGGGGGCATGGTGAATTATGTGTATTTTACGGACAAATAATTCAACTCGAGTCACAACTGAGTCTTGTTGATGTTGTGACTTTTCACCAGAAAAGTAAAGTGATTCTTCTGTACATTTAAAATACAGCAGGGTGCATTTAGCCCGCAGCTACTGTTAGCATTCTTGAATATATATGCAGTTTTTGCTCTTATGCTCTTCCGTGTCTCTGTTTCTGCGTTTGGCACAATATGACGTACAACATAATTATGCTCTGTGTTTGCTCTGGAAGCTGTTGAACGATGGGACAGAGCAGTGGATTGGCACGTCCCTTGTACGGGCACTTCCAGTTCACTTAAAGGTTGAATGGACGATTTTTTTGGCCCAAATCTGAGTCTTATTTCCTCGTGGCGTGGACTGTCGATTAGTCCTGCCACGTATCAATCATAAAACGCACCAACCGCTCACCTGCAGCCGCGTGCGGCTCGTCACCATGAGAGCAGCACGGTTCTGCGTGTCTAAGCGCATTGATCTATCATAATATAGTTCCCTCAGTGTACGGGACAAAATGAAGACGGAGAAAGACAGTTCGAGCTGACTCAGAAGAAGACGGAAATCTACAGGAGACGAGAGATGTGATGCGCTCCGTTGCGCTAATAAACAAACGCACGTGTGTGTTGTATCGGTCCACACGGGGGAGTGGCATGTGCACTTCCGCCTGAGTTCTCAAATTGCGAAAAAATTGTCCATTGCGCCTTTAAGTGGAGAGCAAGGGTAAAGTCTGGCCGCTAAAACATGCTCTAAAGTAAACTGATTTGTGTAAAATGTTCATGTGACCAACAAGTTAACACTGCAGCGATTCCCTGGACCTGAAAACGACTTTCTAGTCTGAGTAGAACTAATTTCTCGGGAGGTTGCAGCCCCGTGTTCACTAATACAACCGGAAGAAGGATTACACTGGATTGTAACCGGTCAATTTAGGGGAAAAGATGAATAGGCCATATGTGAGGTTTGTTTTCTAAGGCTTTGTTGGCCCGTAGGCTTTATTTGACAGGACATTGCAGCGTGAAATGGAACAGAGGCCGGGGAATGACATACAGCCCCACACGGCAGGCATATGTGCTGACCACTCCGCCATGAGCAGCACCACATCGCTTTAACAATAAAAACATGCAATTGAAAATCTACTAAGTTGTTTTAGGTCTACACTGTGCTTTACAAAGAAGGATATGCACAAATCTGATCATCGCATGTTATAGTTGAATACTGAAAAAATAAAAAATGAAGCATTTAGGTATAAATCGCAGGTAAGATAAGTCAAAGTTAAAGGGGACGCTAAATCCACTGGTGCAAACAACGTGCAACAGTTCCTGAAGGTTCATTTATGGAGATTAATATGCAATTGTATCTTTGGCCTTTCCAACACGAGAGGGTCTCTGTTGTAAAGTGGATCCTGTAAGAAGCGGACCACACTGACCACACTGACCACACTGACCACACTGACCCATCATTTAGCATAATAAGATGTCATAGCATTCGGATCATTCATGGTAATGACTTTACACGTTGAACAGTGATAATTGCTTTCTACAGTGTCGCTGTTTCTTCAAACACGAGATGAGAAATACACAGAAAAGGACTGGTCAGTGAGAGGGACTGTACAGTGGGACATGTGGTCAGTGGAGTGACAAAGCTGGACTAACCCACAATTAGCTTGATTACATGTAGTGTAAGATAAAGCAGCGTAGTGTTGTTGGATCTGCTTTTCACTCTTGATTCTAGTTTTTTCAAAGCTTCACTAATTGTAAAGTGGAATTGGTGTAAATAGTGTAAAGATATCAATATTTTGTGTGGGTAAAATCATCTAGCAATATTTCGAACCAAGAGCGAGGGGCAAAGGTGTGTCCTCTTTGGGCTGGTGAGCAGGATTAACCAAGGTTCTCTGTGGGGTCAGGACAGGGGTCGGTACAGCCACAAACCCCTGTAAAGTGATTTTATGTGAAATTATGACAGAATGTGTAGTTGGTAGAGTTGATCAGAAACCAGTTGAAAGATGATGATCGGAGGCCTTGATGACAGCGTGGCTATTGGCCCGGGCGTTTGGGCCCAGCACGGCCTTCCTCAGGTGCAAACAGCTAAAACACTTATTTTTTCAGTTTGACTAGTTTTATTGCATTAAAATGGCTTACATCTCCACAAACCTGACTTGTACATGAACTGGAAGAGCCTCCTCCTGCTTGTTTCCATGGAAATGTATAAAATGATGGCATAAAAATGATCTTCAAGGAGAATGTTCAGAAGTCTCAATTGAACTTGCTTTTTAAAGGGGCTGTACCTGATTTTTACCTGTAATTTTTTATTTTTTTTTTAAAAGCTCTTAGGGTGAAAATTAGACCCATGTGTGCTGTCTGCATCTATTTATAGAACATATAGAGCATGTGCAGTTTGCATGCTAATGTTTGTTAGCTTTAGCATGAGGGCAAAACACTTGAATTATTAGGATGCTCAACACATTCAAATTAACTAATTATGTTTTTCCACGTTTTTAAGAACGTAAAAATCAAATAAAACCCCTCTTTTTATGTTGGGGGATTTTGTAGATTAGAAACAAATTAGAAGAGTATCGTAGCTGTTGTAAAACATCGCCAATAAATCCTCGAGAATGCAATTATGAAATGAAAACCAATGCGTTTATCAAAGGTCCTGACACAAAAGTCTTTCAGAATTGTCCCTGTGCCTGTGGTGAAGTGTCTGTGTGGTGTACTGGGCCCTCATCTCTACAGGGGCCCAGTGAACGGTCAGTGAGGGGCCAGGAGGGGGCGCTACAGGGCTGTCAGCTGTCACTTCTCCCTCCTCAAGGTCACACGCTCCTCTGCCATCTGCTGTAATGCAATATGAATTATGACCAGTATAAATGATCCATTCTTCATATTTATGACTGTTCTTATTGCAGACAGAGTTATTGAGGCCACAAGACGGACAGAGGCAGAAAGCCCAAAAAATACAAAGCGAAAAGGAGGAACATACATTTTGACTATATTTATTAGATGAATTATTATTGCTGGATATTCCTGAAATGTTTAACTTGAAATGCTCATGAGACGAGCCCAGTCACACAATTAAGTCTTAATTCATAATTAACACATTGTTTATAAAGAATGGCGTTAACATATTTAGGCTGGAATAATAAATCATAAATAACGACATTTTCGGCTGTTCTGTTTATCCCCAATAAATCGCTTACATAAATCTAATATTAATGTCATCTACATTAGTGATGGCCAAAACTGTGAAGCACTTAGTTATTTGATTTATCAGTATGATATCATATTATTTAGTTTTTCCCTCCTTGAATAAAGTTCCCAGTTAGGATGAACATGAGGGTGGACATGAGGGTGGACATGAGGATGGACATGAGGGTGGACATGAGTGTGAACATGAGTGTGGACATGAGGATGGACATGAGGATGGACATGAGTGTGAACATGAGTGTGGACATGAGGGTGGACATGAGGATGGACATGAGGATGAACATGAGGGTGGACATGAGTGTGGACATGAGGATGGACATGAGTGTGAACATGAGTGTGGACATGAGGGTGGACATGAGGATGGACATGAGTGTGAACATGAGTGTGGACATGAGTGTGGACATGAGGATGAACATGAGGATGAACATGAGGATGAACATGAGGATGAACATGAGGGTGGACATGAGGGTGGACATGAGGGTGGACATGAGGATGAACATGAGGATGGACATGAGGATGGACATGAGGGTGGACATGAGGGTGGACATGAGGATGAACATGAGGGTGGACATGAGGGTGGACATGAGTGTGGACATGAGGGTGGACATGAGGATGAACATGAGGGTGGACATGAGGGTGGACATGAGGATGGACATGAGGATGAACATGAGGATGGACATGAGGGTGGACATGAGGATGAACATGAGGATGGACATGAGGATGAACATGAGGGTGGACATGAGGGTGGACATGAGGGTGGACATGAGGATGGACATGAGGGTGGACATGAGGATGAACATGAGGGTGGACATGAGGATGAACATGAGGGTGGACATGAGGATGAACATGAGGATGAACATGAGGATGAACATGAGGGTGGACATGAGGGTGGACATGAGGATGAACATGAGGATGAACATGAGGGTGGACATGAGGATGAACATGAGGGTGGACATGAGGATGAACATGAGGATGAACATGAGGGTGGACATGAGGATGAACATGAGGGTGGACATGAGGGTGGACATGTGGGTGAACATGAGGATGGACATGAGTGTGAACATGAGTGTGGACATGAGGGTGGACATGAGGATGGACATGAGTGTGAACATGAGTGTGGACATGAGGATGGACATGAGGATGGACATGAGGGTGGACATGAGGATGGACATGAGGGTGGACATGAGGGTGGACATGAGGATGGACATGAGTGTGAACATGAGTGTGGACATGAGGGTGGACATGAGGATGGACATGAGTGTGAACATGAGTGTGGACATGAGGGTGGACATGAGGATGGACATGAGGATGAACATGAGGATGGACATGAGGATGGACATGAGGGTGGACATGAGGGTGGACATGAGGATGAACATGAGGGTGGACATGAGGGTGGACATGAGTGTGGACATGAGGGTGGACATGAGGGTGGACATGAGGATGAACATGAGGGTGGACATGAGGATGGACATGAGGATGGACATGAGGATGAACATGAGGATGAACATGAGGGTGGACATGAGGATGAACATGAGGGTGGACATGAGGGTGGACATGAGGGTGGACATGAGGATGAACATGAGGGTGGACATGAGGGTGGACATGAGGGTGGACATGAGGATGGACATGAGGATGAACATGAGGGTGGACATGAGGGTGGACATGAAGGTGGACATGAGGGTGGACATGAGGGTGGACATGAGGATGAACATGAGGATGAACATGAGGGTGGACATGAGGATGAACATGAGGATGGACATGAGGATGAACATGAGGGTGGACATGAGGATGGACATGAGGATGGACATGAGGGTGGACATGAGGGTGGACACGAGGTTGGACACGAAGGTGGACATGAGGGTGGACATGAGGATGAACATGAGGATGGACATGAGGATGGACATGGGGATGAACATGAGGATGAACATGAGGGTGGACATGAGGGTGGACACGAGGTTGGACACGAAGGTGGACATGAGGGTGGACATGAGGGTGGACATGAGTGTGGACATGAGTGTGGACATGAGTGTGGACATGAGGGTGGAAATGAGGATGGACATGTGGGTGGACATGAGGATGGACATGAGGGTGACATGAGGGTGGACATGAGGGTGGACATGAGGATGGACATGAGTGTGGACATGAGTGTGGACATGAGTGTGGACATGAGTGTGGACATGTGGGTGGACATGAGGATGGACATGAGTGTGGACATGAGGATGGACATGAGGATGAACATGAGGATGGACATGAGGGTGGACATGAGGGTGGACATGAGGATGGACATGAGGATGAACATGAGGATGAACATGAGGATGGACATGAGGGTGGACATGAGGATGGACATGAGGATGGACATGAGGGTGGACATGAGGATGGACATGAGGGTGGACATGAGGATGGACATGAGGGTGGACATGAGGATGGACATGAGGATGGACATGAGGATGAACATGAGGGTGGACATGAGGATGAACATGAGGATGGACATGAGGGTGGACATGAGGATGAACATGAGGGTGGACATGAGGGTGGACATGAGGGTGAACATGAGTGTGGACATGAGGGTGGACATGAGGATGGACATGAGTGTGAACATGAGTGTGGACATGAGGGTGGACATGAGGATGGACATGAGGATGAACATGAGGATGGACATGAGGATGGACATGAGGGTGGACATGAGGGTGGACATGAGTGTGAACATGAGTGTGGACATGAGGGTGGACATGAGGATGGACATGAGTGTGAACTTGAGTGTGGACATGAGGGTGGACATGAGGATGGACATGAGGATGAACATGAGGATGGACATGAGGATGGACATGAGGGTGGACATGAGGGTGGACATGAGGATGAACATGAGGGTGGACATGAGGATGGACATGAGGATGAACATGAGGGTGAACATGAGGATGAACATGAGGATGGACATGAGGATGAACATGAGGGTGGACATGAGGGTGGACATGAGTGTGAACATGAGTGTGGACATGAGGGTGGACATGAGGATGGACATGAGTGTGAACATGAGTGTGGACATGAGGGTGGACATGAGGATGGACATGAGGATGAACATGAGGATGGACATGAGGATGGACATGAGGGTGGACATGAGGGTGGACATGAGGATGAACATGAGGGTGGACATGAGGATGGACATGAGGATGAACATGAGGGTGGACATGAGGATGAACATGAGGATGGACATGAGGATGAACATGAGGATGGACATGAGGATGGACATGAGGGTGGACATGAGGGTGGACATGAGGATGAACATGAGGGTGGACATGAGGATGGACATGAGGATGAACATGAGGGTGGACATGAGGATGAACATGAGGATGGACATGAGGATGAACATGAGGATGAACATGAGGGTGGACATGAGGATGAACATGAGGATGGACATGAGGATGAACATGAGGGTGGACATGAGGGTGGACATGAGTGTGAACATGAGTGTGGACATGAGGGTGGACATGAGGATGGACATGAGTGTGAACATGAGTGTGGACATGAGGGTGGACATGAGGATGGACATGAGGATGAACATGAGGATGGACATGAGGATGGACATGAGGGTGGACATGAGGGTGGACATGAGGATGAACATGAGGGTGGACATGAGGATGGACATGAGGATGAACATGAGGGTGGACATGAGGATGAACATGAGGATGGACATGAGGATGAACATGAGGGTGGACATGAGGGTGGACATGAGGATGAACATGAGGATGGACATGAGGATGGACATGAGTGTGAACATGAGTGTGGACATGAGTGTGGACATGAGGGTGGACATGAGGGTGGACATGAGGATGGACATGAGGATGAACATGAGGATGGACATGAGGGTGGACATGAGGGTGGACATGAGGGTGGACATGAGGATGAACATGAGGGTGGACATGAGGGTGGACATGAGGGTGGACATGAGTGTGAACATGAGTGTGGACATGAGGATGAACATGAGGGTGGACATGAGGATGAACATGAGGATGAACATGAGGATGAACATGAGGGTGGACATGAGGGTGGACATGAGGGTGGACATGAGTGTGAACATGAGTGTGGACATGAGGATGAACATGAGGGTGGACATGAGGGTGGACATGAGGGTGGACATGAGGATGAACATGAGGGTGGACATGAGGATGGACATGAGGGTGGACATGAGGGTGGACATGAGTGTGGACATGAGGGTGGACATGAGGGTGGACATGAGGATGGACATGAGGATGAACATGAGGGTGGACATGAGGGTGGACATGAGTGATATCACCCATAACAACATGGAGAGGAAGAGTGGAGGAAGCGCAGAAGCAGGAGGAGTTTGTTCGTAAGTGAAACGGCCTCGTGCGACTTTAAAGTTTGGCATCTGTAGCAGTCAAACAAGATCATGTGTCGGAAAAGAGCTTTTTAATTTTGCTTTAGCTGACGAGACAAACATGGTGAAGTGAACTGAATCTCAGAAGTCCTTAAAACACTACATTGTTAATTATTTACACTGAACTCAATCTGCACACTGGAGAAATACAATTAGCACTGGAAAATGTAATTAGAATCAACAAAGAACAAGAAAAAAAAAGAACTTGACGGTTGTTAAAGTGATCTTATCGGATCTAATATAACAATGTAATAATAATAACAATCCTTTACTAGATTGTCGTTTTTGACCTGTAAAGAAACATTCTCATTCCTCCAGATCATCTATATTTAAATCATGCATTGTTACAGCAAATTAACAATTAAAACACTTTGAGATGTGTTTGACAAATTGCACTACTTGAGTGAAATAACACAAATTCGGTTTATTTGAATGTTTAAGTGTGTATACAACATTGTAATGTCATTTTCTGATGTTAAACAACTAATATAAGTGTCCAAAATGTAATAAATGAAGATAAAAGCAGGTCCCTTTGTTCTTCATGCTACGATAGGTGAAGCTCATTACCAAAGTTATTAAATCAGCTCTTCATTATCATTTTATATAGGACTCATATGGCAGAAATTCATCCTTTGCTATTACCCTTGATCTTAGTTTGTCTTCACATGTGATTGACAGCCTGATGTTGCCATTGAATCATGTTTGAGCTCTGTTTGTGTGTAGCTGAAAAGGTTTCAAAGGTAATCATCAGGGGTCTTATTCATCAAACAGTACGTGGAACTCGGACTGAAAGAGTACGTGCGGAAAAAACATAAACTTCACGTACTTAGAAAAAGATCCAGATTGATAGAACCCTCTGTACGCAGCATTAGTCATTCAATTGTAATGGAACACTCATGAAACATTTGAACAAAACAGTAAAGTAGTGCTCAAATGCCTGGCCTTTAGCCTGTATTTGCCTGAGCTTAACCGCGGCTTAATGCTCTCCAAACCACCTCCAAGCCTGTTTTATTTCCCATAATGCATTCTGTACGTGGACGTGGAAGTCTGAGCGCGTCAGGACCAAACACTGCAAATAAAACACAATGAGGCACATCCAAACACCCGCGTCATCCCACACAAGCAGCTGTGGTTAAATGACCAATCGTTGGATATCAATCTTCTAAAGGAAGACAGGGACACTGAAGTGGAGGCAGAGAGACGTTTTACCTGTTCAAGGAGACAACTTCATGCACCTCTGATCAGCTGAACCCACTGACAGAGTACTACCTGTTTTACGTATAACCAAACAAGGATCATTTTACAGTAATAGTCTATTATTTTACATTTCTTACAAATGTAAAGAAAAGGGTGGGACCTCCTCAAACTGGCTCCTCCTCCTTCTTCAAGCACAGATCTCCTTCTTCAAACTGCACCAGGAGTTTTCAGACACAACTGAACAGTCCCACGTCAAGATGTCTTTTTATAAATCCCAAACTTAACGTCACGTCACATCACGTACGTCACGTTTGGACCCCATTTGGGACGTACGATCCGTGACCCCGTGACCCCGTGATCGACGGTGTCAAAAGCAGCACTCAGATCTAACAGAATTAAGACTGAGGCTTTGCCCGTGTCAGTGTTCAGGAGGATGTCATTTGTCACCTTGACAACAGCAGTCTCTGTGCTGTGATGAGCTCTAAAACCTCTGAACTGAAAAACATCAAATGAGTTGTTTATTTATAAAATGGCAGATTTGAGATGTTCCTGTAACTGTGGACGTTTAAAGGCCAATAACAATATAAGTAATGCAGAATGTGTCCGTCAAGAAACTTCAGTTGAATCACTTTTACCTCCCAATGATCCACTCTTTAATTCATGTCCGTGGCGTGACAGAGCTGAGATACAACATTTTAGTTTTTTAAAGGCCTTTAAAGCCACAATAAAGAATGATTCTTCTTCAAGTCCCTTATCACAGACAGGGCCCTGAACGGCGAGGTCACGCTTCACAGCCGCACAGGAAACCCTCTCTGATTGGTGAGCGGCTGAATCTAGGGCAGCCCGTCTTTGTTGACCTACATGATTTCTCCCAGCGCCAGAGCTCTAATGTCGGCTTCTTACTCTTTTAGCTAATATGTTGAGACAATTACGCTAATCTTGGCCTGGCTCGCTCTAAATCAATGTCTCATTAATTATCAATGCTGCAAGGCCTGGTTCTGTATCACAGCCATTATTTATTTATTTATCTAGTTAGTTTTGTACTAATTTTACTTGTAAAGTAAGTTTGTGGAATAATCAAACTGATTGTCAGATAGTAGGGACTCAGCAGCAATAATGTGCATTAATACATTGTTACATTGTAAAGGTTTGTTAGTCTATTGGTGTTTATTATGTTGAAAAAAATTGAAGAATGATGATATTTTGGACTGTTATCTTTTGTACTGCTGCTGTGAATATCTGTAAATATCCAGTATTTCTGTTCAGCACCGGTTTGTTTTTGCACTTTGTTTTTTTTGCACTTCCGGGAATAAATTCACAAACACCATTCCTGATTCTGCCGTATAATTCCACTGTTTAAGAAATAACCCGCTACAATCCCATACATTATGTAAGTTTATAATTGTAATACATTTTATAATGGTATTTTAAATTAACATATTTTTTTATGGCGACCATAAGCAAAACTGTTATTCTATTGTACGTGAACATGATTCTAGTGTTCTGCCTCTAAGTAAGATGAGCATATTCTTAGACAAGACAAGTGAAATGGGGATGAGAGGAGGGAGGACATGCAGTCGAGATTCAAACTCACAGCCAGCTGCACAGAATCTGGCACATGTGCCGCTCAACCACCGGGCAGCACAGATAAACATATATATATCTATACCAGGGCTGTTCAACATGAGGCCCGGGGGCCAAATCAGGCCCTCCAAGTGATTTAATCCGACCCATGACTCATCTTGCAAACATTTAAAACAAATCTTGTTGGTTTAATTCTGGGTTAGCACTAGTTTGGACCTGGTTTGGTCTTGGTTTAGTCCTTGTTTAATTCTGCTTCAGACCTGATTTGATTCTGGGCCAGTCCATGTTCAGACGTGGTTGAGTCTCAATCTGGTTTCATTCTGGTTCAGTGCTGGATGGGCAATTTTGAAAAGCTGCTGGTAAATCATGTTATTATTTCTCACAAAAATCTAATCTATATATCTATCCATAGTTATTTAATTGCAATAACTCGATTTATTGGGGATAGTTTTGCGACCTAAAATGTTCCTACAGCAGTGGCGGGTTGTGCTCCTCCAGCCCAGAAGTCTTGGCCCTCCGAAAAATGATGTTGAAAAGGCCTGTTATATGCCCGAATTTATTTTTTTCCAATTTTCCCAGTGTGGTATTATTCAATCTTTTATTCATTGCATTTGTTCGTCCCTCTGCAGCTCTTTGACACAGCTTTGTTCTATTATGGTCAAGAGTGCAGCCATTCACTGCTGCGGCAACCAAATAACATGGTGCTGACATGTATTCCAGCAGCCCTGTTTGAAAACCACAGCTCACTCAGCCCTTTCTGCTCATCTGGATTGACACTTAAAAAGGAAAATAAGGAGGGAAAAAAAGTCGTTGCCGTGCTGAGAAAAGTGTGTTAGACAATAGTCGCGGCGTGCGGAGAGGTTCCGCCTGGGGCTGTGAGAAACCGTTCCCGAGAGAGACGTCGTCTTTTTCGAGCAAACTACCGTCTAATTGGAAACATGGTTAGGGTCAATACTGTATCGAGAATCTGCCACACAACGCTTTGCGCTGTTCCTCAGGGCTTGAAGAGATGGGATTTTACGTTGGGAAAGCGCCGTGGCAACCAGACATAAATGGGGCATGTTCTGTTATGCATTTTTATTGACCGCTTGGAGAACGACTCAATACACACTTCCTTCTTTGAAAAGCCTGAAAACACGTCAAATTTGTACTGGACAGGTAAGTTTTATTTATGATTGAAAGCTTGAGTGAGTGCGTTTTTTAAATTAAATCTTACACATGATCAGGTTTTGGGTTCAGTGCATGTTTTTAGCACAAACCCTTTTGTTTTTGATTTTATCTTCTCTTTTCTTCTGTTTCGTGTTTCTGCTGTTCTTGTATCTTTATGTTGTGTTTGACCAGAGAGTTTAACAACATTTGAAAATGAACATTGGCAAAATCAATACAATCTAATGACATCGGAAGAGTTACGAGTAGCATCCTTTTACATAAATGACACATTGAACCCGATCAAATGATATAAAAATGTACACAAATTAGAAAAAGAAAAAACATATTTACAAGAGACATGGGACATAAAAAAAAAAATATATATATATATAGATATATATATATATATATATCTATATATATATATATTCATCATAAAGAGCTAAACACAAGAGGGTAGTTGCAATATTTATATCGCTTTTGAAGAAAGTTGTGAATGACAAAGACAAAGCGGGCAGATATCTACTGGGTAAAGGACCTATTAAAGGAAATGTTTTTACTCTGCTGAATGTGTATGATCCACCAGGAATGAGATCACCTTCTGTACTAATATTATGGACCTGACTGTAAACCACTCCGACCCTAATCTGTGGCGGCGATTGGAATTTTTATATTCAACCCACATTAGACGTGTCAAACTCAAAATGCATAGGAGAAGAAGTAAATAAGAAATTCCGTACATGAATGAAGACTTTAGGACTGATATTGAAAGAGATTAACCCGAGTGCATGTCAGTAAACCCATTTTTCTAAACCACATAGAATGCACCCCGCCTAAGGCCCAAAGTCACTGGGATAGGCTCCAGTCACTCGCGACCCCGAAAGGGAACAAGCGGTAGAAAATGAATGGACATAGAATCCACTCCAGAAAAGACTATTTCTTTATCCTCAATAAAGACAGATAAAAGGCACAAAAGACCTAAGTGACCATGCTCCGATCTACATTACTATAGATTAGGAGTAAAGATGCCAGCCTGCTTAAGGACCCTTTGTTTAAAGAAAACAAATGACATTAAGACTTATCTGGGGGGAAATTACAACGGGGAAACTTCTTTGGAATGCTTTAAGGAAAGCTTATAGCAAAAAAACAAAACAAAAGGGAGAAAAAGCTCAAATTGATGGAGGTAAATCATGCCAAGAAGGAGAATCCTCAAATGCAACAGGAAATTTAAAAAAATAAGAAGATAAGAGAAATTAATGTCCTGACCTCACAGGAAATAGTTAAGAAACTGCTCATTACCAAACAAAAATGTTAAGAGACTGGATAATTTTTTGTATTTGCCTGTAAACTTAAACTTATGGAACCCATCTCCTCGAGAGGGGCTGGACACTCCACTTCTCTGGTGTTGCCCGCGGGGAGAGGCAGCGGGCTGGTGTGGGCTTATAGCCCCTCAGCTCAGCCGCCACGTGTTGGAGTTTACCCCAGTGAACGAGAGGGTCGTGTCCCTTCGCCTTCGGGTGGGGGACAGGTCTCTCACTGTTGTGGCGGCCTACGGGCCGAACAGCAGTGCAGAGTACCCGGCCTTCTTGGAGTCCTTGGGAGGGGTACTGGACAGTGCACCGACCAGGGACTCCGTTGTTCTACTGGGGGACTTCAACGCCCACGTGGGCAATGACAGTGACACCTGGAGAGGGGTGATCGGGAAGAACGGCTTCCCCGATCTGAACCCGATCGGTGTTCAGTTATTGGACTTCTGTGCTAGCCACGGATTGTCCATAACGAACACCATGTTCAAGCACAAGGGTGTTCATCAGTGCACATGGCACCAGGACACCCTAGGCCGGAGGTCAATGATCGACTTTGTTGTCGTGTCATCAGACCTCCGGCTGCGTGTCTTGGACACTCGGGTGAAGAGAGGGGCAGAGTTGTCAACCGATCACCACCTGGTGGTGAGTTGGATCCGCTGGCGGAGGAGGAAGCCGGACAGACTTGGCAGACCCAAGCGCATTGTGAGGGTCTGTTGGGAACGTCTAGTGGAACCCTCTGTCAGTAGGGTATTCAATTCGCACCTCCGGGAGAGCTTCTCCCATGTCCCGGGGGAGGTTGGGGACATTGAGTCCGAGTGGACCATGTTCTCCGCCTCCATTGTTGATGCGGCTGCTCGGAGTTGTGGTCGCAAGGTCTCCGGTGCCTGTCGTGGCGGCAACCCCCGAACCCGGTGGTGGACACCGGAAGTAAGGGATGCCGTCAGACTGAAGAAGGAGACCCATCAGGCCACTCTGGCTTGTAGGTCTCCGGAGGTCATCGACCGGTATCGGCAGGCCAAGCGAGCCGCGGCTCGTGCTGTCACAGAGGCAAAAACCCGGGCCTGGGAGGCCATGGAGGAGGACTATCGGTCAGCACCAAAGAAATTCTGGCAAACCGTCCGGCGCCTCAGGAGGGGGAAGCAGTGTCTCACCAACACAGTTTACGGTGCGGGTGGAGACCTGCTGACCACGACTGGGGATGTCGTCGGACGGTGGAAGGAATACTTTGAGGATCTCCTTAATCCCTCAGTCACAACTTCCGAAGAGGAAGTAGAGACCGGGGACTCGGAGGCTGGCTCATCCATCACCCAAGCTGAAGTCACTGAGGTTGTTCGCAAACTCCTCTGTGGCAGGGCTCCGGGGGTGGATGAGATCCGCCCTGAGTACCTAAAGTATCTGGATGTTGTAGGACTGTCTTGGTTGACACGTCTCTGCAACATCGCGTGGCGTTCGGGGACCGTGCCTCTGGACTGGCAGACCGGGGTGGTGGTCCCTCTGTTCAAGAAGGGGGACCGGAGGGTGTGTTCCAACTACAGAGGGATCACACTCCTCAGCCTCCCGGGTAAGGTCTATTCCAAGGTACTGGAGAGGAGAATCCGACCGATAGTCGAACCTCGGGTTCAGGAGGAGCAAAGTGGTTTTCGTCCCGGTCGTGGAACACTGGACCAGCTCTATACCCTCCATCGGGTGCTCGAGGGCACATGGGAGTTTGCCCAACCAGTCCACATGTGCTTTGTGGATCTGGAGAAGGCTTTCGACCGTGTCCCTCGGGGTGTCATTTGGGGGGTGCTCCGGGAGTACGGGGTCCGGGGCCCTTTGCTCAGGGCTGTCCAGTCCCTGTATGACTGGAGCAGGAGCTGTGTTCGCATTGTCGGCAGTAAGTCAGACCTGTTCTCAGTGCATGTTGGACTCCGCCAGGGCTGCCCTTTGTCACCGATTCTGTTCATTGTTTTTATGGACAGAATTTCTAGGCGCAGTCAGGGGTCGGAGGGTGTCCGGTTTGGGGACCACAGGATCTCATCTCTGCTGTTTGCAGACGATGTTGTCCTGATGGCTCCATCAAACCCGGACCTGCAACATGCACTGGGACGGTTTGCAGCCGAGTGTGAAGCGGCTGGGATAAGAATCAGCACCTCCAAATCCGAGGCCATTGTTCTCGACCGGTAAAAGGTGGCTTGCCCTCTCCAGGTGGGTGCGGTGTCCTTGCCCCAAGTGGAGGAGTTCAAGTATCTCGGGGTCTTGTTCACGAGTGAGGGAAGGATGGAGCGTGAGATCGACAGGCGGATCGGTGCAGCGGCTGCAGTGATGCAGTCGCTGCATCGACTGTTGTGGTGAAGGGGGAGCTGAGCCGAAAGGCAAAGCTCTCTATTTACCGGTCGGTCTACGTTCTGACCTCACCTATGGTCATGAGCTTTGGGTAGTGACCGAAAGAACAAGATCGCGGATACAAGCGGTCGAAATGAGTTTCCTCCGCCGTGTGGCTGGGCGCTCCCTTAGAGATAAGGTGAGGAGCTCGGCCACACGGGGGGAGCTCGGAGTAGAGCCGCTGCTCCTCCACGTCGAGAGGAGCCAGCTGAGGTGGCTCGGGCATCTGTTCCGGATGCCTCCTGGGCGCCTCCCTCGGGACGTGTTTCAGGCATGTCCCACCGGGAAGAGGCCCCGGGGAAGACCCAGGACACGCTGGACAGACTATGTCTCTCGGCTGGCCTGGGAACGCCTCGGGATCCCCCCGGAGGAGTTAGAGGAAGTGTCTGGGGAGAAGAAAGTCTGGGAGTCCCTGCTCAGACTGCTGCCCCCGCGACCCGGCCCCGGATAAAGCGGCAGAAGATGGATGGATGGATGTAAACTTAGAAAACAACAGGCTGAAATAACACTTTTTAAAATACGGGACAGGCAAAGTAATGCAATCTTAACCAAACAAGTCCAATTTCCATCAGAATTTGAATCCCTCTATAAAAAGTGTTTCTCTAAAATCTCGGGACATGCACAATTTGCCTGTTATGATAATCACTAGCAAGGACCACAACCCCATGTTTGATGCAACAAATGCATTGACAAACGAGAATGATGGATAAGTAGATGTTACGCGATGGATGCCGTTTTGGGGCTTCAGTAGATAAGGGCCGTAGGCTCCCGGGCCTTGGAACCCCCGTCTGGAAGATAAGCAGAAGAATTAGAAGGGGTGGGAGGGAGGGGCATGAAATAACAAACACAGGTGTAATTGAGTAGCCTGCTTAAATACTGTGGCCGCCGGAAGGAACGTGGAAAGGGGTTAGGTCCTGCTCCCGAACTTAAGATAACAAATGTGACGAAGTGAGGTGTCCACTCCACTCGTCTCTTTTTGTGTGACTTCTTCATGTCATGCCTGGAGGTGGAGAAGGAGAGCCTCCTGGCCATTTCCTTGGTTTGGGCCCTGTCCTGGTGATGTCACTGATGACATCACCGGGGTGTGCCGTGTGGGTGTGGCTCTGTTTAATGTGGTTCCAGCTGTGTGGAGGGGGGCGGCCCAATTGGCCTAATTGGCCTCATGATAGAAGGCAGGTGTGTGCCTCAGGGGAGAGATTCTTTTGTTTGGTGTTGGAAATTGATTATTTGGACACTGTAAATAAAGATTCACGTTCTTAGACACTTCATATGGGCCTCTGAGTCTTCCTATGCCATTTTAAGCCACTCAACGCCACACTACCTCACACTTATCTTTATTTCACTAGCAAGGACCACAACCACATGTTTGATGCAACAAATTTATTGACAAACGAGAACGATGGATAAGTAGATGTTAAGCGATGGGTGCCGTTTTGGGGCTTCAGTAGATGAGGGCCGTAGACTCCCGGGCCTTGGATCCCCCAAAAGAAGCCTATGAAACCAGCGCTGATTGAGCGGACTGAAGGTCGCTGAGGTTATGTCGGGTGTAGATTTCGAACGCCATGGAGGACCAACGTCCCATGATTTTAATGAAGCGGTCGGGAACTCCGCGACTGGAGACAGAAGAAGCAGCAAGGAAAGGCATGATAAGAAGTGCATTGCTTCTGCCTTTGTTGATGACGTCAGCTACAGCGAGGGTGTCAGATTGGATAGCCATGCACATGGAAGCCCACTCATGGCCCCAGAGAAGGGCGGCAATGACGACGGGATGGATCTCAAATAAGGCGGAGGAAGATGGACCGGACTTATGGATGAAATAGAGAAACTTGTTGGGCCAGGGGGCTGAGAACCACCTATCCTGGTAATGACCCCCAAAACCTGCTAAAAGTTGGAAAGTAGCAAGTGTCAAAAGCGGAGCTCTGACTTGACTGACTTGCTTAGAATTACTACGCTGTGGAGGGATTTGATGGAAGATCCTAGTGTCAGGAGAATGATCTGCATGGCAAAGTTGAGATGACCGAGGAGTGAGAGGAGCTGCCGTTTCGAGCATGAGATGGCAACGAGGAAGTTACTGAGGAGGAGGGAGATCCGGTTCAGCATCTCTGTTGGGAGGGATGCTTGGTATTTAACTGTCGAGGGTGATGCAGAGGAACTCTAGGGATGTGGAAGGACCCAGGGTCTTTTCTTCCAACATGGGAACCCCGAATGACGAGAAGATGTTTTTTAGAGTCAACAGGTCACGTGCCGGAGGGGACGAGATCGGGCAGGAAGTCGGCGAGAAGGTGTACTAGGAATGGCACGTCAAACTTGTTAAGGAGGATCCAGCAGAGGGCTTCGGACAAGCAGTCAAACAGTTTGGGACTGCTCTTACATCTGAACGGCGAAGTAATAGGCACATTTCCAGCAGACGCTGAAGTATCACCAGAAATCTGGATGGATGGGGAGCACCTTGAATGCGTTTGTGATGTCAGCCATGGATAGCCACTGGCACCGTGGCCAGCCAGTTTTATTAGCGATACGGCGTGGTCGATTGTGGCGTACTTGAGTGCAGACTTGTCGCTTGGAATGAGGCTATTAATGCTGGGGATGTGACAGCCGTGAGGAGCTGAGAGATCGATTATTAAGCGTTTTTTGCCGGAGTATGTTCTAGTTGCTATGCCAATGGGACTGACCCTGAAGGGGCCAATCAAGTGGCCCTCTTTTACCTCTTTGGCGAGGAGAGAATCCACAACTTCTCGTTCCTTCAGGGCTGACTGCAGATTTTTGCAGGTGAAGGAAGTAGATGGGAGAGAGATGAGGCCGGGCTGGAAGCCCTCAGATAATCCAGTGATGAGGAACCTGACGAGTTCTGGATCTGGATGGTCCTGTAGTGCCATGGACAAGGCGTGAATCTGAATGGGTGTGGAAACTCTGCAGAGTCATGATGTTGGGTTGTGGGGGCATGCTGAACGGGAGTGCCCGCCGCCACAGAAGGAGGTGTGCAGGAATCTGCATTGGGACATAGTGCAACGAGAGGTGTTAAAATTGTTGCAGATCGCCTTACCACCCTGAAACATGATGTCTTGTCAACGACTTGGGGAAGTGGAACTTTAGTGGACATTAGTGGGTTCGGAACATTAGCTGAGTTGTAAGTAAGTAAGTCAGTCTATTTTATTTGTATAGCATCTTTCACAGACAGTCACAAAGTGCTTCACAAAACACAGAATAAAACAATAAAAACACAAAAAACTTACAGTGAGCAATACATATACAACAATATACAGTAAAATCAGTTCCTAAAACAAATGCATTTAAAAGGCTTGACTAAATAAAAAGGTTTTAAGCTGACCCTTGAAAGCAATAACTGAGTCCTGTGACCGTAGGAAGAACGGAAGATCGTTCCAGAGTCTGGGGGCAACAGCCTGGAAGGAATTGTCTCCTCTGGTCCCCAAACGGGTGCGAGGAAGCAACAACAGTTTCTGATCTAAGGACCTTAGTGAGCGAGAGGGAGCGTACGGTTTATCAGATCGCTGATGTACGATGGGACCTGACCATTTAAAGCTCTAAAAGTCAGAACAAGAATTTTAAACTGTATCCGGTACGAGACCAGCTCCAATGAAGGGTTCTGAGAATGGGTGAAATGTGGGCCCTTCTATTTGTGCGGGTCAAGATCCTCGCTGCAGAGTTCTGAACCAGCTGCAGACGAGAGAGTTCCTTCTTGTTAAGACAGGAAAACAAGCTAATACAATAGTCTAAACGTGAAGGCACAAAAGCATGAATTATAACTTCCAGATCATTTTGAGACACCATTTTCCTGAGCTTAGAGATTTTCCTCAACTGAATGAAACAGTTCCTCGTCAACAGCTTGGAGTGCTGCTCTAAAGACATGTCTTTGTCAAAGACAACACCCAAGTTTCTAAGATTAGGTTTTGCAGTCTGGCCTAAGACACCCAAGTACTGGTTTATCCCTGGAATGGCATCATCAGGGGCAATAATCAGAGATTCTGTTTTGTCAGCATTCAGCTGCAAGGAGTTTTGACTCAGCCATTGTTTTATTTGCACTAAACAACTGACCAAGGAGTTCAGCTTCTGGATCTCAGAAGGTTTAAAAGAGCAATATAGCTGAATATTGTCAGCGAACAGGTGATAGGACACATCACTAAACTCTTTAATGATCATTCCCAGGGGAATTATATAAAGCAGAAATAGGACGGGACCCAAAACGGAGCCCTGAGGAACTCCACACAACAGATCAGCTGAATCAGACATTATTTGGTTTGCAGCAACACTAAAGCTCCGACCGGATAAATATGAGGAAAACCAATGAAGATCAACAATGATCAACAGTGTCAAAGGTCAACCGTGCAGACAGATCCAACAGAACTAAAACCGTGCATTTCCCAGAATCGGCAGACATCATAATGTCACTGGACACTTTTAGCAATGCGGTTTCCGTAGAATGATGTTTGCGGAAACCAGATTGAAAAGAGTCGTGAATGTTTGACTGATCAAGGAAATCTGACAGTTGTTCAGAGCCCACCTTCTCTAGGATCTTGGACATGAAAGGGAGCTTTGAAATAGGTCTGAAACTTTTTGGGTCTGTCGGGTCCAAGTTTGTCTTTTTCAGTAATGGCTCTACTATGGCATGTTTAAATGGACCAGGAAACACACCGGTAGAAAGAGAGAGATTTACCATTTTGGTCCCCCAGGGGCCAATAACATCAAACACTTTGAGGAAGAGCCTGCAGGGAAGGGCATCTGATGTACAAGAGGAGGGTTTCATCTTGGTCACCAGAGCTGAGATGTCCTCTAGAGTGACAGGCTTAAAAGAAGACCAGTTTTGGAAAACAGGCTCCACAGAAACAGGTTTATCACATAAAAGGAGTGGGATTTGGTCTTTGATCATCTTGATCTTATCGATAAAGAACCTGAGGAGTTCATTGCTGTCAGCTTTGCAGAAAACAGGTGTAACTGTAGATATAGGACATACAATGGAATTTATAGTGTCAAACAACACTTTGGGTTTTTTCTTGTTAGATGTTATTAGCTGACGGAAGTAATCAGCTCTGGAACTTTCCATCATTTCATTGTAAGATGACACAAGATCTCTGAGGTGTAACCTATGGACCTCAAGACTGGAGGTTTTCCACAGACGCTCAGTTTTCCGACATAGTCTCTTTAGGTTTAGGATATCTTCATTTATCCAAGGACAAGCTTTTTTCTGTGATGACACAGTGGATTTTACAGGTGCCACCTGATCTAAAATGGATAAACAGTGGCTGCTAAAGGAATTAAGCTGTCCACATCAAGACAATTCATAAACAAATGAGGAGCAAACATAGCAGAAAATTGGACAGCTGTATTTGCAGTGATAATGCGCCTCTGAGACCTTGTGTTTGAGGGCACCGGCTCAGGAGAAAAGTTCAATTCAAATAAAACACAGCTATGATCGCTCATATGGACATCCTCCACAAAGAGGTCAGCAACACACGCCAAGTGAAAACACCTGGTCTAAAGTGTGTCCCTTTTGGTGAGTGGGACCTGAGACATGCTGCTCAAAGTTAAATGTTTCAGTCAAGGTTAAAAGATCCTTTGCAGGGCATGATGAGCCATCGACCCAAATGTTAAAATCCCCAAGAATTAAAAAGAAGATAAAAAGTCACTAAAGTCCTTTTAAAAAAGAGAGCAGCAGGATCAGGGGGGCCGGTAGACTAAAACACAGTAAAAAGGACTTGAAGAACCAACCTTGAGTTGGAAGCGTTCTGGCTGGGAAGACGCAGGCGGCGCCCGGGTGGGACGGGGCGCCGCATAAACTGCAGGGAACGGAAGCTCGAGATGCAAAAATATTGCAGTAGAGTCCCTGATTGAGACTCCCCCAGAATGTATTTTGTTTGAATTGCTGAAGCCGGGCAGCGGCTTGGGAAGAGAACAGGACGTGGTACTGATAGAACCCTGGGCTGCCGAATCTGATGGCGAGATCTAGGATCAGGGTCAGATAAGAGCCAAGTTCCTCGCGGCAATTGGGCTACATGGAGAAGATGATGTCTCTGAACAAGTTGAAGGCGAAAGCAAATTCGAGGGGGGTGAGTTATTTGAAACGCATGGGGATAGGGTCGTGCATGACGTACAGCCCTTCGTGGCTTTCGATAACGCGGGCATGCCAGTCCTGAGGGAGGGATGACAAAGGAGTTTAGCCAGGTCCATGTATTCACCTGCGATGATCTGCTGTCTGATGTTGCAGGGGATCGACTAAGGTTTCGGTGCTGGAACGGAGGTTGGTGGAATGGCTGATGCCAGGGTGAATTGGGCTGGACCGGGAACGGTGCCAACCAGTCCCTGGAAGGGATAGCTGGGGTTTGGAAATGCAGTGAAGAGCATGGCTTGGTGGTAGCTGACCTGGGCATGAATGAGTTTGATGAGGTACTAAACAACTACGGCTGTGAGGGTAGGTTGAAGGAGAGACTGGTGGGTGGAGCCAATGGGGTTGGGGGCTGCGAAGGTGCGGTTAGAACAAGCGTGCGCTGGCGAGTCATGCTGGTCGAAGAGCAGGTTAAATAACGTGCTCTTGTTATCGGTGCGGTGGAATTTAATGCCCTTATTCTTTAGCGCTCGCTAGAGACCTGCCACTGTTCACTCGGATGGTCTAGGTGGAGAGGAGTGCCGAGTCCGTATTGGACTTTTTTGAGGCGAGGTTCGAAGCCGGATAATAACCTCCGGAGAGCGGCGAGGCCGCGTGGATTATCCGGGAGAGCGGAAGGATCTGGAGCCGGTGCTAGTCTACTTGCTGGGGCTTTGCCTTTTGAGCGAGGATGGAGTCTGGAAATAAATCTACTGGGTGTACTGGGTTGAGACAAAGGAGAGGAGGGCGAAACGGGAAAAGAAATAACAGACCGTATACGAGAACTGTGACTGGGTGAACGGCTCCGGGACCGTGTGCGGCGAGATGGTTCTTAAATCCCGCAACGGTGCGCGTCTCCTTGCGCACACCTGCGCCTAAATACCTCAAGCCCCGACCCCGCATAAGCTGAAAACAATCAGCTGTGCAAAAGTAAAATATCTACATGACAATAATAATACAGAGAACACATCACAACAAGAAATACATTTATAATCTTATGTTGCATGTGCTACAACTTGAGTATAGGCAATGTGGATGACGGATTGATAGAGGGGAATAGACTGTCTATAGTATTATGAGGTGCGGCATAGTAGAATATCCCTTATTGATTTACTAGAGAGGTGCTGAATAAGTGCCTTCTGACTGATCAAACCCCCAAAGAATGTCCGGAACGATTCTGTTGGATGATGTGAATGCCTGGTAGGAGACTAAACGGTTGAGGACTGTCTAGTGCGTACGGCAGCTGGAATGGGTTGGAAGGGGCTGGAGTGCGCTGAGCGGTCTTTGATGCATCAATTGATGCACAATGGATTGAGGTGCATGCTGAGAGATGTTTCTTCTGAGAAAGAAAGATGGAATGTGAGATGATGGGTGTTTGAGGACTAGCCTCGAGGCCCTGTGGTTAGAGCCTGTCCGGTGTCATATGGGCTAGTAGCGAAGCTACACGCGTACTGTATGACTACAGTTACTTTAGGTAACTTGGATTTAGCTGTAGGTTTTAGCTGTATGTTGAATCTGTAGGTTGTAGTTGTAGGTTGAAGCAGTAAGTTGTAGCAGTAGGTTGTAACAGTAGGTTGAAGGAGTAGGTTGAAGTAGTAGATTGTAAGTAACTTGGATGTAGCAGTAGGTTGTAGCAGTGGGTTATAGCAGTAGGTACCAAAGGCGGAGCCAGACATTCTAAACATCCGGGGCTTAGCCCAAAAAGAAAGGGAGGGGGTTCATTCTGGCCAATATGATGTGGTTTTAGTGCAGTTACAGACAGTAACCCTCCAAAGGCAAAGACAGCCTTTTTGCCTTCTGAGAGAGCTCCTCCCTCCAAAAAACGTTGAACAGAACAGCAGAGGTGACATTTAGTTATTCAAGAAATTGCACATCTTGGTGTTCTTTAAAACAATCAGTGACAAAACAAATATGAAAAACATGCACTTGATAGGGCTTGAACTCACAACACTAATGTTCCTCAGACCGACGCTCTGCTGTCTAGGCTAGTCAGCCTTAAATGACAGTCTTACCTTTACGCACCACCTTCCTTAGTGTAGTGTGTTTTCCTGTAGTTTCTCTGCTTTAGCTTTGTAGATGAATTAAACCTGAGCCACTGCTTCAACCACAATGAATTCATGGTTTGAACGATCATGTGCTGTTGTTGTCTATTCTACGTTAGATAAACTTTGTTTTTCAGCACATGTTCTGAATGTCCCTTTTTTCCAGTCGATCTGCTCTTGTGTCCTTCATCTGTTGTGCTAAAGCCACTTAGTGACATAATGCAGCATTTTTAAAAGATTTAAAGATCTTAGGACAAAGATCCAGGGGTCAAGCCCCAAAGCCAGGACCTGGCTCCGCCCATGGTAGGTACAGAGGAGGGATAGAGGAATGAGTGCAACTGCAAAGAAGGGGATGAGAAAAATGATTAGATGAGAAAGGTTGAGAAAAGAGGGAGCGGCACAGGGATTAGAGTCAATGAGACTCAACATTTAAAACTCATTTAATCATTGTAAGAGCACGAGGATGCTGGGACATTGCCAAGTCCCTATAAATGTTGTTTAATCAGTTTTTATTTGTTGGATTTGTTTGTCTCACAGTGCACCCGCGGTCACCTTTAGCCCTGCTTTAGACCCGCTTTAGAACAAATCACAGCTGACTCTAGTGTCCCCTCTATTCTTGCCTTATCTGCTCCTGAGCTCGTACTTATCGAGTGAGTGTTACGTTGTGACATAAGATATTAACACAGAAATATGGTCAAGAGTAAAAATGCACATGTCTGGCCAAGAAAGTTTAATTTACACAATAGTGACACGCCAGTTGCGCACAGTGCGCAATTGCGCAGGCGCGCAGTTTAGAGGGAACAGTGATTGACGCCCTGAGGTAGGGGTCCGCTAGAGAGGCGCGTGCGGAGCAGATGATGGTGTTCGGAGGCTATGGAATCACGCCCGGCCGCTCTGGGGAACTTGACTGCTGGAGACACAAACCAACTGAAAGTTCAGACTGGGAACAGGTCAGAATCTGATAGAAAACGGTTCATAATTCTTGTTCAAGCGAATGCTCTGGCTGACTGAATGTATCACTGTCGAGAGAGCAGAGACAAGAGATGCTGGGATTGGCCTGTATATATATAGGGCTTCTGGGTAATTAGAGGTGCGGTTAAAGAGTGGAGGAGTGGTTGCTGGAGGAGTAAGAGGTTGAGGCGTGGTCCAGCTCCCGAACCTTAGTTAACGATTAACATTGTCAACTACATTTTTAGTAATACTTTACATTGAACAACTTCTAACTGTGCACTTAAAATAACTCAGATCTTAGACAGTTGGAAAGAAGCCATCGTATCAAGCATTAGAAATGCCTAAAGAAGGGAAGGACCAATTGGATTGTGCCTCATATAGACCCATTTCTATTAAGAATGTAGACTGACGTATATACGAACACCTCATTTTTGTCCAGAGTGGAACAAATTCTCCCAATTTTAATTCACAAGATTTATTAGCAGATGACAAACACAAAATAACAAGACGATCCTTACACTTAATTAATAATAAGCAAAAACAACAAAACAAAGTCGTAATAGTTTGTATAGACGCTCAGAAAGCTTTGATTCTGTTTGCTAGCCTTTTTTATATAAAGTACGAAACACATTTAAAATATACAATTTAACTATACAAAACATTGGTGCTCTTTATGATGATCCAACATCAAGGATTAAAATCAATGGTTACCTGACAGATCCACTGACAAGGGGTGTGGCAGGGCTTTGCCTGGTCCCCCCCTCCTGTTTGCGTTGTACAAAATTGATCAAAATCAATTCACACTGTTAAAATTTATGGTAGGGAACATTAATTCTTATTTATTCATATTTGACCAAATTAGAAAGTTCCATAATCAATGTGATGCATTTTCTTCAAAAGGTGTGTCCAATGTCTGGATACAAATTGCGGTTCACTTTTCACGTTCTCGCTGCCTCACGGATTTGCATCATGCATTGTGTTCTGCATTCTGATTGGCTAAACAATATCTGCGCGTCTTCTATACCTGTGTGTCAATAACGTTATGGATTCAGATGTACACGTACATAAAACCGCTTGCCAAATTGAAGTTTGAGAGGCTGGTGAGAGCGGCGCGTGTGAGCTTCAATGTTTTATGGAGTATTTCATTGTATAATAACTGTAAAAAATAAAGGTTTCTACTTATTTTGCCTATTGAGGGTTCAATGTACTGCAACAAGTCCTGCAAAATAGTATTACAATGTAGTACTACAACATAAGACTGAAAATACTGAATCGACTCCAAGTACTTGGATGACTAGAATTCAAAAATGTAGTACTGCAACATAGTACTACAACATAGTACTACAACATAAGACATAAAATACTGAATAGACTGCTAGTACGAGGACAAGAATTCTACAATAATGTCACAATGCACCAACACTCCGCCACTCTAATAGCTAGGGAAAATTGACCCTCTGCGCCCCTGTTACCGTCTCTGTGGCCGGTGACAGACCCTCTGCGCCCCTGTTACCTTCTCTGTGGCCGGTGACGGACCCTCTGCGCCCCTGTTACCTTCTCTGTGGCCGGTGACGGACCCTCTGCGCCCCTGTTATCTTCTCTGTGGCCGGTGACAGACCCTCTGCGCCCCTGTTACCTTCTCTGTGGCCGGTGACGGACCCTCTGCGCCCCTGTTACCTTCTCTGTGGCCGGTGACAGACCCTCTGCGCCCCTGTTACCTTCTCTGTGGCCGGTGACGGACCCTCTGCGCCCCTGTTACCTTCTCTGTGGCCGGTGACAGTCCCTCTGCGCCCCTGTTACCTTCTCTGTGGCCGGTGACGGACCCTCTGCGCCCCTGTTACCTTCTCTGTGGCCGGTGACAGACCCTCTGCGCCCCTGTTACCTTCTCTGTGGCCGGTGACAGACCCTCTGCGCCCCTGTTACCTTCTCTGTGGCCGGTGACAGACCCTCTGCACGCCTGTTACCTTCTCTGTGGCCGGTGACAGACAAAGAGTGGCTCTCCTTTATCCCTCACTTGCCCCTCCCACTGAGCAAAATATATGGATAATTAAATCCCACAATAAAGTTACAACAAATGTGTGGCCTTTTCCTACTAAGCAAGAGCTCATTAATTAAACATTCATATTCAAACAGCGCCCATTTAAACTACCAAGAAATACTGGCTCGATTTTGCTCCAACGCGTCGCATCTATTATATTATCTGGATAGAGTATGGCTAGCCGCAGCATGTTGCCACCACCCCCTGTGGCCAGTCCATTGGTACTGCAGCCAAAGAAATCGTACGGCCCAGAAAGCTTTTTTTCCCTAGAGCGCAACGTAACGAAAGCTGGTTGTGTTCGGCTGACAGGGGCCTACAGCTGACAGGGACTTACAGCTGACAGGGACTTAGAGCTTTCAAAAATGTCGGATGTAGCGGCAATTCTTACTTATTTTTGGGTCATTTACTTTTTTTAATTTTAAGATTCATCAGTTGTCTTTAAAACACATTTTAAGCTGTTAGCTTCGGCTACGCTCTAGCGCGCCGCTTTAGCCCAGCTCGTGCGCTGATTGGTCAGAGCGGTTACAGTCTAGACCAATCAGCGCGTGTAAGTGACGTAAACCGGCCAAGATGCCGTGAAAGAGCCCAAATGCCATGAATGAGCAACAGGCGTAAAACTATGAATCCATGATAGGCCACAGTCAGAAGCTGAAAAGAGCCCTAAAAATAGGATTTCGTTCCCACAATCTGGGCACTACTTTTAAAAAAGTTTTTCTGGGGCCCAAATATATGAAGAATCTTCGACAAAAAGTTCTCCGCGAATAACCTTGCAGTATTTGAGAAAATTGTTCCGAAAGTTGAGTTTCCTCTAAATTTGGACATATTGAGGTGTATACCACTTTTTGGCAGCTCGTCATCTTGTAACCATTTGGCATGCGACAATGATTTTTTTCCCAAGTCATCTGCATTACTACTTTCTACACATTCCTGAAGTCCCAGACAATTATCTTAATTGACTTAGAAATACAGACATAGTAAAAACACTCATCATTTTCGAAATTCACAACTTTTTAGAAACCCGTCATTCCATATTCATTGAGGCTAGAACAATAATCTTTGCTGGATTAATCAGTACCACTCCCCACTTCACATTCCCAAAGATTCAGTTATTAATCTAAATCTTGACTTTTTGTCAAAATTCAGAAACTCTAGGTCTGGTGGCACAACTCTATCGACGATCTGCTAGTGCTCAATTACTTATATTTAGACTTATAACTTTTCTTTTAAATTAATGTATTTACAACTCATCAGTCAATCTGTATCTTCATATCAATGTTTTATTCATTTTTCACAATAAAATTTGCAAGAGCCTAATACAATATTTCAAAATTTAAAACCATTCAGTGTTGAACTTAGACAAACAAACATTCCTTCAAGTCTCAGGTCAAAGTCACTGTCCTCTGCATCATTGTCTTCCATCATGATGACTTCTTCCTTTGAGGTGTCAGTGTTTTCACAGTTCTCACAATTGGAACACTTACAAAGGTCTGTATATGACAACTGAGCCTTGTGGCAAGAGCACCGGCCACCAGTGCAGCCACTGGATTTACAAGAACAGTGAAGACATTCAAGAATAGATTAAGGGGCAGAGTCCTTCGTCATCCACACTATTTCTAGCTCACCATCTTTTACCTTCAAACCATTTCCATCGGGGCTAGGAGCGCCGATAATTGGCTGCAGAACTCTCTTATGCAGTGCAGCCTGATAGTTTGCACGCTTAGCATGCTCCATGAGAGAATCTCGAGTTGGTGGTAAAGCCTGCTCGGACGATGATTGAGGCAAAACCTGTGCATCAGGCTTCGTTTACATCACCAACACTTTCCCCATGGAGTGCGCAGACAAACTTCTCCAGTGTCACAAATGTATTGGTACCTATCATGAAGTCTTCACCAACATTTGAGAAGGCATGCAAGAAATCTTCTTAGCATCTTCTCCATGAGACCTAGGGCTATGATGGCTACATCTGTGTCTGGGCTACTAAGTATGATTTTATCATATAGTTCATCATAAGCATTTGAGCATGCAGCAGCATTCTTGTATCTGCCTCTTCATGGTCACATGTGAGATTGTCCATTTTGTCTACAGAGACAACACCTCCACTCAGTTTTATCAAGTGGCACATATCTTGGTGAGTCACAAAGATCTCAATGTTGCTCCCAGCCACCTCGATGTAGGCATCCTTCCATGTCTCATAGAGAAAGTCAATCAGAGCTTCTTTATTCACACCTGACGACAAGTACTTTTTCCACTGGGTGGGTGTTTTTTGGTTGGCACTATATATCTGCAGCAACTGGAAGCCACCACCAGCACGTCGTGACCATCCATCCATCCATCCATCCATTTTCTGCCGCTTATCCGGGGCCGGGTCGCGGGGGCAGCAGTCTGAGCAGGGACTCCCAGACTTCCTTCTCCCCAGACACTTCCTCTAACTCCTCCGGGGGGATCCCGAGGCGTTCCCAGGCCAGGCGAGAGATATAGTCTCTCCAGCATGTCCTGGGTCTTCCCCGGGGCCTCTTCCCGGTGGGACATGCCTGAAACACCTCCCGAGGGAGGTGCCCAGGAGGCATCCGGAACAGATGCCCGAGCCACCTCAGCTGGCTCCTCTCGACGTGGAGGAGCAGCGGCTCTACTCCGAGCTCCCCCCGTGTGGCCGAGCTCCTCACCTTATCTCTAAGGGAGCGCCCAGCCACACGGCAGAGGAAACTCATTTCGACCGCTTGTATCCGCGATCTTGTTCTTTCGGTCACTACCCAAAGCTCATGACCATAGGTGAGGGTAGGAACGTAGACCGACCGGTAAATAGAGAGCTTTGCCTTTCGGCTCAGCTCCCTCTTTACCACAACAGTCCGATGCAGCGACTGCATCACTGCAGCCGCTGCACCGATCCGCCTATCGATCTCACGCTCCATCCTTCCCTCACTCGTGAACAAGACCCCGAGATACTTGAACTCCTCCACTTGGGGCAAGGACACCCCACCCACCTGAAGAGGGCAAGCCACCTTTTACCGGTCGAGAACCATGGCCTCGGATTTGGAGGTGCTGATTCTCATCCCAGCCGCTTCACACTCGGCTGCAAACCGTCCCAGTGCATGTTGCAGGTCCGGGTTTGATGGAGCCATCAGGACAACATCATCTGCAAACAGCAGAGATGGAATCCTGTGGTCCCCAAGCCGGACACCCTCCGACCCCTGACTGCGCCTTGAAATTCTGTCCATAAAAATTATGAACAGAACCGGTGACAAAGGGCAGCCCTGGCGGAGTCCAACATGCACTGGGAACAGGTCTGACTTACTGCCGGCAGTGAACACAGCTCCTGCTCCAGTCATACAGGGACCGGACAGCCCTGAGCAAAGGGCCCCGGACCCCGTACTCCCGGAGCACCCCCCAAAGGACACCCCGAGGGACACGGTTGAAAGCCTTCTCCAGATCCACAAAGCACATGTGGACTGGTTGGGCAAACTCCCATGAACCCTCGAGCACCCGATGGAGGGTATAGAGCTGGTCCAGTGTTCCACGACCGGGACGAAAACCACTCTGCTCCTCCTGAATCCTAGGTTCGACTATCGGTCGGATTCTCCTCTCCAGTACCTTGGAATAGACCTTA
Organism: Eucyclogobius newberryi; assembly: GCF_026437365.1. Classification (NCBI taxonomy): domain Eukaryota; kingdom Metazoa; phylum Chordata; class Actinopteri; order Gobiiformes; family Gobiidae; genus Eucyclogobius; species Eucyclogobius newberryi. The sequence goes on along the minus strand of NW_027315746.1, from coordinate 33,851,598 downwards.
CCCGGGAGTCTGAGGAGTGTGATCCCTCTGTAGTTGGAACACACCCTCCGGTCCCCCTTCTTGAACAGAGGGACCACCACCCCGGTCTGCCAGTCCAGAGGCACGGTCCCCGACCGCCACGCGATGTTGCAGAGACGTGTCAACCAAGACAGTCCTACAACATCCAGATACTTTAGGTACTCACGTTGTGACCGTTCAGCATTTTTGATGCTGATATGAGGATATCTATCAGTAGCAAAATCAACCCTCAAGCAGTTATGCTTTCTAGCGAGGCTTATTACTTGCCCAAGTATGTGATCAGCAAGCTCTCCAAAGGTTTCTGGTAACTGTTTCATGCCCTGGATCATAGCCATAGCATCTATCAGAAGGGCACCTCTATCACCATCAGCAGACTCCAGGTATAAACGGTTCTTGTCAAACTTAGATTCAAGAGTAGCCAAGAGAGCGACCTTTTGGGTCTTAGCTAGAGATCCATCTGTACTTGCCAATGGATATGAGATGTTACCAAGAGAGTATGTCAACATCTCCTTTAAATTTATTGCACGACTCTGACTCATGACCAACAGTCTGGCGATCAGTTGACGGTCATTTTTCAAGACTACTTTCTTTCCATCTTTGGTTTTAGAGGATTTTTTTTATCTGATCCCCGAATGTTTTGAGCTTTAGAGATTTTATAGGTGAGAAATAGTCTGTCTTTGATGATAGTATTATGTCCTGAACAAACGCCTGAAGTGCACTTTCTCCTTTTTCACCAGCTGTAAGGATGTCGTTTTTGACAGTCTCGTTGGCTACTACACCTGAGCTTGTACAGACCAGGTCTTCATTGTTTTGGAATGGATTGACCATGCTCTCCACTGTCTTGAGGATTGACTCCACGGCTTCTCTGTCTTTGTTCATCCGGATCTTGTCCAACTCCTTATGACCTCGTTCCTAGGGAAGAATGCCAGACATCATCTCGCATTGTCTAGTTATAGCTGCCCTTTCAGGATGGGAGAGTATCCATCGCCGAACAGCACCACGATTCAGAGTTATCCCAGTTATTCCACCCTTGGTCTTAGAATCTCGATTGCATGTTTGTTCAATAGCTTGGTCACAGGCAATAGATGAGAAGGGGTTGCTTTCCTTCCGTTGTACAGTCCAGTTTCCCTTTACTGTTAAATCTCTGTGATGATCGGGGTGTGTTTTGGGGAGATTGAACAGCTCAATCCAATATGCTGGGAGGTATCTAGCATTATTTTGACGATCATAAGCAAAGTACCAGGCCATCATGTGCCTTATAGCAGCTAGGTGCAGATCCCAATCTGACTCTCTTGTAGCTCTTATGAACTTCAGCAGGAGTTGAACAAGCTTTATGTATGAGCTCCAGAATGCAAATGTTGGATTTGCAGCATTCATATCATCCACATATTTGTTATACCTTGAGGTCAAGGCTGCCATCCGTTCCGATGTTGAGCCAAAAGACAGTTCAAATGAGGAAAAGGTATCCATAACATCTTCCATCAGTGATTGGCTGCAGGTCGCCTCACAACTGCATAGCGATCACTACACTTAAAAATAATGCGTCAATAAATGTATTCCTGACGATTAACTGCTGCAAATAATCATGAGAATCTTCGGTAAGTTTGTAATTTTATTAGGGTATGGAATTTTAGTGCCCCGATTTGTGAACTGAAAGATACAGCTCTCTGACTGTGGCCTATGAGTTTAATAACAGAACAAATCATGGAACTAATGACCAGCGTGGATCTTAGGGCCGTGGATCTACTGCTCAGAAGTGATGTCTTGAAATTATTATGCCTAAAAAACTGAAAGAACGTGAGAAATGTTATGGAAAAAAAGCAAGGAAATGGAATGTTTTGCCAGGTATATACTAATCGATGTTACGTTTTGTGTCCATCAGTGTGTTCTCTGTATTACACACAAAAGCAGCCTAAATACTGACTTAATCATGACTTTAGCATAAATACTGACTTCATCATGACTTTAGCATGTTTTGTGAAACATGAACATGTGACTACATTTGACATGTTGTAGAATGATTGGTATTTGGCCGATAAAAAATCCGTAATTTAAGAAATGAATTATATTATTAATAAGAATAAGAATCATTTCTATTGTCAGTGAAAAAGTTTACAAACTAGACATTTTTTATGGTTTTATATTTTATTTGCGATAAACCACAAAACACTGAATAATAACACTAAAATATTGAGTCATGACAATAAATATATTTTGGTCAATACACATACAAAATGTACAGTTTAGCACTATGTATAATATAATTAAATTGACGTATAAAAACAAAATTGCATTAATGTTTAATTATTAAAAATAAAGTAGCAGCACCAGCATTGGACCATGAGCTGGACTTTAAGGTAAAGCTCAGATTTGAATAGATCCATGAGTGAAAACTGCTCAGATTTATGATGACGCAGTGGCAGCTGCTCTCTGCTCATCTCGTGCTCGGGGCGAACCTTTTTCCGGTTCAAAATCCTTCAGTTTTCTTAAAACCAGTTGTTTAGTATTTCACTTTATCTCACACTGGCTTCTAGTAACTCTCTCTGATTGGTCAGCACGATCACATGGTACGCAAACCTAACACAAACCTACGTAACTTCCGGGCCTGTTGCCCAGAGAGCTAAAGGCTAACTGACAACATGCGCTACTGAGCAGCTGCCATTGACTTGAATGGGCGGCCATCTTGGCTGCTGGGGGCTTGGTTGCATCGGAGGAGTGAGGCTGTGAGAAGAACCTGGAAAGTGCTGGCGTGTGTGATTATTAGAATTATCCTCACGCGCAAGTGTGCACCCTTGGCAAATGAGTGTCGGAGGAGTGCGGGGAAAGGTGTCAATGATGCGTGTGGTGCGAATGAATGAAACAGCGGCGAAAGTGGGGAATGAACGAGTGTGTGTGAGTGTGCGCGCGGGCATGAACGATTGTTCAGACAAACGCCGACTACAATTAGAGACAAACTTGCTCCGTCACAGTAATGCGTTAAACAGTCACTCAATTAATTTTTTGCCCAAATTTCTCTATCTGTTCCACACTCTTCCATTTTACATTCCCAACCGGCTGTTTGATGAGTGGGATAATCAAACAAACGGTGTATCCATTTCAAAACTCTACAATTACCAAAAGAAAAAGGAGGTTTGGGTTTACCTTGTCTGAAAAATTACTTTATTTCAGCTCAAATCAGAACTTTGCTGTTCTGGTCTTAACCAGAATATGAGGCTCAGTGGAAAAATATTGAGAGTAATGTGATGCCGCGGGTTCCTGTACAAGCCTTAGTGGCAGATTGAGTCATTTGGGGGAAGTTAAGAATCCCTGGGTAAAATCTGTGCACAAACTAAACAAAGATGGTTTGCTTATGATCAACGTTTTACACACAACAACACATATCAGAGATCTAAAGTCTGGATAACAAAAGGTTTACATAAAAATGACATGTCACATGTGTGGTGGGGTGGTGTCAAGCACCACTGCATTTTATCCAATCAGCTGTGGGGGGCGCAGTATAAAACAGGTCTGCTTTGCCTTACTTGACCCCTCCCCTCTCCGACGTCACATCCGCCGTGCAGCGCTCAGCCTCAGTTGAGTGTGAGAAATGCGTCGTGTTGGAGCGTTAAGCCTGCGTCGTAGGGCGTAAAGCCAGCAACTATTATCCACTAATATGCTCTGCGGGTAAGCGTGATCGGCATAATTAATAACTGTCTAACTCGGGCACGGTGCAGAGGTCTAAATGCTATTATTTTAGAGAGCCGATGCTGGGCCGACAGCGCCGTACAGCTGGACGGAGTCAGGCGTTCAGGGTCTACGGTGTGGCTGGTCGTGGTGGCGGGGGTGGCGGGGGTGGCGGGGGCTCCTGGTAGGTGTGCTGTCATAGCCCCACTGAATAATGGCAGCTCTGTTGTTGTGCGAAAATGTATTGTGATTTTTTTTTTTTTTTATCCATCCATTTTCTACCGCTTGTTCCCTTTCGGGGTCGCGGGTGACTGGAGCCTATCCCAGTGACTTCGGGCCTTAGGCGGGGTACACCCTGGACAGTGGCCAACTTGTCGCAGGGCCAACACAGAGACATAGACATCACGCTCACATTCATTCACTAGGGCCAATTTTAGAGTTACCAATTTTTACCTAACACATACATGTCTTTGGACGGTGGGAGGAAGCCGGAGAACCCGGAGAGAACCCACGGTAACACGGGGAGAACATGCAAACTCCACCCAGAGAGATCATGTGATGTTGGTCTGGTCCGGGAATCGAACCCATGATCTCCTTCTTGGGAGGCAAGAGCGAAAATGTATTGTATTGTTTGTAATGTCCTTATCTATATTTAGAGTTCCGACGGCGCTGGCGCCTCCCCTTTTCTGAGGACTGTAATGGACAATCACTGCTGTTTTAGACCGTCACTGTGGCTGCGGGTCGGCTGCAGTTCAACAAGCTGACAAAGGAAAATGGGGTTGGACGATGACGGAAAAAAGTGATGAACTCTAATGTGAAACGAAAGCCAAAATCTCGAACAGGGTTGAATGAGACAGCATGGTGAACTCATGTGTAAGTGACGCAACATCATTTTAAGTTACTATTGAAGTTCTTTAGTTAATCTATTGCCTCAGTCCATCAATTTTACTTATCTGTGCGCCTTATTTTAGCTTTTATTTATTTTAGGTTCTGAGCCTTCTCTCGGGTGGCATTGTTGGTTAATTTACAAATGTAGTATTTGATATATATTTTTTGTGCTAGGGAGCCCTCGTCATGCCACACATGAAATAAGTTAATATAACAAAGTATTTAAACAAAGCAATGACCACGATAACCCTTCCAACCCTTCCAGAATTCCAGAAGAAGGGGAATAATATCCAAATTATTTAAGTAACTTTGTTTTGACGGACGAGGAGTGGGAGAGTATATGTACGTCTCAATGAAGAACCACAAAAATCACACGTTTGGAGGGAATTCTGTTGGAAAAATGTGCCATGATTTTAGCCTGAGCTTCAAGCCTTGGGCAGGGCAGCGGTGTTTGTTAAGCTCTGCTTTTCTGGACGGTTTGTAGCAAACAACCTAAACCTGATGGGATCATGTGGATCCTGTGGATTATTTTGGCTTTGTTCATCACCTGTGCCCCCCCCCCCCCGCTGCCGTCTGCTGCAGGTCAGTAGTCCGACGCTATGTGAGTTTTAATATTCGCTTCATGACTTTATGCGACTAAAAGCATTTCCACCTTTCAATATTTGCTTTTACTGTGAAAACAAGAACAAAATAACGTTTTGACCTCTTTGTAAATCCCTTCTCTTTTTAATGTTTGTTTTATGTAAAATATTTTGTATGTTTATCGTCTTATTATGATTTTAAAAAAGGGGTTTATGTTTCTGACCATGTATTTTCCCAAGGGTGCTGCAGGAAGAGCGCTATTGCCAGAGTTACTCTCTTCTGCTTTAAAGATAAGATGATGGAAAGGCAGTCAGAGATTCTGAAGCTCTTTGTGTGTGGCGTCAATGCGACTCTGAGCTGTCCTGACATATCTGTGTTGGACGATATATCCAGGGCCACTGCTGGTCATTTGGGTGACCTAAGCCAAAATGCTCGGTCCATGCCTCCAACCCATTTTGAATGTGTAAAACATTCATAAGGGTTTGATGTCTGTAATACAAAAAGTAAGGTAACTGCACATCACAATCCTAAGTGGGATCTGGGGCCCTCAACCAAGAAGTTTTAAACTAAAATCATAATATTTTCTGTATTCTGTTTCTGTCATTACTCCTTTATACATTTATTAAGAGGACCCCCACCACAGTCCCTACATTATCCTTGCTCCACCCCTGCTCACCCGGAGCCCTTCTCTTGCTCTTCTGCAGAACAGATCGAGGCTCTATAAACACTACAGGCTGTAAACTATTGACACTTTCTGCATTAATGAAAAACATGATATAGACATTTGTAAGAAGCAGAACCACTTTGGCTCTGCGCACGGTGGAGCTGCACCAGCTCAACGCATCGTACGTTGTGTTTCATTTGCTCTTTTTTGTGGTTTGAATATGAGGCGAATTTTCATCATCTAAAGACCTCATTGCTCCTTGTGGTTTGTAGAATATGTATGTGAAATTCCCAGAAGTGCCCTTGAGCTGTGTGACGGGCGTGTGTAGCTGCCCCACGTGCATCTCAAACTTCATATGGAGAGGGCGACACTTGAGTCCGAGTTTGAATTGATACAATCTAAAGAGCGACTATTCCCTGTTTGATTGTAAAAGCTCATGTCATTCAGTCTAAACTCCTTGATCTGGATGGGGCCCTTCAGAGCACTTGATGTCCTACGCACTGCGTATTCGTGTAATGGGAGCGGAAGCGCTGGATATATTATTATATATTATATTATTATCATGTTTATTATGACATCACAATCACGCTGGACTAGCCATAGGCATTGTTTTGAGTGTTTTAGTACTAGTTTTCAACAGTTATCCATTGAGGAAATCTATAAGATGCATAAAAACATGTAATGACTGTAACAATCATTGCCTTAGTCAATGTGAACATTGTTGGGTGGAAACATACAAGAATTTAAATTTACTTTTACATTTGCTGGTATTTGTATCCAGTTTCAAATCAGCTGGTAAGCAGTTCATAGTCCAGCCCCCTTGGCAGAGAGAGAACTGACCAAAGGTTGTTCTGTACATTGGGACAGCACAGTTACCATATCCCAGGGTTATTCAATTGGTCGCCTGCGGGCCAAATCTGGCCCACTAAGCAGCCTGACAAACACTTAATCTCTGGCCAATTGTGAACAACAACAGAGATGCCAAAATGAATGGCAAACAAAATGGTCCGGCCGATCAAGGTAAAATGGGCCATGGGTCGCACCGTATTTCCTGGTGAGCTGAGTTTGTCCTTAGCGCACAAAGATAGAACGGTTATTCAGTATTCTACTCTGTGCTGTGCTTTTAATATCCATTACATCAGCTGTTGAAATTCCATTTATGTTCAAGACCTTAAAGTTTTATGAGTGAAAATGGAAATAGATTAACATTAAGACAAAGTAATCAAAGCGCAAAAGACAGAATGAAGGACACAGAGGGGCAGGATACAAAAAAAGGAAATGGCTAAAAGGACATTGTCCCTCATTCGTCCAGGAGTGTTCCATTGTAGAAAAAGGTTCAGTTGTTTCATCTGGACTCAGTTTTGGAAAAAACAAGACGTTTCCACTCTCATCCAAGAGTCATTGTCAATCTGCGAATTTAGACCGGGAACTCAGATATTTATTCTATTCTGTGATAAGCCCCGCCCACTGGGCGGGCCCTCCTGAAGTAGAAGGAAAAGTACACAACAGAAACAGAAACTTACACCTCTTTGTTTTTATCAAGCTAGCCTCTTGTTTACGATCAGTCCTTTATTGGGCTATTTAGTCTCCCTTTTGTGTCCCTGGCTCGCTCTTTTTCTCTTCCCTGAGGACCTGATTTGCATCCGAATGCTCTGGGCGTCGACCTCTCCAGGGGTTCAAAATTCCGTTATAAACCACAGGAAGATTGAATCTTAACCCTCCATTCCTGTTTAAAGAAGGTCTTTCCTTTTAACAAAAATTGCCTCTTTAGGCGAGAGTTTTTAAATTTGTTGTTTGACGGATTTTCCTTGGCATTTTTAAAAGGGGAGGACGGAATAAAAATAACATTTTATTTTTCCATTATCAAATCACATTTCTACCATCCAAAAGTCGGAGTTGAATTTGAAAATATTTTTTTATTCTAAATAATTTTCTTGGATTCTTAGAATATAGGCCCTACTCCCACATCTCTACATTATCTACATCATTATAGTTATCAATGCAAGACATTGAAATGTCTCTTATTATACTGCGTTGTACTAAAATACCTTCAATGTCATAAACTAACCCAGACTGAGCTTCTCACAAAATGAATCGTCCCGTGACCAAACAAGTCGCTTTGATAAACTTTATTGAGTTTTGACAGGAACACAAAGTGTGACATGAATGAAAATGTCTTATTGAGCAGCTTCAATTTGACCACAGTGATTTGATCCAACGGCGCGGTCATTTTCCCCACGCTCGAGTCGTGGACACGACGCAGCTCAGCTGATCGGGACAAGTAGTGTCCTTACAATGCGATCAGAAGAGAACGCGTGACTCCAGACGAGCTGGACATGTCCACATGACTCCAGACGAGCTGGACATGTCCACATGACTCCACAGACGAGCTGGACATGTCCACATGACTCCAGACGAGCTGGACATGTCCACATGACTCCACAGACGAGCTGGACATGTCCACATGACTCCACAGACGAGCTGGACATGTCCACATGACTCCAGACGAGCTGGACATGTCCACATGACTCCACAGACGAGCTGGACATGTCCACAAAATGATTCTGATATAATCGGTATTCTTCATTTCCTCGTTCGAACACGAGTTCAAAGAATGGGGAGCGCGAGCCAAAGCCACGCCCACCCCGCTTCCTTCATGTTAATCTCATGGCTCTAGGATCAAGCCGTGAGTGTCGAGAGTTTTAAAGCTCTGACGTTTGGACGATTTCGGGGTTGTGCAGAAATGGTTGGAGGTCGGAGATGCTGGTGCGGAATACATTTTTATTTTTAGATTTTGGCCAAAAAAGCTGCGGGAAATCTGCAAAAACAAGAACATTTCTTTTTTTTTTTTTAGAATCTCCGTTTTTGACGTCAGCGGGCTCGCGAAACAACTTATTAAAAAACTCTCTCAAATCATCTTTTCTCCTGCTTAGAATCTTCACCTCACTGTCTTCAAACGAGTGATTAGAGGCTTCAAGATGCAGATGCACGGCGCTCTGTGGTCCTGAACTTGTATTTCTTCTGTGCTGATAGAGCCTCTTGTGTAGAGGCTGTTATGTCTCACCTATGTAACGTTCTTTACAACTTTCTTCACTGCATTGGATCGAATAAACTACATTGCTCTTTTTTTGAATCGGCAACTTGTCCTTAGGATGAACCAGTTTTTTTCTTAAAGTGTTTCCTGGTTTAAAATAAACAGGGACATCATGTTGTCTTAAAATTCTCTGCAATTTTTCAGACAGTCCTGAGACATAAGGGATAGAAACACCCTTCCTTCTTGGTTCTGTTTCGCTTTTGTCCCTTTTGTCCTGCTTCTTGGTTCTCTTCACTCAGTTGAGAGCCCAAGCGGGGTATCCACAGGGTGAGAGGGCATTCCGGATGTGTTTTTCCTGTTTCCTCTTGCCCTCTGAGCTGGTGGGCACACCTTGGGCTGTTGTAAAGTTATGATCACTCACAGCTTGTGCTGTAATGAGTGATTACAGCAAAAGAGAAGGTACTGATCCGTGTGTGTTCCTGTACACTTCTATTTGGAGCTTCTCGTCCTCTCCTCTGATCGTGGAACAATCAAGAAAGGCCAAGCGTTTTTTCTTTGTGTCTTCTCTTGTAAACCTGATATGTGGGTCCACAGCATTGATGTGCTCTGAGAAGGTTCCAGCTCTTGTTTTTTATTGTTACAAATGGATCATCAACGTAGCGAAGCCAAAGCTTTGGGGCTATGCCTGAGAATGAGGACAGTGCCTTCTTCTCAAAGTGCTCCATGTACAGGTTGGCCACTATGGGAGAGACGGGCGAGCCCATGGCACAGCCATGAATCTGTCTGTAAAATTGTCCCCGGAATTGAAAGTAAGTGGTGTTCAGACAGATGTCCAACAGTTTACATATGTGTTCAGGTGTCAGTTTGGTCCTTTCCTGTAGGTGGTGTCTTCCTGCAGTCTGATCCTCACCGCTGCTACTGCATCAGAGGTCGGGATGCAGGTGAACAGGGACACAACATCATATGAAACCATGAGGTCATCTGGGTCCAATTGGAGATGCTTCGTCCACAAAATGATGCGTGTTTTCCACATGATATTCCGAGTTCCCCACCAACGGTGCCATGATGCTGGACCATGAGTGTCGCCCCCTGCAGGACACTCTGTCCGCTCTGGAGAGCAGCTTCAGTGAGAGACTGATCCACCCTCGATGTGTGAAGGAAAGGTTCCGTAGGTCTTTCCTTCCTGCTGCTGTCAGACTTTATAACAAAAACTGTTAGTACTGAACACTCGCAATACTGACCTAACCTAATTCTGATGTGCAATTCTGTCATATGTGCAATTGCTGTTGGAATTCATGTGCAATTACTGTGAAATTACTGTGAAATTCATGTGCAATCTATGTGCTGTCGTGACACATATTCATGTGCAATTACTGTCGTGATCACATGCAATGGTATTTATGTATTTATTTATTTATTTGTCTATGGGAGTTTTTATTTATTTATAGGATATCTTCTACTGAAAGTGTTTTTCAGACTTCCTATAAGTGATCTGTTCTGTTCTTCTGTATCTACCTCTGTATCTACCTGCGTTGCACCAATGAAATTTCCCCATGTGGGACAATAAAGGAATATCTTATCTTATCTTATCTTAAATTCTTGTCCACATTGAACGTGATGGAGTCTGTGCTGCACACTATGGGTCTGAGAGGAACATCTCTTTTATGGATTTTAGGGAGGCCATAAATGCATGGAATCGCTTCCCAGGATACAGTCTGTAATACAAAAGCCTATCTATCACCTCTTCTTTTTCCAGCTTTTGTAAACGGTCTATAACTTTCTTCTTGTAGCCACTGGTCAGATCTCTTTTCAAGCGTTCGTATGTGGTCGTGTCCTCGAGGAGGCTGTAGACTTTGGCTTCATAATCCGCTGTGTTGAGGACCACTGTGCAGAAAACAAAGAGCTGTAAATTTCTGTTGAAACAAACAACTTTTTCTTCTACTTCAGGAGGGCCCGCTCGGTGGGCGGGGCTTACCACAGAATAGAATAAATATTTGAGTTCCCGGTCTATTTTCGCAGATTGACAATGACTCTTGGATGAGAGTCCAGATGACTACAACTGAATCTTTTTCTACTCAAAGGACATTATCACTTTATTACTCACCTCTACTAAACAAACAGGTGTAATCATGTATAACTTACCCCTAGTAAAGTTATGAAAATGTCATCCATTTAGTTTTATTGATTAGTATTTTTCTCTGCAAATGACCCAGTCCACCAAACACTCCTTTGAGTGTAGCTCGCTGCACTCCAGCATCACATTTGACACATAGTAAGCACAGTCTGGACATACATTTAAAGTAGTGCAATGCTTTGATTGTTTTCAACTCTTTGGAATCTCGAAGTGATTCACATTACCAGTAGGCGATTTGAGGGGATCCCCCTGTTGACAAAATTATTATTCATTTTATTTAGCGAAATGCATTTACTGTGTTTCATTCCTCACACACAATTGGGTGTTCAAAAACAATTTTAAGAAGGCCCTTAAGATTTGCTTTTGCAGCTGTCTGCCAGAGATGGGCACTCGTGACTCGAGTGGCTCTTAAGTCCCTGTTCTTGGAGACTCTTTAGGACTCATGACTCACACTTTCAAATGTGACAGTTTTGATGCTTTTGGCTCATTTATTTCCAGCTCCTCTGAAGACACTGTCTCCAGACAATATGGAACCCATAAACAGTTTTTACATCCCATAACTATTCAGGCAGTCTTTATTTCGGGTCAATCCGCCTCTTAGTCACACCGTTATGAGTACAAACAGCTGATGAATTTATACATTTCTGGATTTGATTGCCGCAAACTACCGCAGAGAACAACTTGTTTCTGTTGAATTCTTTCAGAAGCAACATGAAAAATGAGGTCCTAACAAAAGTTTCAAGCTCTTGTTTTTCTGTCCACACAGTCCAGTGTCCAGTGCAGTTCACAGACAGGGGGCGCTGGAGAGCAGAGGCAGCAGAGAGGCTCCTCTGAGAAACACTGACAGGATTTGACCTAAAGCAGCAGCAGCAAATGGATGTTAAAAGCACAGCACAGGTTAAACACAACAGGTTAAACACAACAGGTTAAATACAACAGGTTAAACACAACAGGTTAAACACAACAGGTTCAACACAACAGGTTCAACACAACAGGTTAAACACAACAGGTTCAACACAACAGGTTAAACACAACAGGTTAAACACAACAGGTTCAACCCAACAGGTTCAACACAACAGGTTCAACACAACAGGTTAAACACAACAAGTTAAACACAACAGGTTAAATACAACTGTGACACAACTGTTCTTAGAATAAACAATGGCCCCATTTGAATGTGAAAGAGAAATAGCCTGCGATCAGAATGTGTGATTAAAGGTGTGATTGTAACTTTTGTGTAGACGTTAGACTAGAGTACTACACATCTGTCCCAAAATACAGTAATGGTTACAGTAATATGTATTATTATTATGACGTTGTAATATTATTGTTTGTTCCCATACTATACAAAATAGCTGCCCCCTTGTTTCAAAAGAACAAATGGTCCACTGCATTATGCTAGACAGGAAACATCAGAGGCTAATGAGCACTAGCCCTGTCAGCACAACTCTTATCTTGTATTGTCGTAAAGCCTAATCGGTATCATTTATTAACAGCACACGGAAAGTTGTTGGAATTTGTTTCCAGTGCAGTATTTTGTGTGCCAGTCACACAACGAAACAGGCAGTACACATGTACAACACAACACAGCTAAAAAAGCTTCAGTTGTAGTCATCTGGACTCAGTTTGAAAAATTGACGTTTCGACTCTCATTTACTCTCATTTCGACTCTCTATTTTTTCAAACTGAGTCCAGATGACTACAACTGAAGCTTTTTCTACTATGGAACAAGCCTGGACCAATGAGGGATTACACCGACACAACACAGGTAAATAAACAGGTTGCATCATTACAGTTTTTGAATCTGACTGATTTGGATGTGATGGACCTGTAGCGCCTCCTGGAGGCAGGATGAGGTCCCAGCTGATTCTTCTTGAGTCTGTGATGTAGTGTCAATATGTTTTTGGACTAAAAATATTTGCGCCATGCAGTGTAGTTACCGCACTCCTCCGATGTGCTTGTAAAAGTTTAATATTTGTGCCCCGCCGCCGCAATTGTCGGACCATGTCGGCCTCGGTGAAACTGAGAAAAACAGCATTTTACTTTTTTTTCCCCAAATGTGTGATTTTCATTTTTTTGCAGAATGTGCTAGTTGAAGTTATGAATAAGCCCCTGTGTGCTTCAGATAACACTATTGGTTGTCTTAAACGTATACATTAAGCTGTTAAAAATGTGGACTTTTCGGGTCTTTTTCCTGCTCTCCTGGGGGGCGTCACCTTTTTCTAGCCAACGTATTGTTTACATTTTCCACCAATCAGCTGTGATCCGCATGACAGCTGCTGCTCCGTGTTTTCCTCTCATTACTCCAGACCGTCTGCAGAGCACAGTCTTCAGAGCTTACATTTCCTGGACTACATTGCAACGGAACTGTTTACTCAGGTACACTTTTACTTTGCTACTAAATTATTGCTTTAACGCTGTGTTTTAAGGCGGTCTCGTGATCACTTTAGAATCTTACTTGTCTGCTCCGGTGGAGCTAATGCTAAGCTAACATGTTGCTTCAGTGCACTCTGCAATACGGGCTTAATGTGACTACTTGCTGTTATCACCATGTTATCGGGTTATTTTTCGGCGTGGGTTGGCCCGTGGGTTGTGTGGGTCGTGCTTTGTGTCTGTTTTATGCTGCTAAACCGGCTGTTAGCGCCACAGCCCGGAGCTAAACGCAGCTATTCGGAGCTAAGTTGTAAGCTAAACTTTGCTATGTTATCGGGTTATTTTTCGGCGTGGGAAGAGAAAAAAACTACAACTCCCGATACCACTTCTGGTCACGTGGCTTACGTACGTCGCACGTCACGCACGCACTGCGTCACTCGAACCAATCACGCGCTTGCCTGGCCATTATCAGCTTCCTGTATGTCTCTCTGTGCACGGTGTTGGGAGAGACAACAGGACGGCTGAACCAGGTAAGCTTTGCGACTAAAACACCCGCTTTTAATCACTTTAATGTGCGCCGGTTTTAAACTCGAGTGTATGTTTATGTTTTGGTGTGCTGTTCTGCAAGTGTTTTGCTTTTACGAGCCTTGTTATCTCAAGTGAGCTAGCTACTGTTAACCCTAATCCTTTTTTTCCCCTTTTCAGAATTGGCAAAGACACCCTGACTGACATGACCTGTCTCTACGTGAAGTCTGCTAAGGAGCGTGGTAAGTGTAAAACATTATTTTGGTGATTTTCATGTTTTAATGATTAGAGTATAATTAACCATAAGCAACATCTGTTTTTCAGGTGAGCCTGCAGTTTGTACATCAAGCTTCAGATCACTGTGGAAACAGCTTCTCCCACACATCAGAAGCTGCAGGCCACTCCTCCTCACCTTCAAAGCTCTTCACCACCTTGCCCCCCCCTACCTGTCTGACCTCCTCATCCCCCACCGCCCCACCCGAGCTCTCCGATCCTCCTCCTCTCTCACCCTGACTGCACCAACATCCCGACTCAAAACTTTTGGCGACAGAGCATTCTCCCGAACAGCACCCCGACTCTGGAACTCCCTCCCCCAACCTGTCCGCCACTCTCCCTCACTCACAACATTCAAATCCCGCCTAAAAACATACCTCTTCACCCAAGCCTATGACCTCCCCTACCCCTAGCCTCCTCTACCCCATTGCCTACTCTTCTACCCCCTGTTACATCCCCATCTTTTTCTCTCTACTTCTTCTGTCTTGTTCATTTTATCTGTATATTAATGTGTTCTGTACGTGTTGTCCCCCCTGTCTGTAAATACCCCCCCCCTTTTTTATTATGTTCAGCGTCTTTGGGTCACTGAAAAGCGCTATATAAATAAAAGTTATTATTATTATTATTATTATTAGATCTCTACAACAGAATCTAATGTGCTGTCTTTGGACCCTCACCGCCAGCAAGCAAAGACATCAGGATGCATTACAGCTTTGACTTTGCACAGCAGGTACTAATAATAGTGCAAATGCAGAATAGCAATTATAGAGACATATACGTCTTAATCAAATGTCATATGTATTAATCTAATCTCCTTTCTCTCTCTCTCTGTCTACTACAGATACACTTTCCGTCCAACCCTCTGCAGACGGGGCCAAGCTTCACTACACAATGGACATCCACTTCCTCATTGCTGGCTACACCAAATTCTCCCCTGATTGCGGCTTTGGACTTATCAAGCGAGCATACATGAAGACCAGGGTTGACACTTTGGAAGACATCGCTGAGGTTAGTTTATATTATTTGACTACTGTAATGTGTAAACATTAGCCTGGCAAAACTTCAGTGCTGCTCTCTGCTTAAGATATGTTTCTTCTGTTCTCATTTTTTTTACATTGTCGCCCTTGTCATCAGGGAGTGGAAAACAGCTCTCCTGAGTCTCACCTCAATATCCCACAGCTTGTTGGAACGGCGGATGGCAAAGTGTTTGTCAAGAACTTGGACTGGCAGAAGCATCTGAGTCCCTTCTTCAGACGGCTTCCAAAGATCAAGAGTTATCAGCACTTCAGGTATTTATATTGAAACTCTCACATTGTGTTAAAAAAAATATATAGTTTAATGAGTGTTATGTTAAATAGTTAGCCATTTCTTAAATGTCCTGTTATTTGTTTACAGCTTTGATGCCCAGCTCCAAGAGTCACAGCACAGAAGAGTGCACAGACGAAGAAGAGGATGAGGATGTGATCTCTGATGTAATTGGACTCAGATGGTGTACATATCATATCTATTATCTCATATCTCATATATTCAAAGCCATGGACCCGTTGCAGTTCGTATACCTGGCCCTGGCATCTGTTTATAAGAGTTCTTCTATTGAGAGTGTTTTTTAAACTTCCTATAAGTTACTGTCCTTTCCCCCTGTATCTACTGCGTTGTAACATTAAAGGCTATCTTATCTTATCTTTTGTTGTTTGTGTTGAATCATTCAGTGCACCATTGTTGGTGCACTGAATCACCTGTGAATTATGTTTATCGACAAATGCAATGAACTCTATTCTCGTTCTGATTCTTTGATTCTATTCAGGGCCTTTTGTAATCCAAGTATTTCCATTTTAATATAGTAACTTCTAATTCTGATTCAAGTCCAGTTACCATCAATAACAACACTCCTTGAGTCTTCAGTGACAGCTGTAGGGGGAGGTGGTGTCAGTGTGACAGGGGGAGGGCTTATCTCAATGAGATGCAAATGAGCCCCCCTGTGACTCTGGGCTCACTCAGGTGAGGATCTTTGAGCACCGTTTTCTCAGTGAATGGGTTTGAGAGTTGTATACATTCAAATGACCACAACTTACTCAAATATTATCAGATCTACATGAGTGAGACATCATTGGAAAGCTTTGAATTCACACTTTCAGAACCTGTGAATAACTCAAAATGTCTCCGGGTAGACATGTAACTGGTTTAGCCACGGTCAGTCACATGTATTGAAGACTTTGAAAGATGTAATTTACTTCTGGAGTTTATTGGCCCAACTGGGCTCAAACCAAGAGAGAACATTCATATTGGCTAAATAAGTCATGAGCAATGCTAACTGCTAACTAAAGGAGGAGATACAGACCACAGATGTTAAGACACGAAAGCTCCTGACCATGGAGGGTACCCTGAGACTGTACACTAGCACCCTGAGACTGTACACTAGCACCCTGAGACTGTACACTAGCACCCTGAGACTGTACACTAGCACCCTGAGACTGTACACTAGCACCCTGAGACTGTACACTAGCCACTAGCACCCTGAGACTGTACACTAGCCGTAAGGAAGGAGGCCGAGGACTAGTGAGTGTGAGAGCCACTATCCAGGACGAAACGTCCAAAATCCATAAGTACATCAAATCAAATCAAATCAATTTATTTTTGTAAGGCCCAAAATCACAACAACAGTTGCCTCTGAGGGCCACAGGGAGAAATTAATCAACAATGTCTGTGGTGGCGAGGGAGTCAGACAGTGTCTGTGATGGCGAGGGACGATGTCCCAGGGTCCTCTGTCCTTAGACTCTCCTTCTCGGCCAGGAAAAACTACAAAAAAAACCTCTTTGGGAAAAAAGTGTAGAAACCTGAAGGAGTTCCAGTGAAGGAGAGATCCCACTCTCACAGACGGATAGACGGACACAAGGGAGACTGGAGCTGGACCCACTCTTCAGGCAGATGAGGGACCGTCGGAGGCGAGCTGGACCCACTCTTCAGGCAGATGAGGGACCGTCGGAGGCGAGCTGGACCCACTCTTCAGGCAGATGAGGGACCGTCGGAGGCGAGCTGGACCCACTCTTCAGGCAGATGAGGGACCGTCGGAGTCGAGCTGGACCCACTCTTCAGGCAGATGAGGGACCGTCCACACAGGGCAGGGACCACTTCACCAGGGGAGGGGCATCTGGGTCCACAGGTCCTCAGGAGTGAGAGAAATAAAAAGAAGGCGGTGAACAGTTTGCAAGTGGAATTAAAAAATAAATATTGTTTGATAGCATAAGTAGTCAAAAGAAGAGGATAGTGCTCAAGCTGTCATACTTCCCCCAGCATAGTTACTCCTAGGGCAGCGTAGCTAAAGCTGTGGGTTTATGTTTCTGTTCCTAACTAGTCTGACCATAAGCGATTTCGAAGAGGAACGTTTTAAGCCTGGACTTAAATGAAGAGACTGTGTCGGCATATTTAACATGGGTCGGGAGCTGATTCCATAACACAGGAGCTTGGTAGCTAAACGCTCTACCTCCTACAGTACTTTTAGAGACTCTTGGCACCACCAGAAGGCCAGCATTCTGAGAGCGAAGAGCTCTGTTTGGATGATATGGTTCTATAGCATCTTTGAGGTAGGATGGGGCCATGTCATTTATGGCTTTGTAGGTCAAGAGCAGAATTTTAAATTTGATTCTAGACTCGACGGGGAGCCAGTGAAGAGACTTCAGCACCGGCGTAATGTGCTCTCTTCTTTTTGTTCCTGTTAGTAATCTTGCTGCTGCATTTTGAACCAGTTGAAAGCTTTTTATGGAGCTTTTAGGACACGCTGCAAGCAGGGAGTTACAGTAGTCTAATCTAGTCGTTACAAATGCATGGATAAGTTTTTCGGCATCACTTTTAGGCAGGATTCTTCTGATTTTGGCTCTTGTTTGCGCAAATGGAAATAGGCTGTTTTACAGGCTTGATTTATATGAGCTTTAAATGAGAGCTCCTGGTCAAATAAGACTCTGAGGTTTCTTACAGTAGAACTGGAGGCTACACTGACATTGTCCAGTGTGACTATCTGCTCAAAAAGATTGTCTCGTAGATGCTTAGGGCCAAGTACAATGACCTCAGTTTTTTCAGGGTTAAGAAGCAGGTAGTTAAGTGTCATCCAGGTTTTTATCTCCTTCACACAAGTACTAAGTCTGTCTACTTGATCGCTCTGATCAGGTTTCATTGATAAATACAGCCGAGTGTCATCTGCATAGCAGTGGAAGTTAATGCCATGCTTTCTGATCATGTTGCCTAATGGCAGCATATAAAGAGTAAACAGAATTGGACCGAGTACCGAACCCTGTGGCACACCGTAAATTACTTTAGAGTGAGGAGCTCTGGTTTACATTAACAAATTGGAACCCATCAGATAAATAGGATTTAAACCAGCTAAGGGCTGTTCCTCCGACACCTACATCACATTCTAACCTCTGCAGTAGAATGTTGTGGTCGATGGTGTCAAACGCTGCGCTCAGGTCCAACAGAACCAGGATTGAGACCAGTCCATCGTCAGCGGCTAATAACAAATCATTTGTGACTTTAACTAATGCAGTTTCAGTGCTGTGGTGGGCTCTGAACCCTGACTGGAAAACTTCAAATAAGTGATTGTCCTGCAGGTGGCGACAAAGCTGTTTTACTACAACTTTTTCAAGGATTTTAGAGACGAAGGGAAGATTTGAAATAGGTCTGTAGTTTACCAATAGGTCGGGATCTAGATGAGGCTTTTTCAGAAGAGGTTTAATGACTGCATGTTTGAAGGACTGTGGAACATAGCCACTTTCGAGTGAAGTATTTATTATATTAAGAATAGGGTCTATAATTAGGGGGAGAATGTCTTTGAGGAGTCTGCTTGGAATGGGGTCTAGGACAAAAGTTGAGCTTTTAGAGGACATAATGGCTGAAGTTATCTCTGCTTGATCAACAGCTGTGAACCTTTCTAAGTTTACAGGTGGATTTATATGGGACGTTAGATTTACAGCTTGGGCTAGTTCAGGGCTAATAGCGGGGGTAATTTCATCAAATTTATCTCTGATTGTTTTTATTTTATTGTTAAAAAATAGGAGGAAATCATCAGAGCTGAGTGTAGCTGGGAGTGAGGGCTCTACTGCACTGTGACAGTTTGTTAGCCTAGCTACAGTGCTGAAAAGGAATTTAGTGTTACTTTTGTTGACTTCTATTAGATTTGAATAATATCTGGTTTGGGCCTTACGCAGAGCCTGCTTATAGGACAGCAGGCAACTTTTCCATGCTTTTAGGGATTCTTCTGTGTGAGAGCGACGAAATAATCCCTCTAACTTTCTAACTTTTTGTTTATGTGAACGCAGTTCTTGGTTGTACCATGGGGAGGCGCGCTTTGGCCTAATGACCTTCTGTTTTAACGGCGCTACAACGTCAAGAGCAGACTTCAGAGAATTCATGGTCAAGTCGACAAATTGATCACTTATACTGGGACTAAAGCTGTTCTCAGCAGGATCACATGTCATGATACAGTAGGAGGTAGAGCGTTTAGCTACCAAGCTCCTGTGTTATGGAATCAGCTCCCGGTCCATGTTAAATATGCTGACACAGTCTCTTCATTTAAGTCCAGGCTTAAAACGTTCCTCTTCGAAATCGCTTATGGTCAGACTAGTTAGGAACAGAAACATAAACCCACAGCTTTAGCTACGCTGCCCTAGGAGTAACTATGCTGGGGGAAGTATGGCAGCTTGAGGACTATCCTCTTCTTCTGACTACTTATGCTATCAAACAATATTTATTTTTTGATTCCACTTGCAAACTGTTCACCGCCTTCTTTTTCTTTCTCTCACTCCTGAGGACCTGTGGACCCAGATGCCCCTCCCCTGGTGAAGTGGTCCCTGCCCTGTGTGGACGGTCCCTCATCTGCCTGAGGAGTGGGTCCAGCTCGACTCAGACGGTCCCTCATCTGCCTGAAGAGTGGGTCCAGCTCGACTCCGACGGTCCCTCATCTGCCTGAAGAGTGGGTCCAGCTCGCCCCCGACGGTCCCTCATCTGCCTGAAGAGTGGGTCCAGCTCGACTCCGACGGTCCCTCATCTGCCTGAAGAGTGGGCCCAGCTCGCCTCCGACGGTCCCTCATCTGCCTGAAGAGTGGGTCCAGCTCGCCTCCGACGGTCCCTCATCTGCCTGAAGAGTGGGTCCAGCTCGACTCAGACGGTCCCTCATCTGCCTGAAGAGTGGGTCCAGCTCGCCTCAGACGGTCCCTCTTCTGCCTGAAGAGTGGGTCCAGTTCACCTCAGTCAGTCCCTCATCTGAAGAGTGGGTCCAGTTCGCCTCAGTCGGTCCCTCATCTGCCTGAAGAGTGGGTCCAGCTCCAGTCTCCTCGTGTCCGTCTGTGAGAGTCGGATCTCTCCTTCACTGGAACTCCTCCAGGTTTCTACGCTTTTTTCCCAAAGAGGTTTTTTTTGTAGTTTTTCCTGGCCGAGAAGGAGAGTCTAAGGACAGAGGACCCTGGGACATCGTCCCTCGCCACCACAGACATTGTCTGACTCCATCGCCACCACAGACATTGTTGATTCATTTCTCCCTGTGGCCCTCAGAGGCAACTGTTGTTGCTTTTACAAAAATAAATTGATTTGATTTGATTTGATGATCACATGACGTGATCACATGACATGATCACATGACATGATCACATGACATGATCACATGACATGTCACTGAATATTGGCTCTATTATTTCTTTGAATTTTGAGATAGATTTTTCAGATATTGTCCTTTTCATTATAACTTTATTTTGTGGGACTGGATGATCTTTAAGAATAAACTGAAAGGTAATTAGGAAATGATCTGACAATATAGGGTTTTGAGTGAGACAATGAGGTCATTAATCTCTGTTCCATACGTTAGGACAAGATCCAGAGTGTGCTTATGAGTGTGAGTCGGTTTATTTACATTCTGAGTGAAACCAATGCTGTCTAACAAGGCGCTGAAGGCATTACTGAGAGCGTCATCACTCACGTTCACGTGGATATTAAAGTCTCCAGCTATAACTATTTTATCCCAGGCTAACACTAAGTTTGATATAAAGTCAGAAAACTCTGTTAAAAACTCTGACTAGGGACCAGGAGGTCGGTAGATAACTGTGAACAAAACTCCTTTTTGGTTTTTCATATTTGGACATGTGATTGACAGCATAAGGCTTTCAAATGAGTGAAATGCATTGTTAGTTTTAGGGCTCATGAGTAGGCTTGAGTGTGAGATCACTGCCACACCACCACCTCTGTGCTCCTGGCAGTCTGAAAGTTAACATGGGTGGGTGGGGTGGACTCATTTAGTCTGACGTAGTCGTCTTTTTGAAGCCACGTTTCAGTTAGAGCTAGAAGATCTATGTTATAGTCACTAATTAATTCATTAACTAAGAGCGATTTGGAGGAAATTGCTCTAATGTTTAGCAGTCCACATTTTACGTGTTTATTCATTTGTATATTTGTGTCATTTGTGATTGTTATTTTCCTTAAGTTATTTGGTCTGACGCCTGAAATATTTTTTCTGAGATGTGACTTTTTGGCATTATTTGTACGAGGGACACGAGGGACACACACAGTCTCTATCTGTCTTGAATCTGAACACTTCACATGTAACAGAACGGGCGAGAGTTCAGCGACAGAGGAGCGTCTTAAACTGCTGCTCTGCGCCCGGGGCTCATCCCTAGATGGTCACTTAACACGACTAAGACTATCGGTCAAATTCCGAACTAATAGGG
Organism: Eucyclogobius newberryi; assembly: GCF_026437365.1. NCBI lineage: Eukaryota > Metazoa > Chordata > Actinopteri > Gobiiformes > Gobiidae > Eucyclogobius > Eucyclogobius newberryi. The sequence goes on along the minus strand of NW_027315746.1, from coordinate 33,829,738 downwards.
ATGTACCCTCCGAAGTCGGATGGATGCCATCCCTGCGTATGAGCCCGGGCTTTCCCCAAAACGCACTCCAGTTATCAATAAAGACAACGTTGTTTTGAGGGCACCATCTGGATAACCAGTTGTTGAATGCTGAAAGACGGCTGTACAATTCAGCATTGATCCGATTGGGCAGGGGACCATAAAATATTACAGTATCTGACATCGACTTCGCTAGGTCACACACCGCGGCTACTTGAACTTTGAGCACCTCTGATTGTCTCCGCCGGGCGTCGTTACCGCCTGCGTGAATCAAGACTCGCCGGAAACGGGTCCTACTCTGCTTTAAGATCCTAAGGTTTCCTTCGATGTCACCCATTCTGGCCCCCGGGTAACACCTACCGCTAGCAGCTGGCAGCTTCACGTCTCTAACAATAGAACTCCCGATTACAAGAGTTTCTCTAGTGTGTTCAGCGGGCGTGTGATCGCTGAGGGGAGAAAACCTATTATAGACGTGAAGCTCACGGCGCTCTAAGGTTCGGCGTTTAGTGCCTTGTCCCCTCCGAACTGTCACAAATTGGTCCCTATTCTGTTCCTGGTCTAGTCCCGGCTGCACGGGAGACGCTGAGGGGCTGAGCTCGGCCTTACTGCTACTGCTAATGCTAATGCTACGCCCTGCAGCGCGGTCCGGTAGCCCTCGCGCTAAAACCGAACTATAACTGGACTTAAGCTCCTCTAAACAGCGGATCCGCGCTTCTAACTCCGTAACCCTGGCCTCCAAAACTACCACTACACTGCACTTCACGCACCTATCATCAGAGAAGGAGCCAGGGTTCTGACTCGACATATGACAGCTCAAACAGGTAAAGGTAGATCCAGCCATGACGCTAGCGGCTAGGCTACGCTAGGCTAGTTCAGGCTGGAGCTAGAGAGTGAGGAGGGCTTTTTATCCACGAAATACTGAAAAGCGAGCGGCTTGAGGCTCAGGATTGTTTGCGGAGAAATCAAACGCTCACTTTTGTGTATATGATGCGTAAATAGTGTGTATAATTCGTGGATTAATCGGTAAAAGGCTCTAAGAACGAACAGCTCTGAAAACGCGACACACTCACCGGAAATGACGTCACCGGTCCGTCATCAAGGACAAGGCTCCTACAGAGGACGTGCTCAGTGAATGTCTCAGACAATGAGGAACAGAGGACGATGAGGTGCTGGAGGGACCATCATGGGAGGACACGCCCCTACATGGGATGTACCATCGGAACATAAGGGAAAATCTCAAAATAGGTTGAAGCTGAAAAAGACTAAATATTTTTAGTCTGTACCTACATTTCGTTTTTTTTGTTGCTGTGAAGCTTCAATACATCGTTGTGACAGTAATTGTTTTGAAAGGCTAAAAAACTCCATGACATCACACACAACGAGCATTAGACCAACATCCATGACATCACACACAACGAGCATTAGACCAACATCCATGACATCACACACAACGAGCATTAGACCAACATCCATGACATCACACACACAACGAGCATTAGACCAACATCCATGACATCACACACAACGAGCATTAGACCAACATCCATGACATCACACACACAACGAGCATTAGACCAACATCCATGACATCACACACACAACGAGCATTAGACCAACATCCATGACATCACACACAACGAGCATTAGACCAACATCCATGACATCACACACAACGAGCATTAGACCAACATCCATGACATCACACACAACGAGCATTAGACCAACATCCATGACATCACACACAACGAGCATTAGACCAACATCCATGACATCAGACACAACGAGCATTAGACCAACATCCATGACATCACACACAACGAGCATTAGACCAACATCCATGACATCACACACAACGAGCATTAGACCAACATCCATGACATCACACACAACGAGCATTAGACCAACATCCATGACATCACACACAACGAGCATTAGACCAACATCCATGACATCACACACAACGAGCATTAGACCAACATCCATGACATCACACACAACGAGCATTAGACCAACATCCATGACATCACACACAACGAGCATTAGACCAACATCCATGACATCACACACAACGAGCATTAGACCAACATCCATGACATCACACACAACGAGCATTAGACCAACATCCATGACATCACACACAACGAGCATTAGACCAACATCCATGACATCACACACAACGAGCATTAGACCAACATCCATGACATCACACACAACGAGCATTAGACCAACATCCATGACATCACACACACAACGAGCATCAGACCAACATCCATGACATCACACACACAACGAGCATTAGACCAACATCCATGACATCACACACACAACGAGCATCAGGCCAACATCCATGACATCACACACAACGAGCATTAGACCAACATCCATAACATCACACACAACGAGCATTAGACCAACATCCATGACATCACACACAACGAGCATTAGACCAACATCTATGACATCACACACATCGAGCATTAGACCAACATCCATGACATCACACACAACGAGCATTAGACCAACATCCATGACATCACACACAACGAGCATTAGACCAACATCCATGACATCACACACACAACGAGCATTAGACCAACATCCATGACATCACACACAACGAGCATTAGACCGACATCCATGACATCACACACAACGAGCATTAGACCAACATCCATGACATCACACACAACGAGCATTAGACCAACATCCATGACATCACACACCACGAGCATTAGACCAACATCCATGATATCAAACACTCATGACTTTACTTGTTGTAAAATGTAACGCGCATAGCGATTTACAGCGGCCAATCAGAAACGTTGTTTAAATGACTTCCTGGTTGAGCGAGTTGAGTCTGTGCCGTAGGGCCCCTGGGGCCCGTGGACCATGTGGATTGAGTAAACAAACATGCCGCGACAGGTGACATTATTTGGAGAGTTCATAACTTCTACTGATAAACATATCAAAGGATGTTCAGGGACTAGAGGTGAGCAAGGTCTATCAAACTACCATCGTTTTATCAACACGGACGTCGTACTGCAGCAAGTGAAATTTCCCGATCGTTAACGACAAGACATATTCACAGATGGACAGAATACTTCATACTTTATGAATCAGATGTCATATTATGCATATATGTAACATAATTATATTATATTGTTCAAGTTTTGAGAGTTTATTTGAGAGCGAGTTTTCAAGTGATGACTGTTAAGTTGTTATGTTTTAATGTTTCTTTTTAAAATACATTTTATGTGATTTTTGTTTTTTAGTCTTTTGAGGGGGGGACAGCATAGAGGCCCTGATCATGGCAGCACAGGAGCAGGCCCTGAACACCAGATCAATAGAGGCCCAGATCTACCACACCAGACAAGACCCAAGGTGTAGGCTGTGCAAAGGGGGCCTGAGACCATCCCACACATAACTGCAGGTGCAGATGCTGCAGGGACAGCAGACATGGAGCTCCATAACCATGTGGCTGGCATAGTGTACAGAAACATCTGTGCATATATATATATATACACACATAGTGTACAGAAACATCTGTGAAGAGTACGGGCTGGAGACCCCAAGGACAAGGTGGGAAACACCTCCAAAGGTGGTGGAGAACGACCGAGCAAAGGTCCTCTGGGACGTCCGGATACAGACAGACCGAATGGTAATGTCCAACCGGACAGAGTGGTGGTCGACAAGGGTCAGAGGAAAGCCGTGGTGGTGGACATTGCAGTGCATCATGGGATGGTAACATCCGGAAAAAGGAACATGAGAAACTAGAGAAATACCAAGGCCTCAGAGAGGAGCTGGAGAAGGTCTGGAGCGTGAAGGTATCGGTGGTGCCCGTAGTGACCGGAGCACTTGGGGCAGTGACCCCCAAACTGGAGGAATGACTTGAGCAGATCCAGGAAAAACATCAGAAAAGTGCAGGAACAGCAAAGATACTGAAGAACCCTCAAGCTCCCAGGGGCCTCAGGTAGAGGACTCGAGCCTGAAGGCAGATAAATAGAGACCGGAAGAGATTTTTTTAAATATATTATATATATACATATATGTGTGTGTGTGTTTACTTGCCATGCTGTTACCATTTTCCCTAGCATAATTACTGTACAATTAATGGACGTCAATAAAAAGTCTTGATTATAGAGCTTCTAATTTCACACTGTTGCAAATAAATACCCTGGTTTGACAGTTTTACAGACAGTTTAATGCATGTTTTCTCTCCGCCTCACAGTCAATTTTTCCTCATAATACTCACATTACGTTAGCTAATTAGCACATTCAATTATTTTTAGCAGGCAAAAATCCACTACATGACGACTTCAACAGCCGACAGGAGGGAGAGCAAAGTGCAATATTTGTAGAACTATTGAGAACATGGGAGCCTAAGTGGGGGAAAAGATCAAACATGTGGAATTATTTGAAGGTCCATCAACTTTAAGTTTAAGTGTTTTTGGTTTTGATTTTTAAACCAGTAAACTACGTTGTTTGTTCAGAGTGAACTGCCGCTGCATAAAAAATATGTTCTATCTTGAAATGTTGCACTTTAAATTGCACTGTTAAAATGAATGTTCATGTAATGATCTATTTGTGTGCATCTTGCATAATTCAATACCTGTTGCTTTACTGCTATGTTTTTTATTCAAAATAAAATCAGACTTGAAAATTTACTTTGAGAAAAAAAATATGTATTAGCTATGGCTATAAACACTGTGATACCTGCATCAGAGTTCTGCAAATCTATGTTTGTTGTATCTGTCTTCATCAAATAATAAATCAATGATTTAATATAAATAACCACATGCCATTCATCATAAATGGAACTTGATAGTACATTTATATATATGCATAAACCATTTAGTCCACACTACTGCCAATAAACACTCAACTCTGGAACATTCTGCTTTCACGTTTACACATCAGACAGCTTGCAGCATGCTAATTGATGCATATTTTCTTTCCACCTCCCCATCTTGCTTGTTGTAATTGAATCTACTGTTTGTTGTGACGTATAACCCAACCATAGCATCTGATCAGCTTGCTCCCAGTCTGACAACTGCAGAGTCTTGGGCTTAATTGCTCTCTCAAAATAGCTTTGGTGTGAATAAGAGCGTTTCATGTGGTGAGGAGTGAAGTTCGCGCCGTGCCCTTTGAAATGAAGAAGGCAGAAACGTATACATGCAAATGCAATCATAAAAATAAAAGAAGAAAGGATAGATGGAGCCAAAATGTCCAGGGAAATTCAATCAACTCGCCTTAGCAGGGGGGAGACATGTTCATTTTATGTTTTAATAACAGGATCTGAATGTCAGTTGTAAGTACTAATCGAGATCTGGGGTTTGATATTGGTTAAGTTGCACGTTTGGTGAAGTTTCTGAGCATTTTAATAGTGTAGATGAAACCTATGATTCTGTCGTCTTCGACGCTAACTAAAAACTGCAAACTTCATCCTTGAGCTTTATTTCAAATCTGAACTGACAAGAGGACATCAGCAGGAGCAGAGGGTCTGAAATGTACAGATTTACACAGATGTATTTATACCTCAAACTATTGATGTCATGATACAAAGTTTAAACTAAGTACGAGACTTTCATCAGTTCTTCAGGGACTTCGGGTCATGGTGGCGCATTAAGATGGCCCACCCACATCTCGACTGCAAAACGTGGCTTTAAAATTGACTGACCTAATCCCAAAGAAGAAGAGCAAGGGATGCGTAAACAAGGAAGGCACAAGTCTGGTAACACTACAGGTCCAACACAAACAAAGCTGACGGTCCGCGGCCCAATTGGAAAACAGCTCACATCACAAGCTAAAGAAACTAATGAGGCTAACATGGCTAGAAAGCCTGAGGCGGAGAATTGCAGTTCTTCCCCGCCAGAGATACGGGCTCGAATCCAGGCAAGTAGTGGAGGGCCGGCCCGCCATCATTGGTGTGAAAAAAAAAAATCCCAAAAATTAAATATCAAATAAAATATAACTTTTCTGTCAAATATAGGCTATTGAATCTATTATTTAATTGATTTCACGTCATATGTATTAAGGATACACGTGCAGACAGATGCCTGAAGGCAAAAAAGGAAAAAAAAATAAAATAATCTTTTTGTTTGTTTTTTAATATTACTTGGACGAGCTTGGCGGGCCGGATTGAAAGGCCAGATCCAGCCCGCGGGCCGAAGGAAAGGATACAGAAAGCTTTTTGGAGAAGATTATTCCGCCACTCCTTGATGGCTCAGGAGTTGAAGTCCCTCCCATCACAATCGAAAGAGCACATCACCTGGGCAACCAAGACCAGAAGCTGATAAACCACGAGGCCTGATAATGAGGTTTCTTAACGATCGCGTGAAGGAACGTGTCTTGAAGGTTGCAAGGATTAAAGGAGAACTCCAGTACAAAGGCAAGCGTGTCTTCTTTGCTCCAGATATTCGATAGGAGGTTCGTCAACAATGGCAGAGGTTCCACCACCTCTGTTAGGAGCTCAGGGGGAGAAAACTGAGACATCGGTTCTCTTTCTCGACGACTTTTCTGGTGACTTTTGTGCTCAGGACACCAGCGGTTCTCCTTAGGAAGATGCAAAACACAGAAAACTGAAGAGTAAGAGAGAGGGTGGGGCATGTGAGTTCGGGTTGTGGTCACATGGTGATACATTTCTGTCAATTTGAAGAGACTGATTATTGATTTAATGTCAGACTTTATGCTCCATGTTGGCTGTCTGCTTTTGTACATAAACTGTGACTAATTACATCGACTCATCGACGTGTCAAATGTGGTAGATTGGATTTGTGGGGAATTTGAAAATACTTGCAGAGTGCAGCAGGGGACGAGGTGAGTCAGGGAAATTTGATATCCAGTTATTTTTGAGGATGGGGAGTTTTTTTGGGGGTGCCTTCATTCGGATTGGACTTCCCTCCCCTTCATGAAATTAACCCGAATGAACACACTGTGGAGGTTCAATGCCAGCCTGCTTAACGACCACGCAAAATGTCCAACAACATTAAGACTTATCTGGAGGAAAAATTTCTCCGCCTATCCCTTGGGATGCCTCCAAAGCAGTCTCAAGAGGACAAATTATAGCCATAGCCACGAAAAAAAGAAACAAGGGTCATGGTTACGACAAGCTGACAGAACATTTTTTTTTAAATATGTGACAATATGTGGCAAAATGATTTATTCGTAACCAAAGAAGAACAAATTCAATTGGCATTTGAATCCTATAAAAAACTGAAAACTAAAACTCCAGATAAAGAAAACAATATAAATTCCTCTCTGGACACTTTCGATTTCCTGTTATGTCAGAGGAACAAAATGCAAAATTAAGAGCTGAAATAACAGTTTTGTAAATACAAGGTGCAATCAAAAGATGAAAGAACAATACATCTCCGGGGAGCGATGGGTTCACCTCAGAGGGGTATAAAGCTCTAAAAGACACACTTACTCCTTTCCTTTTGGCAACTCCTCACTGGGCACTTAAGAAAACTCCCTCCTAGTGTGAACGAGGCCATCATATCCCTGATACCAAAAGAAGGGAAAGACCGATTGGATTGGGCCTCATATAGACATATTTCTACTCTGAATGTGGACTATCGTTTATGCACCTCAATTATGTCCAAAATAATGGAACAAATACTCCCAAACTTAATCCACAATGATCAGACAGGATTCATTAACAAACGACAAACACAAGACAACATAAGACGATCCTTACACATAATCAGCCGAATACAAAAAAAAAAAAAACAATGACTTAATAATTGGTTTAGATTCTGAGAGGGCTTTTGATTCTGTTAGCTGGCCATATTTATTTAAAGTGCTACACGAATAGATATAAAACGAATAGATATAAAAACGATGGTCCAACATTAAGAATTAAAATCAACGGTCATCTGACAAATCCGCTGACTCTGGAAAGGGGGGTCAGGCAGGGATGTGCCTGGTTTCCCCTCCTTTTTGCTTTGTATTTGGAACCATTGGCCCAATTTATTAGACAATCAAAAACAATTCATGGTGTGAAAGTTACAATCGATGGGACGGAACATTAAGTTGCCTGTTGCAGATGATGTTCTATTGTATTTGACCAAACCGGAAATTTCCATATCCAAGGTGATGAATTTCCTTCAAGAAGTTGGTCCAATGTCTGGATACAAATGAAATGTACAAAAAACTGAAATTATCTCATTCTGGCGCCGATCTCTGACCTTTAAAAAGACCTACCCATTTAAATTGTATTTAGGTGTGCTACATCCTGTGTGGAGACCTATCAACATTTTTGGAGAAAAATGATACCTCTTTTTAAAAAAAAACTGTATCCAATTCAAGACTGGCTGGGGTTTACGTTTACTGAAAAATTACGTTATTTCAGCTCAAATCAGAGCGTTGCTGTCACCAGGAAAGTGAGGGCCATTTTGTTCGGACTGAAGTATTTGTACATCTTATTGGAGAACCACAGGATCACATGTTTGGAGGGAATTCTGTTCAAAAAATGTGTCTTGTTTTTTGTGTTATGCCAATTACTCACAGGGAAATGCAGACTGTTGGAGAGGATGTGGCAGCAGGATACAGACTGTTGGAGAGGATGTGGCAGCAGGAGGCAGACTGTTGGAGAGGATGTGGCGGCAGGAGGCAGACTGTTGGAGAGAAAGTGGCAGCAGGAGGCAGACTGTTGGAGAGGATGTGGCAGCAGGAGGCAGACTGTTGGAGAGAATGTGGCAGCAGGAGGCAGACTGTTGGAGAGGATGTGGCAGCAGGAGGCAGACTGTTGGAGAGGATGTGGCAGCAGGAGGCAGACTGTTGGAGAGGATGTGGCAGCAGGAGGCAAACTGTTGGAGAGGATGTGGCAGCAGGAGGCAGACTGTTGGAGAGAAAGTGGCAGCAGGAGGCAGACTGTTGGAGAGAATGTGGCAGCAGGAGGCAGACTGTTGGAGAGGATGTGGCAGCAGGAGGCAGACTGTTGGAGAGGATGTGGCAGCAGGAGGCAGACTGTTGGAGAAGATGTGGCGGCAGGAGGCAGACTGTTGGAGAGGATGTGGCAGCAGGAGGCAGACTGTTGGAGAGGATGTGGCAGCAGGAGGCAGACTGTTGGAGAGCATGTGGCAGCAGGAGACGGACTGTTGGAGAGGATGTGGCAGCAGGAGGCAGACTGTTGGAGAGCACGTGGCAGCAGGAGGCAGACTGTTGGAGAGGATGTGGCAGCAGGAGGCAGACTGTTGGAGAGGATGTGGCAGCAGGAGGCAGACTGTTGGAGAGGATGTAGCAGCAGGATGCAGACTGTTGGAGAGAAAGTGGCAGCAGGAGGCAGACTGTTGGAGAGGATGTGGCAGCAGGAGGCAGACTGTTGGAGAGGATGTGGCGGCAGGAGGCAGACTGTTGGAGAGAAAGTGGCAGCAGGAGGCAGACTGTTGGAGAGGATGTGGCAGCAGGAGGCAGACTGTTGGAGAGGATGTGGCAGCAGGAGGCAGACTGTTGGAGAGGATGTGGCAGCAGGATGCAGACTGTTGGAGAGAATGTGGCAGCAGGAGGCAGACTGTTGGAGAGGATGTGGCAGCAGGAGGCAGACTGTTGGAGAGGATGTGGCAGCAGGAGGCAGACTGTTGGAGAGAATGTGGCAGCAGGAGGCAGACTGTTGGAGAGGATGTGGCAGCAGGAGGCAGACTGTTGGAGAGGATGTGGCAGCAGGAGGCAGACTGTTGGAGAGCATGTGGCAGCAGGAGACGGACTGTTGGAGAGGATGTGGCAGCAGGAGGCAGACTGTTGGAGAGCACGTGGCAGCAGGAGGCAGACTGTTGGAGAGGATGTGGCAGCAGGAGGCAGACTGTTGGAGAGGATGTGGCAGCAGGAGGCCGACTGTTGGAGAGGATGTGGCAGCAGGAGGCAGACTGTTGGAGTGGATGTGGCAGCAGGAGGCAGGCTGTTGGAGAGGATGTGGCAGCAGGAGGCAGACTGTTGGAGTGGATGTGGCAGCAGGAGGCCGACTGTTGGAGAGAATGTGGCAGCAGGAGGCAGACTGTTGGAGAGGATGTGGCGGAAGGAGGAAGACTGTTGGAAAGGATGTGGCAGCAGGAGGCAGACTGTTGGAGAGAATGTGGCAGCAGCAGGCAGACTGTTGGAGAGGATGTGGCAGCAGGAGGCAGATTGTTTCAGAGGATGTGGCAGCAGGAGGCAGACTTTTGGAGAGGATGTGGCAGCAGGAGGCAGACTGTTGGAGAGCACGTGGCAGCAGGAGGTAGACTGTTAGAGAGGATATGGCGGCAGGAGGCAGACTGTTGGAGAGGATGTGGCGGCAGGAGGCAGACTGTTGGAGAGGATGTGGCAGCAGGAGGCAGACTGTTGGAGAGAATGTGGCAGCAGGAGGCAGACTGTTGGAGAGGATGTGGCAGCAGGAGGCAGACTGTTGGAGATGATGTGGCAGCAGGAGGCAGACTGTTGGAGAGAATGTGGCAGCAGGAGGCAGACTGTTGGAGAGAATGTGGCAGCAGGAGGCAGACTGTTGGAGAGGATGTGGCAGCTGGAGGCAGACTGTTGGAGAGGATGTGGCAGCAGGAGGCAGACTGTTGGAGAGGATGTGGCAGCAGGAGGCAGACTGTTGGAGAGCACGTGGCAGCAGGAGGCAGACTGTTGGAGAAGATGTGGCGGCAGGAGGCACTGTTGGAGAGAAAGTGGCAGCAGGAGGCAGACTGTTGGAGAGGATGTGGCAGCAGGAGGCAGACTGTTGGAGAGGATGTGGCAGCAGGAGGCAGACTGTTGGAGAGAATGTGGCAGCAGGAGGCAGACTGTTGGAGAGGATGTGGCAGCAGGAGGCAGACTGTTGGAGAGGATGTGGCAGCAGGAGGCAGACTGTTGGAGAGAATGTGGCAGCAGGAGGCAGACTGTTGGAGAGGATGTGGCAGCAGGAGGCAGACTGTTGGAGAGGATGTGGCGGCAGGAGGCAGACTGTTGGAGAGAAAGTGGCAGCAGGATGCAGACTGTTGGACAGGATGTGGCAGCAGGAGGCAGACTGTTGGAGAGGATGTGGCAGCAGGAGGCAGACTGTTGGAGAGGATGTGGCAGCAGGAGGCAAACTGTTGGAGAGGATGTGGCAGCAGGAGGCAGACTGTTGGAGAGAATGTGGCAGCAGGATGCAGACTGTTGGAGAGGATGTGGCAGCAGGAGGCAAACTGTTGGAGAGGATGTGGCAGCAGGAGGCAGACTGTTGGAGAGAATGTAGCAGCAGGATGCAGACTGTTGGAGAGGATGTGGCAGCAGGAGGCAGACTGTTGGAGAGGATGTGGCAGCAGGAGGCAGACTGTTGGAGAGAATGTGGCAGCAGGAGGCAGACTGTTGGAGAGGATGTGGCAGCAGGAGGCAGACTGTTGGAGAGGATGTGGCGGCAGGAGGCAGACTGTTGGAGAGAAAGTGGCAGCAGGATGCAGACTGTTGGAGAGGATGTGGCAGCAGGAGGCAGACTGTTGGAGAGGATATGGCAGCAGGAGGCAGACTGTTGGAGAGGATGTGGCAGCAGGAGGCAAACTGTTGGAGAGGATATGGCAGCAGGAGGCAGACTGTTGGAGAGAATGTAGCAGCAGGATGCAGACTGTTGGAGAGGATGTGGCAGCAGGAGGCAGACTGTTGGAGAGGATGTGGCAGCAGGAGGCAGACTGTTGGAGAGGATGTGGCAGCAGGAGGCCGACTGTTGGAGAGAATGTGGCAGCAGGAGGCAGACTGTTGGAGAGGATGTGGCGGAAGGAGGAAGACTGTTGGAAAGGATGTGGCAGCAGGAGGCAGATTGTTGGAGAGGATGTGGCAGCAGGAGGCAGACTGTTGGAGAGAATGTGGCAGCAGCAGGCAGACTGTTGGAGAGGATGTGGCAGCAGGAGGCAGATTGTTTCAGAGGATGTGGCAGCAGGAGGCAGACTGTTGGAGAGGATGTGGCAGCAGGAGGCAGACTGTTGGAGAGGATGTGGCAGCAGGAGGCAAACTGTTGGAGAGGATGTGGCAGCAGGAGGCAGACTGTTGGAGAGAATGTAGCAGCAGGAGGCAGACTGTTGGAGAGGATGTGGCAGCAGGAGGCAGACTGTTGGAGAGGATGTGGCAGCAGGAGGCAGACTGTTGGAGAGAATGTAGCAGCAGGAGGCAGACTGTTGGAGAGGATGTGGCAGCAGGAGGCAGACTGTTGGAGAGGATGTGGCAGCAGGAGGCAAACTGTTGGAGAGGATGTGGCAGCAGGAGGCAGACTGTTGGAGAGAATGTAGCAGCAGGAGGCAGACTGTTGGAGAGGATGTGGCAGCAGGAGGCAGACTGTTGGAGAGGATGTGGCAGCAGGAGGCAGACTGTTGGAGAGAATGTAGCAGCAGGAGGCAGACTGTTGGAGAGGATGTGGCAGCAGGAGGCAGACTGTTGGAGAGGATGTGGCAGCAGGAGGCAGACTGTTGGAGAGGATGTGGCAGCAGGAGGCAAACTGTTGGAGAGGATGTGGCAGCAGGAGGCAGACTGTTGGAGAGGATGTGGCAGCAGGAGGCAGACTGTTGGAGAGGATGTGGCAGCAGGAGGCAGACTGTTGGAGAGAATGTAGCAGCAGGAGGCAGACTGTTGGAGAGGATGTGGCAGCAGGAGGCAGACTGTTGGAGAGGATGTGGCAGCAGGAGGCAAACTGTTGGAGAGGATGTGGCAGCAGGAGGCAGACTGTTGGAGAGAATGTAGCAGCAGGAGGCAGACTGTTGGAGAGGATGTAGCAGCAGGAGGCAGACTGTTGGAGAGGATGTGGCAGCAGGAGGCAGACTGTTGGAGAGGATGTGGCAGCAGGAGGCAGACTGTTGGAGAGGATGTGGCAGCAGGAGGCAGACTGTTGGAGAGGATGTGGCAGCAGGAGGCAAACTGTTGGAGAGGATGTGGCAGCAGGAGGCAGACTGTTGGAGAGAATGTAGCAGCAGGAGGCAGACTGTTGGAGAGGATGTGGCAGCAGGAGGCAGACTGTTGGAGAGGATGTGGCAGCAGGAGGCAGACTGTTGGAGAGGATGTGGCAGCAGGAGGCAAACTGTTGGAGAGGATGTGGCAGCAGGAGGCAGACTGTTGGAGAGCACGTGGCAGCAGGAGGCAGACTGTTGGAGAAGATGTGGCGGCAGGAGGCAGACTGTTGGAGAGAAAGTGGCAGCAGGAGGCAGAATGTTGGAGAGGATGTGGCAGCAGGAGGCAGACTGTTGGAGAGGATGTGGCAGCAGGAGGCAGACTGTTGGAGAGAATGTGGCAGCAGGAGGCAGACTGTTGGAGAGGATGTGGCAGCAGGAGGCAGACTGTTGGAGAGAATGTAGCAGCAGGAGGCAGACTGTTGGAGAGGATGTGGCAGCAGGAGGCAGACTGTTGGAGAGGATGTGGCAGCAGGAGGCAGACTGTTGGAGAGGATGTGGCAGCAGGAGGCAAACTGTTGGAGAGGATGTGGCAGCAGGAGGCAGACTGTTGGAGAGCACGTGGCAGCAGGAGGCAGACTGTTGGAGAAGATGTGGCGGCAGGAGGCAGACTGTTGGAGAGAAAGTGGCAGCAGGAGGCAGACTGTTGGAGAGGATGTGGCAGCAGGAGGCAGACTGTTGGAGAGGATATGGCAGCAGGAGGCAGACTGTTGGAGAGAATGTGGCAGCAGGAGGCAGACTGTTGGAGAGGATGTGGCAGCAGGAGGCAGACTGTTGGAGAGAATGTAGCAGCAGGAGGCAGACTGTTGGAGAGGATGTGGCAGCAGGAGGCAGACTGTTGGAGAGGATGTGGCAGCAGGAGGCAGACTGTTGGAGAGGATGTGGCAGCAGGAGGCAGACTGTTGGAGTGGATGTGGCAGCAGGAGGCAGGCTGTTGGAGAGGATATGGCAGCAGGAGGCAGACTGTTGGAGTGGATGTGGCAGCAGGAGGCCGACTGTTGGAGAGAATGCGGCAGCAGGAGGCAGACTGTTGGAGAGGATGTGGCGGAAAGAGGAAGACTGTTGGAAAGGATGTGGCAGCAGGAGGCAGATTGTTGGAGAGGATGTGGCAGCAGGAGGCAGACTGTTGGAGAGGATGTGGCAGCAGGAGGCAAACTGTTGGAGAGGATGTGGCAGCAGGAGGCAGACTGTTGGAGAGAATGTGGCAGCAGGAGGCAGACTGTTGGAGAGGATGTGGCAGCTGGAGGCAGACTGTTGGAGAGGATGTGGCAGCAGGAGGCAGACTGTTGGAGAGGATGTGGCAGCAGGAGGCAGACTGTTGGAGAGCACGTGGCAGCAGGAGGCAGACTGTTGGAGAAGATGTGGCGGCAGGAGGCAGACTGTTGGAGAGAATGTGGCAGCAGGAGGCAGACTGTTGGAGAGGATGTGGCAGCAGGAGGCAGACTGTTGGAGAGGATGTGGCAGCAGGAGGCAGACTGTTGGAGAGAATGTGGCAGCAGGAGGCAGACTGTTGGAGAGGATGTGGCAGCAGGAGGCAGACTGTTGGAGAGCACGTGGCAGCAGGAGGCAGACTGTTGGAGAGGATGTGGCAGCAGGAGGCAGACTGTTGGAGAGGATGTGGCAGCAGGAGGCAGACTGTTGGAGAGGATGTAGCAGCAGGATGCAGACTGTTGGAGAGAAAGTGGCAGCAGGAGGCAGACTGTTGGAGAGGATGTGGCAGCAGGAGGCAGACTGTTGGAGAGGATGTGGCGGCAGGAGGCAGACTGTTGGAGAGAAAGTGGCAGCAGGAGGCAGACTGTTGGAGAGGATGTGGCAGCAGGAGGCAGACTGTTGGAGAGGATGTGGCAGCAGGAGGCAGACTGTTGGAGAGGATGTGGCAGCAGGATGCAGACTGTTGGAGAGAATGTGGCAGCAGGAGGCAGACTGTTGGAGAGGATGTGGCAGCAGGAGGCAGACTGTTGGAGAGGATGTGGCAGCAGGAGGCAGACTGTTGGAGAGAATGTGGCAGCAGGAGGCAGACTGTTGGAGAGGATGTGGCAGCAGGAGGCAGACTGTTGGAGAGGATGTGGCAGCAGGAGGCAGACTGTTGGAGAGCATGTGGCAGCAGGAGACGGACTGTTGGAGAGGATGTGGCAGCAGGAGGCAGACTGTTGGAGAGCACGTGGCAGCAGGAGGCAGACTGTTGGAGAGGATGTGGCAGCAGGAGGCAGACTGTTGGAGAGGATGTGGCAGCAGGAGGCCGACTGTTGGAGAGGATGTGGCAGCAGGAGGCAGACTGTTGGAGTGGATGTGGCAGCAGGAGGCAGGCTGTTGGAGAGGATGTGGCAGCAGGAGGCAGACTGTTGGAGTGGATGTGGCAGCAGGAGGCCGACTGTTGGAGAGAATGTGGCAGCAGGAGGCAGACTGTTGGAGAGGATGTGGCGGAAGGAGGAAGACTGTTGGAAAGGATGTGGCAGCAGGAGGCAGACTGTTGGAGAGAATGTGGCAGCAGCAGGCAGACTGTTGGAGAGGATGTGGCAGCAGGAGGCAGATTGTTTCAGAGGATGTGGCAGCAGGAGGCAGACTTTTGGAGAGGATGTGGCAGCAGGAGGCAGACTGTTGGAGAGCACGTGGCAGCAGGAGGTAGACTGTTGGAGAGGATGTGGCAGCAGGAGGCAAACTGTTGGAGAGGATGTGGCAGCAGGAGGCAGACTGTTGGAGAGAAAGTGGCAGCAGGAGGCAGACTGTTGGAGAGGATGTGGCAGCAGGAGGCAGACTGTTGGAGAGGATGTGGCAGCAGGAGGCAGACTGTTGGAGAGAATGTGGCAGCAGGAGGCAGACTGTTGGAGAGAATGTAGCAGCAGGAGGCAGACTGTTGGAGAGGATGTGGCAGCAGGAGGCAGACTGTTGGAGAGGATGTGGCAGCAGGAGGCAAACTGTTGGAGAGGATGTGGCAGCAGGAGGCAGACTGTTGGAGAGAATGTAGCAGCAGGAGGCAGACTGTTGGAGAGGATGTGGCAGCAGGAGGCAGACTGTTGGAGAGGATGTGGCAGCAGGAGGCAGACTGTTGGAGAGAATGTAGCAGCAGGAGGCAGACTGTTGGAGAGGATGTGGCAGCAGGAGGCAGACTGTTGGAGAGGATGTGGCAGCAGGAGGCAAACTGTTGGAGAGGATGTGGCAGCAGGAGGCAGACTGTTGGAGAGAATGTAGCAGCAGGAGGCAGACTGTTGGAGAGGATGTGGCAGAAGGAGGCAGACTGTTGGAGAGGATGTGGCAGCAGGAGGCAGACTGTTGGAGAGGATGTGGCAGCAGGAGGCAGACTGTTGGAGAGGATGTGGCAGCAGGAGGCAAACTGTTGGAGAGGATGTGGCAGCAGGAGGCAGACTGTTGGAGAGAATGTAGCAGCAGGAGGCAGACTGTTGGAGAGGATGTGGCAGCAGGAGGCAGACTGTTGGAGAGGATGTGGCAGCAGGAGGCAGACTGTTGGAGAGGATGTGGCAGCAGGAGGCAAACTGTTGGAGAGGATGTGGCAGCAGGAGGCAGACTGTTGGAGAGCACGTGGCAGCAGGAGGCAGACTGTTGGAGAAGATGTGGCGGCAGGAGGCAGACTGTTGGAGAGAAAGTGGCAGCAGGAGGCAGACTGTTGGAGAGGATGTGGCAGCAGGAGGCAGACTGTTGGAGAGGATGTGGCAGCAGGAGGCAGACTGTTGGAGAGAATGTGGCAGCAGGAGGCAGACTGTTGGAGAGGATGTGGCAGCAGGAGGCAGACTGTTGGAGAGAATGTAGCAGCAGGAGGCAGACTGTTGGAGAGGATGTGGCAGCAGGAGGCAGACTGTTGGAGAGGATGTGGCAGCAGGAGGCAGACTGTTGGAGAGGATGTGGCAGCAGGAGGCAAACTGTTGGAGAGGATGTGGCAGCAGGAGGCAGACTGTTGGAGAGCACGTGGCAGCAGGAGGCAGACTGTTGGAGAAGATGTGGCGGCAGGAGGCAGACTGTTGGAGAGAAAGTGGCAGCAGGAGGCAGACTGTTGGAGAGGATGTGGCAGCAGGAGGCAGACTGTTGGAGAGGATATGGCAGCAGGAGGCAGACTGTTGGAGAGAATGTGGCAGCAGGAGGCAGACTGTTGGAGAGGATGTGGCAGCAGGGGGCAGACTGTTGGAGGGAATGTAGCAGCAGGAGGCAGACTGTTGGAGAGGATGTGGCAGCAGGAGGCAGACTGTTGGAGAGGATGTGGCAGCAGGAGGCAGACTGTTGGAGAGGATGTGGCAGCAGGAGGCAGACTGTTGGAGAGGATGTGGCAGCAGGAGACAGACTGTTGGATAGGATGTGGCAGCAGGAGGCAGACTGTTGGAGAGGATGTGGCAGCAGGAGACAGACTGTTGGAGAGGATGTGGCAGCAGGAGGCAGACTGTTGGAGACCACGTGGCAGCAGGAGGCAGGCTGTTGGAGAGGATATGGCAGCAGGAGGCAGACTGTTGGAGAGGATGTGGCAGCAGGAGGCAGACTGTTGGAGAGGATGTGGCGGAAGGAGGCAGACTGTTGGTAAGGATGTGGCAGCAGGAGGCAGACTGTTGGAGAGGATGTGGCAGCAGGAGGCAGACTGTTGGAGAAAATGTGGCAGCAGGAGGCAGACTGGTGGAGAGGATGTGGCAGCTGGAGGCAGACTGTTGGAGAGGATGTGGCAGCAGGAGGCAGACTGTTGGAGAGGATGTGGCAGCAGGAGGCAGACTGTTGGAGAGCACGTGGCAGCAGGAGGCAGACTGTTGGAGAAGATGTGGCGGCAGGAGGCAGACTGTTGGAGAGGATGTGGCAGCAGGAGGCAGACTGTTGGAGAGGATGTGGCAGCAGGAGGCAGACTGTTGGAGAGAATGTGGCAGCAGGAGGCAGACTGTTGGAGAGGATGTGGCAGCAGGAGGCAGACTGTTGGAGAGGATGTGGCAGCAGGAGGCAGACTGTTGGAGAGAATGTGGCAGCAGGAGGCAGACTGTTGGAGAGGATGTGGCAGCAGGAGGCAGACTGTTGGAGAGGATGTGGCAGCAGGAGGCAGACTGTTGGAGAGCACGTGGCAGCAGGAGACGGACTGTTGGAGAGGATGTGGCAGCAGGAGGCAGACTGTTGGAGAGGATGTGGCAGCAGGAGGCAGACTGTTGGAGAGGATGTGGCAGCAGGAGGCAGACTGTTGGAGAGAATGTAGCAGCAGGAGGCAGACTGTTGGAGAGGATGTGGCAGCAGGAGGCAGACTGTTGGAGAGGATGTGGCAGCAGGAGGCAAACTGTTGGAGAGGATGTGGCAGCAGGAGGCAGACTGTTGGAGAGAATGTAGCAGCAGGAGGCAGACTGTTGGAGAGGATGTGGCAGCAGGAGGCAGACTGTTGGAGAGGATGTGGCAGCAGGAGGCAGACTG
Source organism: Eucyclogobius newberryi (assembly GCF_026437365.1). Classification (NCBI taxonomy): domain Eukaryota; kingdom Metazoa; phylum Chordata; class Actinopteri; order Gobiiformes; family Gobiidae; genus Eucyclogobius; species Eucyclogobius newberryi. The sequence goes on along the minus strand of NW_027315746.1, from coordinate 33,811,472 downwards.
TTGGAGAGAATGTAGCAGCAGGAGGCAGACTGTTGGAGAGGATGTGGCAGCAGGAGGCAGACTGTTGGAGAGGATGTGGCAGCAGGAGGCAGACTGTTGGAGAGGATGTGGCAGCAGGAGGCAAACTGTTGGAGAGGATGTGGCAGCAGGAGGCAGACTGTTGGAGAGGATGTGGCAGCAGGAGGCAGACTGTTGGAGAGGATGTGGCAGCAGGAGGCAGACTGTTGGAGAGAATGTAGCAGCAGGAGGCAGACTGTTGGAGAGGATGTGGCAGCAGGAGGCAGACTGTTGGAGAGGATGTGGCAGCAGGAGGCAAACTGTTGGAGAGGATGTGGCAGCAGGAGGCAGACTGTTGGAGAGAATGTAGCAGCAGGAGGCAGACTGTTGGAGAGGATGTAGCAGCAGGAGGCAGACTGTTGGAGAGGATGTGGCAGCAGGAGGCAGACTGTTGGAGAGGATGTGGCAGCAGGAGGCAGACTGTTGGAGAGGATGTGGCAGCAGGAGGCAGACTGTTGGAGAGGATGTGGCAGCAGGAGGCAAACTGTTGGAGAGGATGTGGCAGCAGGAGGCAGACTGTTGGAGAGAATGTAGCAGCAGGAGGCAGACTGTTGGAGAGGATGTGGCAGCAGGAGGCAGACTGTTGGAGAGGATGTGGCAGCAGGAGGCAGACTGTTGGAGAGGATGTGGCAGCAGGAGGCAAACTGTTGGAGAGGATGTGGCAGCAGGAGGCAGACTGTTGGAGAGCACGTGGCAGCAGGAGGCAGACTGTTGGAGAAGATGTGGCGGCAGGAGGCAGACTGTTGGAGAGAAAGTGGCAGCAGGAGGCAGAATGTTGGAGAGGATGTGGCAGCAGGAGGCAGACTGTTGGAGAGGATGTGGCAGCAGGAGGCAGACTGTTGGAGAGAATGTGGCAGCAGGAGGCAGACTGTTGGAGAGGATGTGGCAGCAGGAGGCAGACTGTTGGAGAGAATGTAGCAGCAGGAGGCAGACTGTTGGAGAGGATGTGGCAGCAGGAGGCAGACTGTTGGAGAGGATGTGGCAGCAGGAGGCAGACTGTTGGAGAGGATGTGGCAGCAGGAGGCAAACTGTTGGAGAGGATGTGGCAGCAGGAGGCAGACTGTTGGAGAGCACGTGGCAGCAGGAGGCAGACTGTTGGAGAAGATGTGGCGGCAGGAGGCAGACTGTTGGAGAGAAAGTGGCAGCAGGAGGCAGACTGTTGGAGAGGATGTGGCAGCAGGAGGCAGACTGTTGGAGAGGATATGGCAGCAGGAGGCAGACTGTTGGAGAGAATGTGGCAGCAGGAGGCAGACTGTTGGAGAGGATGTGGCAGCAGGAGGCAGACTGTTGGAGAGAATGTAGCAGCAGGAGGCAGACTGTTGGAGAGGATGTGGCAGCAGGAGGCAGACTGTTGGAGAGGATGTGGCAGCAGGAGGCAGACTGTTGGAGAGGATGTGGCAGCAGGAGGCAGACTGTTGGAGTGGATGTGGCAGCAGGAGGCAGGCTGTTGGAGAGGATGTGGCAGCAGGAGGCAGACTGTTGGAGTGGATGTGGCAGCAGGAGGCCGACTGTTGGAGAGAATGCGGCAGCAGGAGGCAGACTGTTGGAGAGGATGTGGCGGAAAGAGGAAGACTGTTGGAAAGGATGTGGCAGCAGGAGGCAGATTGTTGGAGAGGATGTGGCAGCAGGAGGCAGACTGTTGGAGAGGATGTGGCAGCAGGAGGCAAACTGTTGGAGAGGATGTGGCAGCAGGAGGCAGACTGTTGGAGAGAATGTGGCAGCAGGAGGCAGACTGTTGGAGAGGATGTGGCAGCTGGAGGCAGACTGTTGGAGAGGATGTGGCAGCAGGAGGCAGACTGTTGGAGAGGATGTGGCAGCAGGAGGCAGACTGTTGGAGAGCACGTGGCAGCAGGAGGCAGACTGTTGGAGAAGATGTGGCGGCAGGAGGCAGACTGTTGGAGAGAATGTGGCAGCAGGAGGCAGACTGTTGGAGAGGATGTGGCAGCAGGAGGCAGACTGTTGGAGAGGATGTGGCAGCAGGAGGCAGACTGTTGGAGAGAATGTGGCAGCAGGAGGCAGACTGTTGGAGAGGATGTGGCAGCAGGAGGCAGACTGTTGGAGAGCACGTGGCAGCAGGAGGCAGACTGTTGGAGAGGATGTGGCAGCAGGAGGCAGACTGTTGGAGAGGATGTGGCAGCAGGAGGCAGACTGTTGGAGAGGATGTAGCAGCAGGATGCAGACTGTTGGAGAGAAAGTGGCAGCAGGAGGCAGACTGTTGGAGAGGATGTGGCAGCAGGAGGCAGACTGTTGGAGAGGATGTGGCGGCAGGAGGCAGACTGTTGGAGAGAAAGTGGCAGCAGGAGGCAGACTGTTGGAGAGGATGTGGCAGCAGGAGGCAGACTGTTGGAGAGGATGTGGCAGCAGGAGGCAGACTGTTGGAGAGGATGTGGCAGCAGGATGCAGACTGTTGGAGAGAATGTGGCAGCAGGAGGCAGACTGTTGGAGAGGATGTGGCAGCAGGAGGCAGACTGTTGGAGAGGATGTGGCAGCAGGAGGCAGACTGTTGGAGAGAATGTGGCAGCAGGAGGCAGACTGTTGGAGAGGATGTGGCAGCAGGAGGCAGACTGTTGGAGAGGATGTGGCAGCAGGAGGCAGACTGTTGGAGAGCATGTGGCAGCAGGAGACGGACTGTTGGAGAGGATGTGGCAGCAGGAGGCAGACTGTTGGAGAGCACGTGGCAGCAGGAGGCAGACTGTTGGAGAGGATGTGGCAGCAGGAGGCAGACTGTTGGAGAGGATGTGGCAGCAGGAGGCCGACTGTTGGAGAGGATGTGGCAGCAGGAGGCAGACTGTTGGAGTGGATGTGGCAGCAGGAGGCAGGCTGTTGGAGAGGATGTGGCAGCAGGAGGCAGACTGTTGGAGTGGATGTGGCAGCAGGAGGCCGACTGTTGGAGAGAATGTGGCAGCAGGAGGCAGACTGTTGGAGAGGATGTGGCGGAAGGAGGAAGACTGTTGGAAAGGATGTGGCAGCAGGAGGCAGACTGTTGGAGAGAATGTGGCAGCAGCAGGCAGACTGTTGGAGAGGATGTGGCAGCAGGAGGCAGATTGTTTCAGAGGATGTGGCAGCAGGAGGCAGACTTTTGGAGAGGATGTGGCAGCAGGAGGCAGACTGTTGGAGAGCACGTGGCAGCAGGAGGTAGACTGTTGGAGAGGATGTGGCAGCAGGAGGCAAACTGTTGGAGAGGATGTGGCAGCAGGAGGCAGACTGTTGGAGAGAAAGTGGCAGCAGGAGGCAGACTGTTGGAGAGGATGTGGCAGCAGGAGGCAGACTGTTGGAGAGGATGTGGCAGCAGGAGGCAGACTGTTGGAGAGAATGTGGCAGCAGGAGGCAGACTGTTGGAGAGAATGTAGCAGCAGGAGGCAGACTGTTGGAGAGGATGTGGCAGCAGGAGGCAGACTGTTGGAGAGGATGTGGCAGCAGGAGGCAAACTGTTGGAGAGGATGTGGCAGCAGGAGGCAGACTGTTGGAGAGAATGTAGCAGCAGGAGGCAGACTGTTGGAGAGGATGTGGCAGCAGGAGGCAGACTGTTGGAGAGGATGTGGCAGCAGGAGGCAGACTGTTGGAGAGAATGTAGCAGCAGGAGGCAGACTGTTGGAGAGGATGTGGCAGCAGGAGGCAGACTGTTGGAGAGGATGTGGCAGCAGGAGGCAAACTGTTGGAGAGGATGTGGCAGCAGGAGGCAGACTGTTGGAGAGAATGTAGCAGCAGGAGGCAGACTGTTGGAGAGGATGTGGCAGAAGGAGGCAGACTGTTGGAGAGGATGTGGCAGCAGGAGGCAGACTGTTGGAGAGGATGTGGCAGCAGGAGGCAGACTGTTGGAGAGGATGTGGCAGCAGGAGGCAAACTGTTGGAGAGGATGTGGCAGCAGGAGGCAGACTGTTGGAGAGAATGTAGCAGCAGGAGGCAGACTGTTGGAGAGGATGTGGCAGCAGGAGGCAGACTGTTGGAGAGGATGTGGCAGCAGGAGGCAGACTGTTGGAGAGGATGTGGCAGCAGGAGGCAAACTGTTGGAGAGGATGTGGCAGCAGGAGGCAGACTGTTGGAGAGCACGTGGCAGCAGGAGGCAGACTGTTGGAGAAGATGTGGCGGCAGGAGGCAGACTGTTGGAGAGAAAGTGGCAGCAGGAGGCAGACTGTTGGAGAGGATGTGGCAGCAGGAGGCAGACTGTTGGAGAGGATGTGGCAGCAGGAGGCAGACTGTTGGAGAGAATGTGGCAGCAGGAGGCAGACTGTTGGAGAGGATGTGGCAGCAGGAGGCAGACTGTTGGAGAGAATGTAGCAGCAGGAGGCAGACTGTTGGAGAGGATGTGGCAGCAGGAGGCAGACTGTTGGAGAGGATGTGGCAGCAGGAGGCAGACTGTTGGAGAGGATGTGGCAGCAGGAGGCAAACTGTTGGAGAGGATGTGGCAGCAGGAGGCAGACTGTTGGAGAGCACGTGGCAGCAGGAGGCAGACTGTTGGAGAAGATGTGGCGGCAGGAGGCAGACTGTTGGAGAGAAAGTGGCAGCAGGAGGCAGACTGTTGGAGAGGATGTGGCAGCAGGAGGCAGACTGTTGGAGAGGATATGGCAGCAGGAGGCAGACTGTTGGAGAGAATGTGGCAGCAGGAGGCAGACTGTTGGAGAGGATGTGGCAGCAGGGGGCAGACTGTTGGAGGGAATGTAGCAGCAGAAGGCAGACTGTTGGAGAGGATGTGGCAGCAGGAGGCAGACTGTTGGAGAGGATGTGGCAGCAGGAGGCAGACTGTTGGAGAGGATGTGGCAGCAGGAGGCAGACTGTTGGAGAGGATGTGGCAGCAGGAGACAGACTGTTGGATAGGATGTGGCAGCAGGAGGCAGACTGTTGGAGAGGATGTGGCAGCAGGAGACAGACTGTTGGAGAGGATGTGGCAGCAGGAGGCAGACTGTTGGAGACCACGTGGCAGCAGGAGGCAGGCTGTTGGAGAGGATATGGCAGCAGGAGGCAGACTGTTGGAGAGGATGTGGCAGCAGGAGGCAGACTGTTGGAGAGGATGTGGCGGAAGGAGGCAGACTGTTGGTAAGGATGTGGCAGCAGGAGGCAGACTGTTGGAGAGGATGTGGCAGCAGGAGGCAGACTGTTGGAGAGAATGTGGCAGCAGGAGGCAGACTGGTGGAGAGGATGTGGCAGCTGGAGGCAGACTGTTGGAGAGGATGTGGCAGCAGGAGGCAGACTGTTGGAGAGGATGTGGCAGCAGGAGGCAGACTGTTGGAGAGCACGTGGCAGCAGGAGGCAGACTGTTGGAGAAGATGTGGCGGCAGGAGGCAGACTGTTGGAGAGGATGTGGCAGCAGGAGGCAGACTGTTGGAGAGGATGTGGCAGCAGGAGGCAGACTGTTGGAGAGAATGTGGCAGCAGGAGGCAGACTGTTGGAGAGGATGTGGCAGCAGGAGGCAGACTGTTGGAGAGGATGTGGCAGCAGGAGGCAGACTGTTGGAGAGAATGTGGCAGCAGGAGGCAGACTGTTGGAGAGGATGTGGCAGCAGGAGGCAGACTGTTGGAGAGGATGTGGCAGCAGGAGGCAGACTGTTGGAGAGCACGTGGCAGCAGGAGACGGACTGTTGGAGAGGATGTGGCAGCAGGAGGCAGACTGTTGGAGAGCACGTGGCAGCAGGAGGCAGACTGTTGGAGAGGATGTGGCAGCAGGAGGCAGACTGTTGGAGAGGATGTGGCAGCAGGAGGCAGACTGTTGGAGAGGATGTGGCAGCAGGAGGCAGACTGTTGGAGTGGATGTGGCAGCAGGAGGCAGGCTGTTGGAGAGGATGTGGCAGCAGGAGGCAGACTGTTGGAGTGGATGTGGCAGCAGGAGGCCGAATGTTGGAAAGAATGTGGCAGCAGGAGGCAGACTGTTGGAGAGGATGTGGCGGAAGGAGGAAGACTGTTGGAAAGGATGTGGCAGCAGGAGGCAGATTGTTGGAGAGGATGTGGCAGCAGGAGGCAGACTGTTGGAGAGAATGTGGCAGCAGCAGGCAGACTGTTGGAGAGGATGTGGCAGCAGGAGGCAGATTGTTTCAGAGGATGTGGCAGCAGGAGGCAGACCTTTGGAGAGGATGTGGCAGCAGGAGGCAGACTGTTGGAGAGCACGTGGCAGCAGGAGGTAGACTGTTGGAGAGGATGTGGCAGCAGGAGGCAGACTGTTGGAGAGCACGTGGCAGCAGGATACAGACTGTTGGAGAGGATGTGGCAGCAGGAGGCAGACTGTTGGAGAGGATGTGGCAGCAGGAGGCAGACTGTTGGAGAGAAAGTGGCAGCAGGAGGCAGACTGTTGGAGAGGATGTGGCAGCAGGAGGCAGACTGTTGGAGAGAATGTGGCAGCAGGAGGCAGACTGTTGGAGAGGATGTGGCAGCAGGAGGCAGACTGTTGGAGAGGATGTGGCAGCAGGAGGCAGACTGTTGGAGAGGATGTGGCAGCAGGAGGCAAACTGTTGGAGAGGATGTGGCAGCAGGAGGCAGACTGTTGGAGAGAAAGTGGCAGCAGGAGGCAGACTGTTGGAGAGAATGTGGCAGCAGGAGGCAGACTGTTGGAGAGGATGTGGCAGCAGGAGGCAGACTGTTGGAGAGGATGTGGCAGCAGGAGGCAGACTGTTGGAGAGGATGTGGCGGCAGGAGGCAGACTGTTGGAGAGGATGTGGCAGCAGGAGGCAGACTGTTGGAGAGGATGTGGCAGCAGGAGGCAGACTGTTGGAGAGCATGTGGCAGCAGGAGACGGACTGTTGGAGAGGATGTGGCAGCAGGAGGCAGACTGTTGGAGAGCACGTGGCAGCAGGAGGCAGACTGTTGGAGAGGATGTGGCAGCAGGAGGCAGACTGTTGGAGAGGATGTGGCAGCAGGAGGCAGACTGTTGGAGAGGATGTAGCAGCAGGATGCAGACTGTTGGAGAGAAAGTGGCAGCAGGAGGCAGACTGTTGGAGAGGATGTGGCAGCAGGAGGCAGACTGTTGGAGAGGATGTGGCGGCAGGAGGCAGACTGTTGGAGAGAAAGTGGCAGCAGGAGGCAGACTGTTGGAGAGGATGTGGCAGCAGGAGGCAGACTGTTGGAGAGGATGTGGCAGCAGGAGGCAGACTGTTGGAGAGGATGTGGCAGCAGGATGCAGACTGTTGGAGAGAATGTGGCAGCAGGAGGCAGACTGTTGGAGAGGATGTGGCAGCAGGAGGCAGACTGTTGGAGAGGATGTGGCAGCAGGAGGCAGACTGTTGGAGAGAATGTGGCAGCAGGAGGCAGACTGTTGGAGAGGATGTGGCAGCAGGAGGCAGACTGTTGGAGAGGATGTGGCAGCAGGAGGCAGACTGTTGGAGAGCATGTGGCAGCAGGAGACGGACTGTTGGAGAGGATGTGGCAGCAGGAGGCAGACTGTTGGAGAGCACGTGGCAGCAGGAGGCAGACTGTTGGAGAGGATGTGGCAGCAGGAGGCAGACTGTTGGAGAGGATGTGGCAGCAGGAGGCCGACTGTTGGAGAGGATGTGGCAGCAGGAGGCAGACTGTTGGAGTGGATGTGGCAGCAGGAGGCAGGCTGTTGGAGAGGATGTGGCAGCAGGAGGCAGACTGTTGGAGTGGATGTGGCAGCAGGAGGCCGACTGTTGGAGAGAATGTGGCAGCAGGAGGCAGACTGTTGGAGAGGATGTGGCGGAAGGAGGAAGACTGTTGGAAAGGATGTGGCAGCAGGAGGCAGACTGTTGGAGAGAATGTGGCAGCAGCAGGCAGACTGTTGGAGAGGATGTGGCAGCAGGAGGCAGATTGTTTCAGAGGATGTGGCAGCAGGAGGCAGACTTTTGGAGAGGATGTGGCAGCAGGAGGCAGACTGTTGGAGAGCACGTGGCAGCAGGAGGTAGACTGTTAGAGAGGATATGGCGGCAGGAGGCAGACTGTTGGAGAGGATGTGGCGGCAGGAGGCAGACTGTTGGAGAGGATGTGGCAGCAGGAGGCAGACTGTTGGAGAGAATGTGGCAGCAGGAGGCAGACTGTTGGAGAGGATGTGGCAGCAGGAGGCAGACTGTTGGAGATGATGTGGCAGCAGGAGGCAGACTGTTGGAGAGAATGTGGCAGCAGGAGGCAGACTGTTGGAGAGAATGTGGCAGCAGGAGGCAGACTGTTGGAGAGGATGTGGCAGCTGGAGGCAGACTGTTGGAGAGGATGTGGCAGCAGGAGGCAGACTGTTGGAGAGGATGTGGCAGCAGGAGGCAGACTGTTGGAGAGCACGTGGCAGCAGGAGGCAGACTGTTGGAGAAGATGTGGCGGCAGGAGGCACTGTTGGAGAGAAAGTGGCAGCAGGAGGCACACTGTTGGAGAGGATGTGGCAGCAGGAGGCAGACTGTTGGAGAGGATGTGGCAGCAGGAGGCAGACTGTTGGAGAGAATGTGGCAGCAGGAGGCAGACTGTTGGAGAGGATGTGGCAGCAGGAGGCAGACTGTTGGAGAGGATGTGGCAGCAGGAGGCAGACTGTTGGAGAGAATGTGGCAGCAGGAGGCAGACTGTTGGAGAGGATGTGGCAGCAGGAGGCAGACTGTTGGAGAGGATGTGGCGGCAGGAGGCAGACTGTTGGAGAGAAAGTGGCAGCAGGATGCAGACTGTTGGACAGGATGTGGCAGCAGGAGGCAGACTGTTGGAGAGGATGTGGCAGCAGGAGGCAGACTGTTGGAGAGGATGTGGCAGCAGGAGGCAAACTGTTGGAGAGGATGTGGCAGCAGGAGGCAGACTGTTGGAGAGAATGTAGCAGCAGGATGCAGACTGTTGGAGAGGATGTGGCAGCAGGAGGCAGACTGTTGGAGAGGATGTGGCAGCAGGAGGCAGACTGTTGGAGAGAATGTGGCAGCAGGAGGCAGACTGTTGGAGAGGATGTGGCAGCAGGAGGCAGACTGTTGGAGAGGATGTGGCGGCAGGAGGCAGACTGTTGGAGAGAAAGTGGCAGCAGGATGCAGACTGTTGGAGAGGATGTGGCAGCAGGAGGCAGACTGTTGGAGAGGATATGGCAGCAGGAGGCAGACTGTTGGAGAGGATGTGGCAGCAGGAGGCAAACTGTTGGAGAGGATGTGGCAGCAGGAGGCAGACTGTTGGAGAGAATGTAGCAGCAGGATGCAGACTGTTGGAGAGGATGTGGCAGCAGGAGGCAGACTGTTGGAGAGGATGTGGCAGCAGGAGGCAGACTGTTGGAGAGGATGTGGCAGCAGGAGGCCGACTGTTGGAGAGAATGTGGCAGCAGGAGGCAGACTGTTGGAGAGGATGTGGCGGAAGGAGGAAGACTGTTGGAAAGGATGTGGCAGCAGGAGGCAGATTGTTGGAGAGGATGTGGCAGCAGGAGGCAGACTGTTGGAGAGAATGTGGCAGCAGCAGGCAGACTGTTGGAGAGGATGTGGCAGCAGGAGGCAGATTGTTTCAGAGGATGTGGCAGCAGGAGGCAGACTGTTGGAGAGGATGTGGCAGCAGGAGGCAGACTGTTGGAGAGGATGTGGCAGCAGGAGGCAAACTGTTGGAGAGGATGTGGCAGCAGGAGGCAGACTGTTGGAGAGAATGTAGCAGCAGGAGGCAGACTGTTGGAGAGGATGTGGCAGCAGGAGGCAGACTGTTGGAGAGGATGTGGCAGCAGGAGGCAGACTGTTGGAGAGAATGTAGCAGCAGGAGGCAGACTGTTGGAGAGGATGTGGCAGCAGGAGGCAGACTGTTGGAGAGGATGTGGCAGCAGGAGGCAAACTGTTGGAGAGGATGTGGCAGCAGGAGGCAGACTGTTGGAGAGAATGTAGCAGCAGGAGGCAGACTGTTGGAGAGGATGTGGCAGCAGGAGGCAGACTGTTGGAGAGGATGTGGCAGCAGGAGGCAGACTGTTGGAGAGAATGTAGCAGCAGGAGGCAGACTGTTGGAGAGGATGTGGCGGAAGGAGGAAGACTGTTGGAAAGGATGTGGCAGCAGGAGGCAGACTGTTGGAGAGAATGTAGCAGCAGGATGCAGACTGTTGGAGAGGATGTGGCAGCAGGAGGCAGACTGTTGGAGAGGATGTGGCAGCAGGAGGCAGACTGTTGGAGAGGATGTGGCAGCAGGAGGCCGACTGTTGGAGAGAATGTGGCAGCAGGAGGCAGACTGTTGGAGAGGATGTGGCGGAAGGAGGAAGACTGTTGGAAAGGATGTGGCAGCAGGAGGCAGATTGTTGGAGAGGATGTGGCAGCAGGAGGCAGACTGTTGGAGAGAATGTGGCAGCAGCAGGCAGACTGTTGGAGAGGATGTGGCAGCAGGAGGCAGATTGTTTCAGAGGATGTGGCAGCAGGAGGCAGACTGTTGGAGAGGATGTGGCAGCAGGAGGCAGACTGTTGGAGAGGATGTGGCAGCAGGAGGCAAACTGTTGGAGAGGATGTGGCAGCAGGAGGCAGACTGTTGGAGAGAATGTAGCAGCAGGAGGCAGACTGTTGGAGAGGATGTGGCAGCAGGAGGCAGACTGTTGGAGAGGATGTGGCAGCAGGAGGCAGACTGTTGGAGAGAATGTAGCAGCAGGAGGCAGACTGTTGGAGAGGATGTGGCAGCAGGAGGCAGACTGTTGGAGAGGATGTGGCAGCAGGAGGCAAACTGTTGGAGAGGATGTGGCAGCAGGAGGCAGACTGTTGGAGAGAATGTAGCAGCAGGAGGCAGACTGTTGGAGAGGATGTGGCAGCAGGAGGCAGACTGTTGGAGAGGATGTGGCAGCAGGAGGCAGACTGTTGGAGAGAATGTAGCAGCAGGAGGCAGACTGTTGGAGAGGATGTGGCAGCAGGAGGCAGACTGTTGGAGAGGATGTGGCAGCAGGAGGCAGACTGTTGGAGAGGATGTGGCAGCAGGAGGCAAACTGTTGGAGAGGATGTGGCAGCAGGAGGCAGACTGTTGGAGAGGATGTGGCAGCAGGAGGCAGACTGTTGGAGAGGATGTGGCAGCAGGAGGCAGACTGTTGGAGAGAATGTAGCAGCAGGAGGCAGACTGTTGGAGAGGATGTGGCAGCAGGAGGCAGACTGTTGGAGAGGATGTGGCAGCAGGAGGCAAACTGTTGGAGAGGATGTGGCAGCAGGAGGCAGACTGTTGGAGAGAATGTAGCAGCAGGAGGCAGACTGTTGGAGAGGATGTAGCAGCAGGAGGCAGACTGTTGGAGAGGATGTGGCAGCAGGAGGCAGACTGTTGGAGAGGATGTGGCAGCAGGAGGCAGACTGTTGGAGAGGATGTGGCAGCAGGAGGCAGACTGTTGGAGAGGATGTGGCAGCAGGAGGCAAACTGTTGGAGAGGATGTGGCAGCAGGAGGCAGACTGTTGGAGAGAATGTAGCAGCAGGAGGCAGACTGTTGGAGAGGATGTGGCAGCAGGAGGCAGACTGTTGGAGAGGATGTGGCAGCAGGAGGCAGACTGTTGGAGAGGATGTGGCAGCAGGAGGCAAACTGTTGGAGAGGATGTGGCAGCAGGAGGCAGACTGTTGGAGAGCACGTGGCAGCAGGAGGCAGACTGTTGGAGAAGATGTGGCGGCAGGAGGCAGACTGTTGGAGAGAAAGTGGCAGCAGGAGGCAGAATGTTGGAGAGGATGTGGCAGCAGGAGGCAGACTGTTGGAGAGGATGTGGCAGCAGGAGGCAGACTGTTGGAGAGGATGTGGCAGCAGGAGGCAGACTGTTGGAGAGAATGTGGCAGCAGGAGGCAGACTGTTGGAGAGGATGTGGCAGCAGGAGGCAGACTGTTGGAGAGAATGTAGCAGCAGGAGGCAGACTGTTGGAGAGGATGTGGCAGCAGGAGGCAGACTGTTGGAGAGGATGTGGCAGCAGGAGGCAGACTGTTGGAGAGGATGTGGCAGCAGGAGGCAAACTGTTGGAGAGGATGTGGCAGCAGGAGGCAGACTGTTGGAGAGCACGTGGCAGCAGGAGGCAGACTGTTGGAGAAGATTTGGCGGCAGGAGGCAGACTGTTGGAGAGAAAGTGGCAGCAGGAGGCAGACTGTTGGAGAGGATGTGGCAGCAGGAGGCAGACTGTTGGAGAGGATATGGCAGCAGGAGGCAGACTGTTGGAGAGAATGTGGCAGCAGGAGGCAGACTGTTGGAGAGGATGTGGCAGCAGGAGGCAGACTGTTGGAGAGAATGTAGCAGCAGGAGGCAGACTGTTGGAGAGGATGTGGCAGCAGGAGGCAGACTGTTGGAGAGGATGTGGCAGCAGGAGGCAGACTGTTGGAGAGGATGTGGCAGCAGGAGGCAGACTGTTGGAGTGGATGTGGCAGCAGGAGGCAGGCTGTTGGAGAGGATGTGGCAGCAGGAGGCAGACTGTTGGAGTGGATGTGGCAGCAGGAGGCCGACTGTTGGAGAGAATGCGGCAGCAGGAGGCAGACTGTTGGAGAGGATGTGGCGGAAAGAGGAAGACTGTTGGAAAGGATGTGGCAGCAGGAGGCAGATTGTTGGAGAGGATGTGGCAGCAGGAGGCAGACTGTTGGAGAGGATGTGGCAGCAGGAGGCAAACTGTTGGAGAGGATGTGGCAGCAGGAGGCAGACTGTTGGAGAGAATGTGGCAGCAGGAGGCAGACTGTTGGAGAGGATGTGGCAGCTGGAGGCAGACTGTTGGAGAGGATGTGGCAGCAGGAGGCAGACTGTTGGAGAGGATGTGGCAGCAGGAGGCAGACTGTTGGAGAGCACGTGGCAGCAGGAGGCAGACTGTTGGAGAAGATGTGGCGGCAGGAGGCAGACTGTTGGAGAGAATGTGGCAGCAGGAGGCAGACTGTTGGAGAGGATGTGGCAGCAGGAGGCAGACTGTTGGAGAGGATGTGGCAGCAGGAGGCAGACTGTTGGAGAGAATGTGGCAGCAGGAGGCAGACTGTTGGAGAGGATGTGGCAGCAGGAGGCAGACTGTTGGAGAGGATGTGGCAGCAGGAGGCAGACTGTTGGAGAGAATGTGGCAGCAGGAGGCAGACTGTTGGAGAGGATGTGGCAGCAGGAGGCAGACTGTTGGAGAGGATGTGGCGGCAGGAGGTAGACTGTTGGAGAGAAAGTGGCAGCAGGAGGCAGACTGTTGGAGAGGATGTGGCAGCAGGAGGCAGACTGTTGGAGAGGATGTGGCAGCAGGAGGCAGACTGTTGGAGAGAATGTGGCAGCAGGAGGCAGACTGTTGGAGAGAATGTAGCAGCAGGAGGCAGACTGTTGGAGAGGATGTGGCAGCAGGAGGCAGACTGTTGGAGAGGATGTGGCAGCAGGAGGCAGACTGTTGGAGAGGATGTGGCAGCAGGAGGCAAACTGTTGGAGAGGATGTGGCAGCAGGAGGCAGACTGTTGGAGAGAATGTAGCAGCAGGAGGCAGACTGTTGGAGAGGATGTGGCAGCAGGAGGCAGACTGTTGGAGAGGATGTGGCAGCAGGAGGCAGACTGTTGGAGAGAATGTAGCAGCAGGAGGCAGACTGTTGGAGAGGATGTGGCAGCAGGAGGCAGACTGTTGGAGAGGATGTGGCAGCAGGAGGCAAACTGTTGGAGAGGATGTGGCAGCAGGAGGCAGACTGTTGGAGAGAATGTAGCAGCAGGAGGCAGACTGTTGGAGAGGATGTGGCAGCAGGAGGCAGACTGTTGGAGAGGATGTGGCAGCAGGAGGCAGACTGTTGGAGAGGATGTGGCAGCAGGAGGCAGACTGTTGGAGAGGATGTGGCAGCAGGAGGCAAACTGTTGGAGAGGATGTGGCAGCAGGAGGCAGACTGTTGGAGAGAATGTAGCAGCAGGAGGCAGACTGTTGGAGAGGATGTGGCAGCAGGAGGCAGACTGTTGGAGAGGATGTGGCAGCAGGAGGCAGACTGTTGGAGAGGATGTGGCAGCAGGAGGCAGACTGTTGGAGAAGATGTGGCGGCAGGAGGCAGACAGTTGGAGAGAAAGTGGCAGCAGGAGGCAGACTGTTGGAGAGGATGTGGCAGCAGGAGGCAGACTGTTGGAGAGGATGTGGCAGCAGGAGGCAGACAGTTGGAGAGGATGTGGCAGCAGGAGGCAGACTGTTGGAGAGAATGTGGCAGCAGGAGGCAGACTGTTGGAGAGGATGTGGCGGCAGGAGGCAGACTGTTGGAGAGAAAGTGGCAGCAGGAGGCAGACTGTTGGAGAGGATGTGGCAGCAGGAGGCAGACTGTTGGAGAGGATGTGGCAGCAGGAGGCAGACTGTTGGAGAGAATGTGGCAGCAGGAGGCAGACTGTTGGAGAGAATGTAGCAGCAGGAGGCAGACTGTTGGAGAGGATGTGGCAGCAGGAGGCAGACTGTTGGAGAGGATGTGGCAGCAGGAGGCAAACTGTTGGAGAGGATGTGGCAGCAGGAGGCAGACTGTTGGAGAGAATGTAGCAGCAGGAGGCAGACTGTTGGAGAGGATGTGGCAGCAGGAGGCAGACTGTTGGAGAGGATGTGGCAGCAGGAGGCAGACTGTTGGAGAGAATGTAGCAGCAGGAGGCAGACTGTTGGAGAGGATGTGGCAGCAGGAGGCAGACTGTTGGAGAGGATGTGGCAGCAGGAGGCAAACTGTTGGAGAGGATGTGGCAGCAGGAGGCAGACTGTTGGAGAGAATGTAGCAGCAGGAGGCAGACTGTTGGAGAGGATGTGGCAGCAGGAGGCAGACTGTTGGAGAGGATGTGGCAGCAGGAGGCAGACTGTTGGAGAGGATGTGGCAGCAGGAGGCAGACTGTTGGAGAGGATGTGGCAGCAGGAGGCAAACTGTTGGAGAGGATGTGGCAGCAGGAGGCAGACTGTTGGAGAGAATGTAGCAGCAGGAGGCAGACTGTTGGAGAGGATGTGGCAGCAGGAGGCAGACTGTTGGAGAGGATGTGGCAGCAGGAGGCAGACTGTTGGAGAGGATGTGGCAGCAGGAGGCAAACTGTTGGAGAGGATGTGGCAGCAGGAGGCAGACTGTTGGAGAGCACGTGGCAGCAGGAGGCAGACTGTTGGAGAAGATGTGGCGGCAGGAGGCAGACTGTTGGAGAGAAAGTGGCAGCAGGAGGCAGACTGTTGGAGAGGATGTGGCAGCAGGAGGCAGACTGTTGGAGAGGATGTGGCAGCAGGAGGCAGACTGTTGGAGAGGATGTGGCAGCAGGAGGCAGACTGTTGGAGAGAATGTGGCAGCAGGAGGCAGACTGTTGGAGAGGATGTGGCAGCAGGAGGCAGACTGTTGGAGAGAATGTAGCAGCAGGAGGCAGACTGTTGGAGAGGATGTGGCAGCAGGAGGCAGACTGTTGGAGAGGATGTGGCAGCAGGAGGCAGACTGTTGGAGAGGATGTGGCAGCAGGAGGCAAACTGTTGGAGAGGATGTGGCAGCAGGAGGCAGACTGTTGGAGAGCACGTGGCAGCAGGAGGCAGACTGTTGGAGAAGATGTGGCGGCAGGAGGCAGACTGTTGGAGAGAAAGTGGCAGCAGGAGGCAGACTGTTGGAGAGGATGTGGCAGCAGGAGGCAGACTGTTGGAGAGGATATGGCAGCAGGAGGCAGACTGTTGGAGAGAATGTGGCAGCAGGAGGCAGACTGTTGGAGAGGATGTGGCAGCAGGAGGCAGACTGTTGGAGGGAATGTAGCAGCAGGAGGCAGACTGTTGGAGAGGATGTGGCAGCAGGAGGCAGACTGTTGGAGAGGATGTGGCAGCAGGAGGCAGACTGTTGGAGAGGATGTGGCAGCAGGAGGCAGACTGTTGGAGAGGATGTGGCAGCAGGAGACAGACTGTTGGATAGGATGTGGCAGCAGGAGGCAGACTGTTGGAGAGGATGTGGCAGCAGGAGACAGACTGTTGGAGAGGATGTGGCAGCAGGAGGCAGACTGTTGGAGACCACGTGGCAGCAGGAGGCAGGCTGTTGGAGAGGATATGGCAGCAGGAGGCAGACTGTTGGAGAGGATGTGGCAGCAGGAGGCAGACTGTTGGAGAGGATGTGGCGGAAGGAGGCAGACTGTTGGTAAGGATGTGGCAGCAGGAGGCAGACTGTTGGAGAGGATGTGGCGGCAGGAGGCAGACTGTTGGAGAGAATGTGGCAGCAGGAGGCAGACTGGTGGAGAGGATGTGGCAGCTGGAGGCAGACTGTTGGAGAGGATGTGGCAGCAGGAGGCAGACTGTTGGAGAGGATGTGGCAGCAGGAGGCAGACTGTTGGAGAGCACGTGGCAGCAGGAGGCAGACTGTTGGAGAAGATGTGGCGGCAGGAGGCAGACTGTTGGAGAGGATATGGCAGCAGGAGGCAGACTGTTGGAGAGGATGTGGCAGCAGGAGGCAGACTGTTGGAGAGAATGTGGCAGCAGGAGGCAGACTGTTGGAGAGGATGTGGCAGCAGGAGGCAGACTGTTGGAGAGGATGTGGCAGCAGGAGGCAGACTGTTGGAGAGAATGTGGCAGCAGGAGGCAGACTGTTGGAGAGGATGTGGCAGCAGGAGGCAGACTGTTGGAGAGGATGTGGCAGCAGGAGGCAGACTGTTGGAGAGCACGTGGCAGCAGGAGACGGACTGTTGGAGAGGATGTGGCAGCAGGAGGCAGACTGTTGGAGAGCACGTGGCAGCAGGAGGCAGACTGTTGGAGAGGATGTGGCAGCAGGAGGCAGACTGTTGGAGAGGATGTGGCAGCAGGAGGCAGACTGTTGGAGAGGATGTGGCAGCAGGAGGCAGACTGTTGGAGTGGATGTGGCAGCAGGAGGCAGGCTGTTGGAGAGGATGTGGCAGCAGGAGGCAGACTGTTGGAGTGGATGTGGCAGCAGGAGGCCGAATGTTGGAAAGAATGTGGCAGCAGGAGGCAGACTGTTGGAGAGGATGTGGCGGAAGGAGGAAGACTGTTGGAAAGGATGTGGCAGCAGGAGGCAGATTGTTGGAGAGGATGTGGCAGCAGGAGGCAGACTGTTGGAGAGAATGTGGCAGCAGCAGGCAGACTGTTGGAGAGGATGTGGCAGCAGGAGGCAGATTGTTTCAGAGGATGTGGCAGCAGGAGGCAGACCTTTGGAGAGGATGTGGCAGCAGGAGGCAGACTGTTGGAGAGCACGTGGCAGCAGGAGGTAGACTGTTGGAGAGGATGTGGCAGCAGGAGGCAGACTGTTGGAGAGCACGTGGCAGCAGGAGGCAGACTGTTAGAGAGGATGTGGCGGCAGGAGGCAGACTGTTGGAGAGGATATGGCAGCAGGAGGCAGACTGTTGGAGAGAATGTGGCAGCAGGAGGCAGACTGTTGGAGAGGATGTGGCAGCAGGAGGCAGACTGTTGGAGAGGATGTGGCAGCTGGAGGCAGACTGTTGGAGAGAATGTGGCAGCAGGAGGCAGACTGTTGGAGAGGATGTGGCAGCAGGAGGCAGACTGTTGGAGAGCACGTGGCAGCAGGAGGCAGACTGTTGGAGAGGATGTAGCAGCAGGAGGCAGACTGTTGGAGAGGATGTTGCAGCAGGAGGCAAACTGTTGGAGAGGATGTGGCAGCAGGAGGCAGACTGTTGGAGAGGATGTGGCAGCAGGAGGCAGACTGTTGGAGAGGATGTGGCAGCAGGAGGCAGACTGTTGGAGAGGATGTGGCAGCAGGAGGCAGACTGTTAGAGAGGATGTGGCAGCAGGAGGCAGACTGTTGGAGAGGATGTGGCAGCAGGAGGCAGACTGTTGGAGAGGATGTGGCAGCAGGAGGCAGACTGTTGGAGAGAATGTGGCAGCAGCAGGCAGACTGTTGGAGAGGATGTGGCAGCAGGAGGCAGACTGTTGGAGAGGATGTGGCAGCAGGAGGCAGACTTTTGGAGAGGATGTGGCAGCAGGAGGCAGACTGTTGGAGAAGATGTGGCAGCAGGAGGCAGACTGTTGGAGAGGATGTGGCAGCAGGAGGCAGACTGTTGGAGAGGATGTGGCAGCAGGCGACAGACTGTCTCCTGCTTCCACATGCTCTCCAATAGACTGTTGGAGAGGATTTGGCAGCAGGAGGCAGACTGTTGGAGAGGATGTGGCAGCAGGAGGCAGACTGTTGGAGAGAATGTGGCAGCAGGAGGCAGACTGTTGGAGAGAATGTAGCAGCAGGAGGCAGACTGTTGGAGAGGATGTGGCAGCAGGAGGCAGACTGTTGGAGAGGATGTGGCAGCAGGAGGCAGACTGTTGGAGAGGATGTGGCAGCAGGAGGCAAACTGTTGGAGAGGATGTGGCAGCAGGAGGCAGACTGTTGGAGAGAATGTAGCAGCAGGAGGCAGACTGTTGGAGAGGATGTGGCAGCAGGAGGCAGACTGTTGGAGAGGATGTGGCAGCAGGAGGCAGACTGTTGGAGAGAATGTAGCAGCAGGAGGCAGACTGTTGGAGAGGATGTGGCAGCAGGAGGCAGACTGTTGGAGAGGATGTGGCAGCAGGAGGCAAACTGTTGGAGAGGATGTGGCAGCAGGAGGCAGACTGTTGGAGAGGATGTAGCAGCAGGAGGCAGACTGTTGGAGAGGATGTGGCAGCAGGAGGCAGACTGTTGGAGAGGATGTGGCAGCAGGAGGCAGACTGTTGGAGAGGATGTGGCAGCAGGAGGCAGACTGTTGGAGAGGATGTGGCAGCAGGAGGCAAACTGTTGGAGAGGATGTGGCAGCAGGAGGCAGACTGTTGGAGAGAATGTAGCAGCAGGAGGCAGACTGTTGGAGAGGATGTGGCAGCAGGAGGCAGACTGTTGGAGAGGATGTGGCAGCAGGAGGCAGACTGTTGGAGAGGATGTGGCAGCAGGAGGCAGACTGTTGGAGAGGATGTGGCAGCAGGAGGCAGACTGTTGGAGAGGATGTGGCAGCAGGAGGCAGACTGTTGGAGAGGATGTGGCAGCAGGAGGCAGACTGTTGGAGAGAATGTGGCAGCAGCAGGCAGACTGTTGGAGAGGATGTGGCAGCAGGAGGCAGACTGTTGGAGAGGATGTGGCAGCAGGAGGCAGACTTTTGGAGAGGATGTGGCAGCAGGAGGCAGACTGTTGGAGAAGATGTGGCAGCAGGAGGCAGACTGTTGGAGAGGATGTGGCAGCAGGAGGCAGACTGTTGGAGAGGATGTGGCAGCAGGCGACAGACTGTCTCCTGCTTCCACATGCTCTCCAATAGACTGTTGGAGAGGATGTCGCAGCAGGAGATAGACTGTTGGAGAGGATGTGGCAGCAGGAGGCAGACTGTTGGAGAGGATGTGGCAGCAGGAGGCAGACTGTTGGAGAGGATGTGGCAGCAGGAGGCAGACTGTTGGAGAGGATGTGGCAGCAGGAGGCAGACTGTTGGAGAGAATGTGGCAGCAGGAGGCAGACTGTTGGAGAGAATGTAGCAGCAGGAGGCAGACTGTTGGAGAGGATGTGGCAGCAGGAGGCAGACTGTTGGAGAGGATGTGGCAGCAGGAGGCAGACTGTTGGAGAGGATGTGGCAGCAGGAGGCAAACTGTTGGAGAGGATGTGGCAGCAGGAGGCAGACTGTTGGAGAGAATGTAGCAGCAGGAGGCAGACTGTTGGAGAGGATGTGGCAGCAGGAGGCAGACTGTTGGAGAGGATGTGGCAGCAGGAGGCAGACTGTTGGAGAGAATGTAGCAGCAGGAGGCAGACTGTTGGAGAGGATGTGGCAGCAGGAGGCAGACTGTTGGAGAGGATGTGGCAGCAGGAGGCAAACTGTTGGAGAGGATGTGGCAGCAGGAGGCAGACTGTTGGAGAGAATGTAGCAGCAGGAGGCAGACTGTTGGAGAGGATGTGGCAGCAGGAGGCAGACTGTTGGAGAGGATGTGGCAGCAGGAGGCAGACTGTTGGAGAGGATGTGGCAGCAGAAGGCAGACTGTTGGAGAGGATGTGGCAGCAGGAGGCAAACTGTTGGAGAGGATGTGGCAGCAGGAGGCAGACTGTTGGAGAGAATGTAGCAGCAGGAGGCAGACTGTTGGAGAGGATGTGGCAGCAGGAGGCAGACTGTTGGAGAGGATGTGGCAGCAGGAGGCAGACTGTTGGAGAGGATGTGGCAGCAGGAGGCAGACTGTTGGAGAAGATGTGGCGGCAGGAGGCAGACAGTTGGAGAGAAAGTGGCAGCAGGAGGCAGACTGTTGGAGAGGATGTGGCAGCAGGAGGCAGACTGTTGGAGAGGATGTGGCAGCAGGAGGCAGACTGTTGGAGAGGATGTGGCAGCAGGAGGCAGACTGTTGGAGAGAATGTGGCAGCAGGAGGCAGACTGTTGGAGAGGATGTGGCGGCAGGAGGCAGACTGTTGGAGAGAAAGTGGCAGCAGGAGGCAGACTGTTGGAGAGGATGTGGCAGCAGGAGGCAGACTGTTGGAGAGGATGTGGCAGCAGGAGGCAGACTGTTGGAGAGAATGTGGCAGCAGGAGGCAGACTGTTGGAGAGAATGTAGCAGCAGGAGGCAGACTGTTGGAGAGGATGTGGCAGCAGGAGGCAGACTGTTGGAGAGGATGTGGCAGCAGGAGGCAAACTGTTGGAGAGGATGTGGCAGCAGGAGGCAGACTGTTGGAGAGAATGTAGCAGCAGGAGGCAGACTGTTGGAGAGGATGTGGCAGCAGGAGGCAGACTGTTGGAGAGGATGTGGCAGCAGGAGGCAGACTGTTGGAGAGAATGTAGCAGCAGGAGGCAGACTGTTGGAGAGGATGTGGCAGCAGGAGGCAGACTGTTGGAGAGGATGTGGCAGCAGGAGGCAAACTGTTGGAGAGGATGTGGCAGCAGGAGGCAGACTGTTGGAGAGAATGTAGCAGCAGGAGGCAGACTGTTGGAGAGGATGTGGCAGCAGGAGGCAGACTGTTGGAGAGGATGTGGCAGCAGGAGGCAGACTGTTGGAGAGGATGTGGCAGCAGGAGGCAGACTGTTGGAGAGGATGTGGCAGCAGGAGGCAAACTGTTGGAGAGGATGTGGCAGCAGGAGGCAGACTGTTGGAGAGAATGTAGCAGCAGGAGGCAGACTGTTGGAGAGGATGTGGCAGCAGGAGGCAGACTGTTGGAGAGGATGTGGCAGCAGGAGGCAGACTGTTGGAGAGGATGTGGCAGCAGGAGGCAAACTGTTGGAGAGGATGTGGCAGCAGGAGGCAGACTGTTGGAGAGCACGTGGCAGCAGGAGGCAGACTGTTGGAGAAGATGTGGCGGCAGGAGGCAGACTGTTGGAGAGAAAGTGGCAGCAGGAGGCAGACTGTTGGAGAGGATGTGGCAGCAGGAGGCAGACTGTTGGAGAGGATGTGGCAGCAGGAGGCAGACTGTTGGAGAGGATGTGGCAGCAGGAGGCAGACTGTTGGAGAGAATGTGGCAGCAGGAGGCAGACTGTTGGAGAGGATGTGGCAGCAGGAGGCAGACTGTTGGAGAGAATGTAGCAGCAGGAGGCAGACTGTTGGAGAGGATGTGGCAGCAGGAGGCAGACTGTTGGAGAGGATGTGGCAGCAGGAGGCAGACTGTTGGAGAGCACGTGGCAGCAGGAGGCAGACTGTTGGAGAAGATGTGGCGGCAGGAGGCAGACTGTTGGAGAGAAAGTGGCAGCAGGAGGCAGACTGTTGGAGAGGATGTGGCAGCAGGAGGCAGACTGTTGGAGAGGATATGGCAGCAGGAGGCAGACTGTTGGAGAGAATGTGGCAGCAGGAGGCAGACTGTTGGAGAGGATGTGGCAGCAGGAGGCAGACTGTTGGAGAGAATGTAGCAGCAGGAGGCAGACTGTTGGAGAGGATGTGGCAGCAGGAGGCAGACTGTTGGAGAGGATGTGGCAGCAGGAGGCAGACTGTTGGAGAGGATGTGGCAGCAGGAGGCAGACTGTTGGAGAGGATGTGGCAGCAGGAGACAGACTGTTGGATAGGATGTGGCAGCAGGAGGCAGACTGTTGGAGAGGATGTGGCAGCAGGAGACAGACTGTTGGAGAGGATGTGGCAGCAGGAGGCAGACTGTTGGAGACCACGTGGCAGCAGGAGGCAGGCTGTTGGAGAGGATATGGCAGCAGGAGGCAGACTGTTGGAGAGGATGTGGCAGCAGGAGGCAGACTGTTGGAGAGGATGTGGCGGAAGGAGGCAGACTGTTGGTAAGGATGTGGCAGCAGGAGGCAGACTGTTGGAGAGGATGTGGCAGCAGGAGGCAGACTGTTGGAGAGAATGTGGCAGCAGGAGGCAGACTGGTGGAGAGGATGTGGCAGCTGGAGGCAGACTGTTGGAGAGGATGTGGCAGCAGGAGGCAGACTGTTGGAGAGGATGTGGCAGCAGGAGGCAGACTGTTGGAGAGCACGTGGCAGCAGGAGGCAGACTGTTGGAGAAGATGTGGCGGCAGGAGGCAGACTGTTGGAGAGGATGTGGCAGCAGGAGGCAGACTGTTGGAGAGGATGTGGCAGCAGGAGGCAGACTGTTGGAGAGAATGTGGCAGCAGGAGGCAGACTGTTGGAGAGGATGTGGCAGCAGGAGGCAGACTGTTGGAGAGGATGTGGCAGCAGGAGGCAGACTGTTGGAGAGAATGTGGCAGCAGGAGGCAGACTGTTGGAGAGGATGTGGCAGCAGGAGGCAGACTGTTGGAGAGGATGTGGCAGCAGGAGGCAGACTGTTGGAGAGCACGTGGCAGCAGGAGACGGACTGTTGGAGAGGATGTGGCAGCAGGAGGCAGACTGTTGGAGAGCACGTGGCAGCAGGAGGCAGACTGTTGGAGAGGATGTGGCAGCAGGAGGCAGACTGTTGGAGAGGATGTGGCAGCAGGAGGCAGACTGTTGGAGAGGATGTGGCAGCAGGAGGCAGACTGTTGGAGTGGATGTGGCAGCAGGAGGCAGGCTGTTGGAGAGGATGTGGCAGCAGGAGGCAGACTGTTGGAGTGGATGTGGCAGCAGGAGGCCGAATGTTGGAAAGAATGTGGCAGCAGGAGGCAGACTGTTGGAGAGGAGGTGGCGGAAGGAGGAAGACTGTTGGAAAGGATGTGGCAGCAGGAGGCAGATTGTTGGAGAGGATGTGGCAGCAGGAGGCAGACTGTTGGAGAGAATGTGGCAGCAGCAGGCAGACTGTTGGAGAGGATGTGGCAGCAGGAGGCAGATTGTTTCAGAGGATGTGGCAGCAGGAGGCAGACTTTTGGAGAGGATGTGGCAGCAGGAGCCAGACTGTTGGAGAGCACGTGGCAGCAGGAGGTAGACTGTTGGAGAGGATGTGGCAGCAGGAGGCAGACTGTTGGAGAGCACGTGGCAGCAGGAGGCAGACTGTTAGAGAGGATGTGGCGGCAGGAGGCAGACTGTTGGAGAGGATATGGCAGCAGGAGGCAGACTGTTGGAGAGAATGTGGCAGCAGGAGGCAGACTGTTGGAGAGGATGTGGCAGCAGGAGGCAGACTGTTGGAGAGGATGTGGCAGCTGGAGGCAGACTGTTGGAGAGAATGTGGCAGCAGGAGGCAGACTGTTGGAGAGGATGTGGCAGCAGGAGGCAGACTGTTGGAGAGCACGTGGCAGCAGGAGGCAGACTGTTGGAGAGGATGTAGCAGCAGGAGGCAGACTGTTGGAGAGGATGTTGCAGCAGGAGGCAAACTGTTGGAGAGGATGTGGCAGCAGGAGGCAGACTGTTGGAGAGGATGTGGCAGCAGGAGGCAGACTGTTGGAGAGGATGTGGCAGCAGGAGGCAGACTGTTGGAGAGGATGTGGCAGCAGGAGGCAGACTGTTAGAGAGGATGTGGCAGCAGGAGGCAGACTGTTGGAGAGGATGTGGCAGCAGGAGGCAGACTGTTGGAGAGAATGTGGCAGCAGCAGGCAGACTGTTGGAGAGGATGTGGCAGCAGGAGGCAGACTGTTGGAGAGGATGTGGCAGCAGGAGGCAGACTTTTGGAGAGGATGTGGCAGCAGGAGGCAGACTGTTGGAGAAGATGTGGCAGCAGGAGGCAGACTGTTGGAGAGGATGTGGCAGCAGGAGGCAGACTGTTGGAGAGGATGTGGCAGCAGGCGACAGACTGTCTCCTGCTTCCACATGCTCTCCAATAGACTGTTGGAGAGGATGTGGCAGCAGGAGACAGACTGTTGGAGAGGATGTGGCAGCAGGAGGCATACTGTTGGAGAGGATGTGGCAGCAGGAGGCAGAATGTTGGAGAGGATGTGGCAGCAGGAGGCAGACTGTTGGAGAGGATGTCGCAGCAGGAGATAGACTGTTGGAGAGGATGTGGCAGCAGGAGGCAGACTGTTGGAGAGGATGTGGCAGCAGGAGGCAGACTGTTGGAGAGGATGTGGCAGCAGGAGGCAGACTGTTGGAGAGGATGTGGCAGCAGGAGGCAGACTGTTGGAGAGCACGTGGCAGCAGGAGGCAGACTGTTGGAGAGGATGTGGCAACAGGAGGCAGAATGTTGGAGAGGATGTGGCAGCAGGAGGCAGACTGTTGGAGAGGATTTGGCAGCAGGAGGCAGACTGTTGGAGAGAAAGTGGCAGCAGGAGGCAGACTGTTGGAGAGGATGTGGCAGCAGGAGATAGACTGTTGGAGAGGATGTGGCAGCAGGAGGCAGACTGTTGGAGAGAAAGTGGCAGCAGGAGGCAGACTGTTGGAGAGGATGTGGCAGCAGGAGGCAGACTGTTGGAGAGGATGTGGCAGCAGGAGGCAGACTGTTGGAGAGGATGTGGCAGCAGGAGGCAGACTGTTGTAGAGAATGTGGCAGCAGGAGGCAGACTGTTGGAGAGGATGTGGCAGCAGGAGGCAGACTGTTGGAGAGGATGTGGCAGCAGGAGGCAGACTGTTGGAGAGAATGTGGCAGCAGGAGGCAGACTGTTGGAGAGAATGTAGCAGCAGGAGGCAGACTGTTGGAGAGGATGTGGCAGCAGGAGGCAGACTGTTGGAGAGGATGTGGCAGCAGGAGGCAGACTGTTGGAGAGGATGTGGCATTAGGAGGCAGACTGTTGGAGAGCATGTGGCAGCAGGAGACAGACTGTTGGAGAGGATGTGGCAGCAGGAGTCAGACTGTTGGAGAGAATGTGGCGGAAGGAGGCAGACTGTTGGAGAGGATGTGGCAGCAGGAGGCAGACTGTTGGAGAGGATGTGGCAGCAGGCGACAGACTGTCTCCTGCTGCCACATCCTCTCCAACAGACTGTTGGAGAGGATGTGGCAGCAGGAGGCAGACTGTTGGAGAGTACGTGGCAGCAGGAGGCAGACTGTTGGAGAGGATGTGGCAGCAGGAGGCAGACTGTTGGAGAGGACGTGGCAGCAGGAGGCAGACTGTTGGCTGAGGATGTGGCAGCAGAAAGCAGACTGTTGGAGAGAATGTGGCAGCAGGAGGCAGACTGTTGGAGAGAATGTGGCAGCAGGAGGCAGACTGTTGGAGAGGATGTGGCAGCAGGAGGCAGACTGTTGGAGAGAATGTGGCAGCAGGAGGCAGACTGTTGGAGAGGATGTGGCAGCAGGAGGCAGACTGTTGGAGAGGATGTGGCAGCAGGAGGCAGACTGTTGGAGAGGATGTGGCAGCAGGAGGCAGACTGTTGGAGAGCACGTGGCAGCAGGAGGCAGACTGTTGGAGAAGATGTGGCGGCAGGAGGCAGACTGTTGGAGAGAAAGTGGCAGCAGGAGGCAGACTGTTGGAGAGGATGTGGCAGCAGGAGGAAGACTGTTGGAGAGGATGTGGCAGCAGGAGGCAGACTGTTGGAGAGAATGTTGCAGCAGGAGGCAGACTGTTGGAGAGGATGTGGCAGCAGGAGGCAGACTGTTGGAGAGGATATGGCAGCAGGAGGCAGACTGTTGGAGAGCATGTGGCAGCAGGAGGCAGACTGTTGGAGAGCACGTGGCAGCAGGAGGCAGACTGTTGGAGAGGATGTGGCAGCAGGAGGCAGACTGTTGGAGAGGATGTGGCAGCAGGAGGCAGACTGTTGGAGAGGATGTGGCAGCAGGAGGCAGACTGTTGGAGTGGATGTGGCAGCAGGAGGCAGACTGTTGGAGAGGATGTGGCAGCAGGAGGCAGACTGTTGGAGTGGATGTGGCAGCAGGAGGCAGACTGTTGGAGAGGATGTCGCAGCAGGAGATAGACTGTTGGAGAGGATGTGGCAGCAGGAGGCAGACTGTTGGAGAGGATGTGGCAGCAGGAGGCAGACTGTTGGAGAGGATGTGGCAGCAGGAGGCAGACTGTTGGAGAGGATGTGGCAGCAGGAGGCAGACTGTTGGAGAGGATGTGGCACTAGGAGGCATACTGTTGGAGAGGATGTGGCAGCAGGAGGCAGAATGTTGGAGAGGATGTGGCAGCAGGAGGCAGACTGTTGGAGAGGATGTGGCAGCAGGAGATAGACTGTTGGAGAGGATGTGGCAGCAGGAGGCAGACTGTTGGAGAGGATGTGGCAGCAGGAGGCAGACTGTTGGAGAGGATGTGGCAGCAGGAGGCAGACTGTTGGAGAGGATGTGGCAGCAGGAGGCAGACTGTTGGAGAGCACGTGGCAGCAGGAGGCAGACTGTTGGAGAGGATGTGGCAACAGGAGGCAGACTGTTGGAGAGGATATGGCAGCAGGAGGCAGACTGTTGGAGAGGATGTGGCAGCAGGAGGCAGACTGTTGGAGAGGATTTGGCGGCAGGAGGCAGACTGTTGGAGAGAAAGTGGCAGCAGGAGGCAGACTGTTGGAGAGGATGTGGCAGCAGGAGGCAGACTGTTGGAGAGGATGTGGCAGCAGGAGGCAGACTGTTGGAGAGAATGTGGCAGCAGGAGGCAGACTGTTGGAGAGGATGTGGCAGCAGGAGGCAGACTGTTGGAGAGGATGTGGCAGCAGGAGGCAGACTGTTGGAGAGGATGTGGCAGCAGGAGGCAGACTGTTGGAGAGGATGTGGCAGCAGGAGGCAGACTGTTGGAGAGGACGTGGCAGCAGGAGGCAGACTGTTGGAGAGAATGTGGCAGCAGGAGGCAGACTGTTGGAGAGCACGTAGCAGAAGGAGGCAGACTGTTGGAGAGGATGTGGCAGCAGGAGGCAGACTGTTGGAGAGGATGTGGCAGCAGGAGGCAGACTGTTGGAGAGGATGTTGCGGCAGGAGGCAGACTGTTGGAGAGGATGTGGCGGCAGGAGGCAGACTGTTGGAGAGAATGTGGCGGAAGGAGGCAGACTGTTGGAAAGGATGTGGCGGCAGGAGGCAGACTGTTGGAGAGGATGTGGCAGCAGGAAGCAGACTGTTGGAGAGAATGTGGCAGCAGGAGGCAGACTGTTGGAGAGGATGTGGCAGCAGGAGGCAGACTGTTGGAGAGGATGTGGCAGCAGGAGGCAGACTGTTGGAGAGGATGTGGCAGCAGGCGACAGACTGTCTCCTGCTGCCACATGCTCTCCAACAGACTGTTGGAGAGGATTTGGCAGCAGGAGGCAGACTGTTGGAGAGCACGTGGCAGCAGGAGGCAGACTGTTGGAGAGGATGTGGCAACAGGAGGCAGACTGTTGGAGAGGACGTGGCAGCAGGAGGCAGACTGTGGAGAGGACGTGGCAGCTGGAGGCAGACTGTTGGAGAGCATGTGGCAGCAGGAGGCAGACTGTTGGAGAGGATGTGGCAGCAGGAGGCAGACTGTTGGAGAGCATGTGGCAGCAGGAGGCAGACTGTTGGAGAGGATGTGGCAGCAGGAGGCAGACTGTTGGAGAGGATGTGGCAGCAGGAGGCAGACTGTTGGAGAGGATGTGGCAGCAGGAGGCAGACTGTTGGAGAGGATGTGGCAGCAGGAGGCAGACTGTTGGAGAGGATGTGGCAGCAGGAGGTTGACTGTTGGAGAGGATGTGGCAGCAGGAGACAGGCTGTTGGAGAGGATATGGCAGCAGGAGGCAGACTGTTGGAGAGGATGTGGCAGCAGGAGGCAGACTGTTGGAGAGGATGTGGCAGTGGAGAGGATGTGGCAGCAGGAGGCAGACTGTTGGAGAGGATGTGGCAGCAGGAGGCAGACTGTTGGAGAGAATGTGGCAGCAGGAGGCAGACTGTTGGAGAGGATGTGGCAGCAGGAGGCAGACTGTTGGAGAGGATGTGGCAGCAGGAGGCAAACTGTTGGAGAGGATGTGGCAGCAGGAGGCAGACTGTTGGAGAGGATGTGGCAGCAGGAGGCAGACTGTTGGAGAGGATGTGGCAGCAGGAGACAGACTGTTGGAGAGGATGTGGCAGCAGGAGGCAGACTGTTGGAGAGGATGTGGCAGCAGGAGACAGACTATTGGAGAGGATGTGGCAGCAGGAGGCAGACTGTTGGAGAGCACGTGGCAGCAGGAGGCAGACTGTTGGAGAGGATGTGGCAGCAGGAGGCAGACTGTTGGAGAGGATGTGGCAGCAGGAGGCAGACTGTTGGAGAGGATATGGCAGCAGGAGGCAGACTGTTGGAGAGGATGTGGCAGCAGGAGGCAGACTGTTGGAGAGGATGTGGCAGCAGGAGGGAGACTGTTGGAGAGGATGTGGCAGCAGGAGGCAGACTGTTGGAGAGCACGTGGCAGCAGGAGGCGGACTGTTGGAGAAGATGTGGCGGCAGGAGGCAGACTGTTGGAGAGAAAGTGGCAGCAGGAGGCAGACTGTTGGAGAGGATGTGGCAGCAGGAGGCAGACTGTTGTAGAGAATGTGGCAGCAGGAGGCAGACTGTTGGAGAGGATGTGGCAGCAGGAGGCAGACTGTTGGAGAGGATGTGGCAGCAGGAGGCAGACTGTTGGAGAGAATGTGGCAGCAGGAGGCAGACTGTTGGAGAGGATGTGGCAGCAGGAGGCAGACTGTTGGAGAGGATGTGGCATTAGGAGGCAGACTGTTGGAGAGCATGTGGCAGCAGGAGACAGACTGTTGGAGAGGATGTGGCAGCAGGAGTCAGACTGTTGGAGAGAATGTGGCGGAAGGAGGCAGACTGTTGGAGAGGATGTGGCAGCAGGAGGCAGACTGTTGGAGAGGATGTGGCAGCAGGCGACAGACTGTCTCCTGCTGCCACATCCTCTCCAACAGACTGTTGGAGAGGATGTGGCAGCAGGAGGCAGACTGTTGGAGAGCACGTGGCAGCAGGAGGCAGACTGTTGGAGAGGATGTGGCAGCAGGAGGCAGACTGTTGGAGAGGACGTGGCAGCAGGAGGCAGACTGTTGGCTGAGGATGTGGCAGCAGAAAGCAGACTGTTGGAGAGAATGTGGCATCAGGAGGCAGACTGTTGGAGAGAATGTGGCAGCAGGAGGCAGACTGTTGGAGAGGATGTGGCAGCAGGAGGCAGACTGTTGGAGAGAATGTGGCAGCAGGAGGCAGACTGTTGGAAAGGATGTGGCAGCAGGAGGCAGACTGTTGGAGAGGATGTGGCAGCAGGAGGCAGACTGTTGGAGAGGATGTGGCAGCAGGAGGCAGACTGTTGGAGAGCACGTGGCAGCAGGAGGCAGACTGTTGGAGAAGATGTGGCGGCAGGAGGCAGACTGTTGGAGAGAAAGTGGCAGCAGGAGGCAGACTGTTGGAGAGGATGTGGCAGCAGGAGGAAGACTGTTGGAGAGGATGTGGCAGCAGGAGGCAGACTGTTGGAGAGAATGTTGCAGCAGGAGGCAGACTGTTGGAGAGGATGTGGCAGCAGGAGGCAGACTGTTGGAGAGGATATGGCAGCAGGAGGCAGACTGTTGGAGAGCATGTGGCAGCAGGAGACGGACTGTTGGAGAGCATGTGGCAGCAGGAGGCAGACTGTTGGAGAGCACGTGGCAGCAGGAGGCAGACTGTTGGAGAGGATGTGGCAGCAGGAGGCAGACTGTTGGAGAGGATGTGGCAGCAGGAGGCAGACTGTTGGAGAGGATGTGGCAGCAGGGGGCAGACTGTTGGAGTGGATGTGGCAGCAGGAGGCAGACTGTTGGAGAGGATGTGGCAGCAGGAGGCAGACTGTTGGAGTGGATGTGGCAGCAGGAGGCAGACTGTTGGAGAGGATGTGGCGGAAGGAGGAAGACTGTTGGAAAGGATGTGGCAGCAGGAGGCAGATTGTTGGAGAGGATGTGGCAGCAGGAGGCAGACTGTTGGAGAGAATGTGGCAGCAGCAGGCAGACTGTTGGAGAGGATGTGGCAGCAGGAGGCAGACTGTTGGAGAGGATGTGGCAGCAGGAGGCAGACTTTTGGAGAGGATGTGGCAGCAGGAGGCAGACTGTTGGAGTGGATGTGGCAGCAAGAGGCAGACTGTTGGAGAGGATGTGGCAGCAGGAGGCAGACTGTTGGAGAGGATGTGGCAGCAGGAGGCAGACTGTTGGAGAGAATGTGGCAGCAGGAGGCAGACTGTTGGAGAGGATGTGGCAGCAGGAGGCAGACTGTTGGAGAGAATGTGGCAGCAGGAGGCAGACTGTTGGAGAGGATGTGGCAGCAGGAGGCAGACTGTTGGAGAGGATGTGGCAGCAGGAGGCAGACTGTTGGAGAGGATGTGGCAGCAGGAGGCAGACTGTTGGAGAGCACGTGGCAGCAGGAGGCAGACTGTTGGAGAAGATGTGGCGGCAGGAGGCAGACTGTTGGAGAGAAAGTGGCAGCAGGAGGCAGACTGTTGGAGAGGATGTGGCAGCAGGAGGAAGACTGTTGGAGAGGATGTGGCAGCAGGAGGCAGACTGTTGGAGAGAATGTTGCAGCAGGAGGCAGACTGTTGGAGAGGATGTGGCAGCAGGAGGCAGACTGTTGGAGAGGATATGGCAGCAGGAGGCAGACTGTTGGAGAGCATGTGGCAGCAGGAGACGGACTGTTGGAGAGCATGTGGCAGCAGGAGGCAGACTGTTGGAGAGCACGTGGCAGCAGGAGGCAGACTGTTGGAGAGGATGTGGCAGCAGGAGGCAGACTGTTGGAGAGGATGTGGCAGCAGGAGGCAGACTGTTGGAGAGGATGTGGCAGCAGGAGGCAGACTGTTGGAGTGGATGTGGCAGCAGGAGGCAGACTGTTGGAGAGGATGTGGCAGCAGGAGGCAGACTGTTGGAGTGGATGTGGCAGCAGGAGGCAGACTGTTGGAGAGGATGTGGCGGAAGGAGGAAGACTGTTGGAAAGGATGTGGCAGCAGGAGGCAGATTGTTGGAGAGGATGTGGTAGCAGGAGGCAGACTGTTGGAGAGAATGTGGCAGCAGCAGGCAGACTGTTGGAGAGGATGTGGCAGCAGGAGGCAGACTGTTGGAGAGGATGTGGCAGCAGGAGGCAGACTTTTGGAGAGGATGTGGCAGCAGGAGGCAGACTGTTGGAGAGGATGTGGCAGCAAGAGGCAGACTGTTGGAGAGGATGTGGCAGCAGGAGGCAGACTGTTGGAGAGGATGTGGCAGCAGGAGGCAGACTGTTGGAGAGAATGTGGCAGCAGGAGGCAGACTGTTGGAGAGGATGTGGCAGCAGCAGGCAGACTGTTGGAGAGGATGTGGCAGCAGGAGGCAGACTGTTGGAGAGGATGTGGCAGCAGGAGGCAGACTGTTGGAGAGCACGTGGCTGCAGGAGGCAGACTGTTGGAGAAGATGTGGCAGCAGGAGGCAGACTGTTGGAGAGAAAGTGGCAGCAGGAGGCAGACTGTTGGAGAGGATGTGGCAGCAGGAGGCAGACTGTTGGAGAGAATGTGGCAGCAGGAGGCAGACTGTTGGAGAGGATGTGGCAGCAGGAGGCAGACTGTTGGAGAGGATGTGGCAGCAGGAGGCAGACTGTTGGAGAGGATGTGGCAGCAGGAGGCAGACTGTTGGAGAGGATGTGGCAGCAGGAGGCAGACTGTTGGAGAGGACGTGGCAGCAGGAGGCAGACTGTTGGAGAGAATGTGGCAGCAGGAGGCAGACTGTTGGAGAGCACGTAGCAGAAGGAGGCAGACTGTTGGAGAGGATGTGGCAGCAGGAGGCAGACTGTTGGAGAGGATGTGGCAGCAGGAGGCAGACTGTTGGAGAGGATGTGGCTGCAGGAGGCAGACTGTTGGAGAAGATGTGGCAGCAGGAGGCAGACTGTTGGAGAGAAAGTGGCAGCAGGAGGCACACTGTTGGAGAGGATGTGGCAGCAGGAGGCAGACTGTTGGAGAGAATGTGGCAGCAGGAGGCAGACTGTTGGAGAGGATGTGGCAGCAGGAGGCAGACTGTTGGAGAGGATGTGGCAGCAGGAGGCAGACTGTTGGAGAGGATGTGGCAGCAGGAGGCAGACTGTTGGAGAGGATGTGGCAGCAGGAGGCAGACTGTTGGAGAGGACGTGGCAGCAGGAGGCAGACTGTTGGAGAGAATGTGGCAGCAGGAGGCAGACTGTTGGAGAGCACGTAGCAGAAGGAGGCAGACTGTTGGAGAGGATGTGGCAGCAGGAGGCAGACTGTTGGAGAGGATGTGGCAGCAGGAGGCAGACTGTTGGAGAGGATGTTGCGGCAGGAGGCAGACTGTTGGAGAGGATGTGGCGGCAGGAGGCAGACTGTTGGAGAGAATGTGGCGGAAGGAGGCAGACTGTTGGAAAGGATGTGGCGGCAGGAGGCAGACTGTTGGAGAGGATGTGGCAGCAGGAAGCAGACTGTTGGAGA
Source organism: Eucyclogobius newberryi (assembly GCF_026437365.1). Taxonomy (NCBI): domain Eukaryota; kingdom Metazoa; phylum Chordata; class Actinopteri; order Gobiiformes; family Gobiidae; genus Eucyclogobius; species Eucyclogobius newberryi. The sequence goes on along the minus strand of NW_027315746.1, from coordinate 33,779,193 downwards.
GAATGTGGCAGCAGGAGGCAGACTGTTGGAGAGGATGTGGCAGCAGGAGGCAGACTGTTGGAGAGGATGTGGCAGCAGGAGGCAGACTGTTGGAGAGGATGTGGCAGCAGGCGACAGACTGTCTCCTGCTGCCACATGCTCTCCAACAGACTGTTGGAGAGGATTTGGCAGCAGGAGGCAGACTGTTGGAGAGCACGTGGCAGCAGGAGGCAGACTGTTGGAGAGGATGTGGCAACAGGAGGCAGACTGTTGGAGAGGACGTGGCAGCAGGAGGCAGACTGTGGAGAGGACGTGGCAGCTGGAGGCAGACTGTTGGAGAGCATGTGGCAGCAGGAGGCAGACTGTTGGAGAGGATGTGGCAGCAGGAGGCAGACTGTTGGAGAGCATGTGGCAGCAGGAGGCAGACTGTTGGAGAGGATGTGGCAGCAGGAGGCAGACTGTTGGAGAGGATGTGGCAGCAGGAGGCAGACTGTTGGAGAGGATGTGGCAGCAGGAGGCAGACTGTTGGAGAGGATGTGGCAGCAGGAGGCAGACTGTTGGAGAGGATGTGGCAGCAGGAGGTTGACTGTTGGAGAGGATGTGGCAGCAGGAGACAGGCTGTTGGAGAGGATATGGCAGCAGGAGGCAGACTGTTGGAGAGGATGTGGCAGCAGGAGGCAGACTGTTGGAGAGGATGTGGCAGTGGAGAGGATGTGGCAGCAGGAGGCAGACTGTTGGAGAGGATGTGGCAGCAGGAGGCAGACTGTTGGAGAGAATGTGGCAGCAGGAGGCAGACTGTTGGAGAGGATGTGGCAGCAGGAGGCAGACTGTTGGAGAGGATGTGGCAGCAGGAGGCAAACTGTTGGAGAGGATGTGGCAGCAGGAGGCAGACTGTTGGAGAGGATGTGGCAGCAGGAGGCAGACTGTTGGAGAGGATGTGGCAGCAGGAGACAGACTGTTGGAGAGGATGTGGCAGCAGGAGGCAGACTGTTGGAGAGGATGTGGCAGCAGGAGACAGACTATTGGAGAGGATGTGGCAGCAGGAGGCAGACTGTTGGAGAGCACGTGGCAGCAGGAGGCAGGCTGTTGGAGAGGATATGGCAGCAGGAAGCAGACTGTTGGAGAGGATGTGGCAGCAGGAGGCAGACTGTTGGAGAGGATGTGGCAGCAGGAGGCAGACTGTTGGAGAGGATATGGCAGCAGGAGGCAGACTGTTGGAGAGGATGTGGCAGCAGGAGGCAGACTGTTGGAGAGGATGTGGCAGCAGGAGGGAGACTGTTGGAGAGGATGTGGCAGCAGGAGGCAGACTGTTGGAGAGCACGTGGCAGCAGGAGGCGGACTGTTGGAGAAGATGTGGCGGCAGGAGGCAGACTGTTGGAGAGAAAGTGGCAGCAGGAGGCAGACTGTTGGAGAGGATGTGGCAGCAGGAGGCAGACTGTTGTAGAGAATGTGGCAGCAGGAGGCAGACTGTTGGAGAGGATGTGGCAGCAGGAGGCAGACTGTTGGAGAGGATGTGGCAGCAGGAGGCAGACTGTTGGAGAGAATGTGGCAGCAGGAGGCAGACTGTTGGAGAGGATGTGGCAGCAGGAGGCAGACTGTTGGAGAGGATGTGGCATTAGGAGGCAGACTGTTGGAGAGCATGTGGCAGCAGGAGACAGACTGTTGGAGAGGATGTGGCAGCAGGAGTCAGACTGTTGGAGAGAATGTGGCGGAAGGAGGCAGACTGTTGGAGAGGATGTGGCAGCAGGAGGCAGACTGTTGGAGAGGATGTGGCAGCAGGCGACAGACTGTCTCCTGCTGCCACATCCTCTCCAACAGACTGTTGGAGAGGATGTGGCAGCAGGAGGCAGACTGTTGGAGAGCACGTGGCAGCAGGAGGCAGACTGTTGGAGAGGATGTGGCAGCAGGAGGCAGACTGTTGGAGAGGACGTGGCAGCAGGAGGCAGACTGTTGGCTGAGGATGTGGCAGCAGAAAGCAGACTGTTGGAGAGAATGTGGCATCAGGAGGCAGACTGTTGGAGAGAATGTGGCAGCAGGAGGCAGACTGTTGGAGAGGATGTGGCAGCAGGAGGCAGACTGTTGGAGAGAATGTGGCAGCAGGAGGCAGACTGTTGGAAAGGATGTGGCAGCAGGAGGCAGACTGTTGGAGAGGATGTGGCAGCAGGAGGCAGACTGTTGGAGAGGATGTGGCAGCAGGAGGCAGACTGTTGGAGAGCACGTGGCAGCAGGAGGCAGACTGTTGGAGAAGATGTGGCGGCAGGAGGCAGACTGTTGGAGAGAAAGTGGCAGCAGGAGGCAGACTGTTGGAGAGGATGTGGCAGCAGGAGGAAGACTGTTGGAGAGGATGTGGCAGCAGGAGGCAGACTGTTGGAGAGAATGTTGCAGCAGGAGGCAGACTGTTGGAGAGGATGTGGCAGCAGGAGGCAGACTGTTGGAGAGGATATGGCAGCAGGAGGCAGACTGTTGGAGAGCATGTGGCAGCAGGAGACGGACTGTTGGAGAGCATGTGGCAGCAGGAGGCAGACTGTTGGAGAGCACGTGGCAGCAGGAGGCAGACTGTTGGAGAGGATGTGGCAGCAGGAGGCAGACTGTTGGAGAGGATGTGGCAGCAGGAGGCAGACTGTTGGAGAGGATGTGGCAGCAGGGGGCAGACTGTTGGAGTGGATGTGGCAGCAGGAGGCAGACTGTTGGAGAGGATGTGGCAGCAGGAGGCAGACTGTTGGAGTGGATGTGGCAGCAGGAGGCAGACTGTTGGAGAGGATGTGGCGGAAGGAGGAAGACTGTTGGAAAGGATGTGGCAGCAGGAGGCAGATTGTTGGAGAGGATGTGGCAGCAGGAGGCAGACTGTTGGAGAGAATGTGGCAGCAGCAGGCAGACTGTTGGAGAGGATGTGGCAGCAGGAGGCAGACTGTTGGAGAGGATGTGGCAGCAGGAGGCAGACTTTTGGAGAGGATGTGGCAGCAGGAGGCAGACTGTTGGAGTGGATGTGGCAGCAAGAGGCAGACTGTTGGAGAGGATGTGGCAGCAGGAGGCAGACTGTTGGAGAGGATGTGGCAGCAGGAGGCAGACTGTTGGAGAGAATGTGGCAGCAGGAGGCAGACTGTTGGAGAGGATGTGGCAGCAGGAGGCAGACTGTTGGAGAGAATGTGGCAGCAGGAGGCAGACTGTTGGAGAGGATGTGGCAGCAGGAGGCAGACTGTTGGAGAGGATGTGGCAGCAGGAGGCAGACTGTTGGAGAGGATGTGGCAGCAGGAGGCAGACTGTTGGAGAGCACGTGGCAGCAGGAGGCAGACTGTTGGAGAAGATGTGGCGGCAGGAGGCAGACTGTTGGAGAGAAAGTGGCAGCAGGAGGCAGACTGTTGGAGAGGATGTGGCAGCAGGAGGAAGACTGTTGGAGAGGATGTGGCAGCAGGAGGCAGACTGTTGGAGAGAATGTTGCAGCAGGAGGCAGACTGTTGGAGAGGATGTGGCAGCAGGAGGCAGACTGTTGGAGAGGATATGGCAGCAGGAGGCAGACTGTTGGAGAGCATGTGGCAGCAGGAGACGGACTGTTGGAGAGCATGTGGCAGCAGGAGGCAGACTGTTGGAGAGCACGTGGCAGCAGGAGGCAGACTGTTGGAGAGGATGTGGCAGCAGGAGGCAGACTGTTGGAGAGGATGTGGCAGCAGGAGGCAGACTGTTGGAGAGGATGTGGCAGCAGGAGGCAGACTGTTGGAGTGGATGTGGCAGCAGGAGGCAGACTGTTGGAGAGGATGTGGCAGCAGGAGGCAGACTGTTGGAGTGGATGTGGCAGCAGGAGGCAGACTGTTGGAGAGGATGTGGCGGAAGGAGGAAGACTGTTGGAAAGGATGTGGCAGCAGGAGGCAGATTGTTGGAGAGGATGTGGTAGCAGGAGGCAGACTGTTGGAGAGAATGTGGCAGCAGCAGGCAGACTGTTGGAGAGGATGTGGCAGCAGGAGGCAGACTGTTGGAGAGGATGTGGCAGCAGGAGGCAGACTTTTGGAGAGGATGTGGCAGCAGGAGGCAGACTGTTGGAGAGGATGTGGCAGCAAGAGGCAGACTGTTGGAGAGGATGTGGCAGCAGGAGGCAGACTGTTGGAGAGGATGTGGCAGCAGGAGGCAGACTGTTGGAGAGAATGTGGCAGCAGGAGGCAGACTGTTGGAGAGGATGTGGCAGCAGCAGGCAGACTGTTGGAGAGGATGTGGCAGCAGGAGGCAGACTGTTGGAGAGGATGTGGCAGCAGGAGGCAGACTGTTGGAGAGCACGTGGCTGCAGGAGGCAGACTGTTGGAGAAGATGTGGCAGCAGGAGGCAGACTGTTGGAGAGAAAGTGGCAGCAGGAGGCAGACTGTTGGAGAGGATGTGGCAACAGGAGGCAGACTGTTGGAGAGGATATGGCAGCAGGAGGCAGACTGTTGGAGAGAATGTGGCAGCAGGAGGCAGACTGTTGGAGAGGATGTGGCAGCAGGAGACGGACTGTTGGAGAGGATGTGGCAGCAGGAGGCAGACTGTTGGAGAGCACGTGGCAGCAGGAGGCAGACTGTTGGAGATGATGTGGCAGCAGGAGGCAGACTGTTGGAGAGGATGTGGCAGCAGGAGGCAGACTGTTGGAGAGCATGTGGCAGCAGGAGACGGACTGTTGGAGAGGATGTGGCAGCAGGAGGCAGACTGTTGGAGAGCACGTGGCAGCAGGAGGCAGACTGTTGGAGAGGATGTGGCAGCAGGAGGCAGACTGTTGGAGAGGATGTGGCAGCAGGAGGCAGACTGTTGGAGAGGATGTGGCAGCAGGAGGCAGACTGTTGGAGTGGATGTGGCAGCAGGAGGCAGACTGTTGGAGAGGATGTGGCAGCAGGAGGCAGACTGTTGGAGTGGATGTGGCAGCAGGAGGCAGACTGTTGGAGAGGATGTGGCGGAAGGAGTAAGACTGTTGGAAAGGATGTGGCAGCAGCAGGCAGACTGTTGGAGAGGATGTGGCAGCAGGAGGCAGACTGTTGGAGAGGATGTGGCAGCAGGAGGCAGACTTTTGGAGAGGATGTGGCAGCAGGAGGCAGACTGTTGGAGAGCACGTGGCAGCAGGAGGCAGACTGTTGGAGAGGATGTGGCAGCAGGAGACAGACTGTTGGAGAGGATGTGGCAGCAGGAGGCAGACTGTTGGAGAGGATGTGGCAGCAGGAGGCAGACTGTTGGAGAGGATGTGGCAGCAGGAGGCAGACTGTTGGAGAGAATGTGGCAGCAGCAGGCAGACTGTTGGAGAGGATGTGGCAGCAGGAGGCAAACTGTTGGAGAGGATGTGGCAGCAGGAGGCAGACTGTTGGAGAGGATGTGGCAGCAGGAGGCAGACTGTTGGAGAGGATGTGGCAGCAGGAGACAGACTGTTGGAGAGGATGTGGCAGCAGGAGGCAGACTGTTGGAGAGGATGTGGCAGCAGGAGACAGACTGTTGGAGAGGATGTGGCAGCAGGAGGCAGACTGTTGGAGAGGATGTGGCAGCAGGAGGCAGACTGTTGGAGAGGATGTGGCAGCAGGAGGCAGACTGTTGGAGAGGATGTGGCGGCAGGAGGCAGACTGTTGGAGAGGATGTGGCGGCAGGAGGCAGACTGTTGGAGAGAAAGTGGAAGCAGGAGGCAGACTGTTGGAGAGGATGTGGCAGCAGGAGGCAGACTGTTGGAGAGGATGTGGCAGCAGGAGGCAGACTGTTGGAGAGAATGTGGCAGCAGGAGGCAGACTGTTGGAGAGGATGTGGCAGCAGGAGGCAGACTGTTGGAGAGGATGTGGCAGCAGGAGGCAGACTGTTGGAGAGAATGTGGCAGCAGGAGGCAGACTGTTGGAGAGGATGTGGCAGCAGGAGGCAGACTGTTGGAGAGGATGTGGCAGCAGGAGGCAGACTGTTGGAGAGGATGTGGCAGCAGGAGGCAAACTGTTGGAGAGGATGTGGCAGCAGGAGGCAGACTGTTGGAGAGGAAGTGGCAGCAGGAGGCAGACTGTTGGAGAGGATGTGGCAGCAGGAGGCAGACTGTTGGAGAGGATGTGGCAGCAGGAGACAGACTGTTGGAGAGGATGTGGCAGCAGGAGGCAGACTGTTGGAGAGGATGTGGCAGCAGGAGACAGACTGGTTGAGAGGATGTGGCAGCAGGAGGCAGACTGTTGGAGAGCACGTGGCAGCAGGAGTTAGGCTGTTGGAGAGGATGTGGCAGCAGGAGGCAGACTGTTGGAGAGAATGTGGCAGCAGGAGGCAGACTGTTGGAGAGGATGTGGCAGCAGGAGGCAGACTGTTGGAGAGGATGTGGCAGCAGGAGGCAGACTGTTGGAGAGGATGTGGCAGCAGGAGGCAGACTGTTGGAGAGCACGTGGCAGCAGGAGGCATATTGTTGGAGAAGATGTGGCGGCAGGAGGCAGACTGTTGGAGAGAAAGTGGCAGCAGGAGGCAGACTGTTTGAGAGGATGTGACAGCAGGAGGCAGACTGTTGGAGAGGATGTGGCAGCAGGAGGCAGACTGTTGGAGTGGATGTGGCAGCAGGAGGCAGACTGTTGGAGAGGATGTGGCGGAAGGAGGAAGACTGTTGGAAAGGATGTGGCAGCAGGAGGCAGATTGTTGGAGAGGATGTGGCAGCAGGAGGCAGACTGTTGGAGAGAATGTGGCAGCAGCAGGCAGACTGTTGGAGAGGATGTGGCAGCAGGAGGCAGACTGTTGGAGAGGATGTGGCAGCAGGAGGCAGACTTTTGGAGAGGATGTGGCAGCAGGAGGCAGACTGTTGGAGAGCACGTGGCAGCAGGAGGCAGACTGTTGGAGAGGATGTGGCAGCAGGAGGCAGACTTTTGGAGAGGATGTGGCAGCAGGAGGCAGACTGTTGGAGAGCACGTGGCAGCAGGAGGCAGACTGTTGGAGAGGATGTGGCAGCAGGAGACAGACTGTTGGAGAGGATGTGGCAGCAGGAGGCAGACTGTTGGAGAGGATGTGGCAGCAGGAGGCAGACTGTTGGAGAGGATGTGGCAGCAGGAGGCAGACTCTTGGAGAGAATGTGGCAGCAGCAGGCAGACTGTTGGAGAGGATGTGGCAGCAGGAGGCAAACTGTTGGAGAGGATGTGGCAGCAGGAGGCAGACTGTTGGAGAGGATGTGGCAGCAGGAGGCAGACTGTTGGAGAGGATGTGGCAGCAGGAGACAGACTGTTGGAGAGGATGTGGCAGCAGGAGGCAGACTGTTGGAGAGGATGTGGCAGCAGGAGACAGACTGTTGGAGAGGATGTGGCAGCAGGAGGCAGACTGTTGGAGAGGATGTGGCAGCAGGAGGCAGACTGTTGGAGAGGATGTGGCAGCAGGAGGCAGACTGTTGGAGAGGATGTGGCGGCAGGAGGCAGACTGTTGGAGAGGATGTGGCGGCAGGAGGCAGACTGTTGGAGAGAAAGTGGAAGCAGGAGGCAGACTGTTGGAGAGGATGTGGCAGCAGGAGGCAGACTGTTGGAGAGGATGTGGCAGCAGGAGGCAGACTGTTGGAGAGAATGTGGCAGCAGGAGGCAGACTGTTGGAGAGGATGTGGCAGCAGGAGGCAGACTGTTGGAGAGGATGTGGCAGCAGGAGGCAGACTGTTGGAGAGAATGTGGCAGCAGGAGGCAGACTGTTGGAGAGGATGTGGCAGCAGGAGGCAGACTGTTGGAGAGGATTTGGCAGCAGGAGGCAGACTGTTGGAGAGGATGTGGCAGCAGGAGGCAAACTGTTGGAGAGGATGTGGCAGCAGGAGGCAGACTGTTGGAGAGGAAGTGGCAGCAGGATGCAGACTGTTGGAGAGGATGTGGCAGCAGGAGGCAGACTGTTGGAGAGGATGTGGCAGCAGGAGACAGACTGTTGGAGAGGATGTGGCAGCAGGAGGCAGACTGTTGGAGAGCACGTGGCAGCAGGAGTTAGGCTGTTGGAGAGGATATGGCAGCAGGAGGCAGACTGTTGGAGAGGATGTGGCAGCAGGAGGCAGACTGTTGGAGAGGATGTGGCGGAAGGAGGCAGACTGTTGGAAAGGATGTGGCAGCAGGAGGCAGACTGTTGGAGAGGATGTGGCAGCAGGAGGCAGACTGTTGGAGAGAATGTGGCAGCAGGAGGCAGACTGTTAGAGAGGATGTGGCAGCAGGAGGCAGACTGTTGGAGAGCATGTGGCAGCAGGAGGCATATTGTTGGAGAAGATGTGGCGGCAGGAGGCAGACTGTTGGAGAGAAAGTGGCAGCAGGAGGCAGACTGTTTGAGAGGATGTGGCAGCAGGAGGCAGACTTTTGGAGGGGATGTGGCAGCAGGAGGCAGACTGTTGGAGAGAATGTGGCAGCAGGCGGCAGACTGTTGGAGAGCATGTGGCAGCAGGAGACAGACTGTTGGAGAGGATGTGGCAGCAGGAGGCAGACTGTTGGAGAGGATGTGGCAGCAGGAGGCAGACTGTTGGAGAGGATGTGGCAGCAGGAGGCAGACTGTTGGAGAGAATGTGGCAGCAGGAGCCAGACTGTTGGAGAGGATGTGGCAGCAGGAGGCAGACTGTTGGAGAGGATGTGGCAGAAGGAGGCAGACTGTTGGAGAGGATGTGGCAGCAGGAGGCAAACTGTTGGAGAGGATGTGGCAGCAGGAGGCAGACTGTTGGAGAGGAAGTGGCAGCAGGAGGCAGACTGTTGGAGAGGATGTGGCAGCAGGAGGCAGACTGTTGGAGAGGATGTGGCAGCAGGAGACAGACTGTTGGAGAGGATGTGGCAGCAGAAGGCAGACTGTTGGAGAGGATGTGGCAGCAGGAGACAGACTGGTTGAGAGGATGTGGCAGCAGGAGGCAGACTGTTGGAGAGCACGTGGCAGCAGGAGTTAGGCTGTTGGAGAGGATATGGCAGCAGGAGGCAGACTGTTGGAGAGGATGTGGCAGCAGGAGGCAGACTGTTGGAGAGGATGTGGCGGAAGGAGGCAGACTGTTGGAGAGAATGTGGCAGCAGGCGACAGACTGTTGGAGAGCATGTGGCAGCAGGAGACAGACTGTTGGAGAGGATGTGGCAGCAGGAGGCAGACTTTTGGAGAGGATGTGGCAGCAGGAGGCAGACTGTTGGAGAGAATGTGGCAGCAGGCGACAGACTGTTGGAGAGCATGTGGCAGCAGGAGACAGACTGTTGGAGAGGATGTTGCAGCAGGAAGCAGACTGTTGGAGAGGATGTGGCGGCAGGAGGCAGACTGTTGGAGAGGATGTGGCAGCAGGAGGCAGACTGTTGGAGAGGATGTGGCAGCAGGAGGCAGACTGTTGGAGAGGATGTGGCGGCAGGAGAAAGTGGCAGCAGGAGGCAGACTGTTGGAGAGGATGTGGCGGCAGGAGGCAGACTGTTGGAGAGGATGTGGCAGCAGGAGGCAGACTGTTGGAGAGAATGTGGCAGCAGGAGGCAGACTGTTGGAGAGGATGTGGCAGCAGGAGGCAGACTGTTGGAGAGAATGTGGCAGCAGGAGGCAGACTGTTGGAGAGGATGTGGCAGTGAAGAGGATGTGGCAGCAGGAGGCAGACTGTTGGAGAGGATGTGGCAGCAGGAGGCAGACTGTTAGAGAGGATGTGGCAGCAGGAGGCAGACTGTTGGAGAGGATGTGGCAGCAGGAGGCAGACTGTTGGAGAGGATGTGGCAGCAGGAGGCAGACTGTTGGAGAGGATGTGGCAGCAGGAGGCAGACTGTTGGAGAGGATGTGGCGGCAGGAGGCAGACTGTTGGAGAGAAAGTGGCAGCAGGAGGCAGACTGTTGGAGAGCACGTTGCAGCAGGAGGCAGACTGTTGGAGAGGATGTGGCAGCAGGAGGCAGACTGTTGGAGAGGATGTGGCGGCAGGAGGCAGACTGTTGGAGAGAAAGTGGCAGCAGGAGGCAGACTGTTGGAGAGGATGTGGCAGCAGGAGGCAGACTGTTGGAGAGGATGTGGCAGCAGGAGGCAGACTGTTGGAGAGAATGTGGCAGCAGGAGGCAGACTGTTGGAGAGGATGTGGCAGTGGAGAGGATGTGGCAGCAGGAGGCAGACTGTTGGAGAGGATGTGGCAGCAGGAGGCAGACTGTTGGAGAGAATGTGGCAGCAGGAGGCAGACTGTTGGAGAGGATGTGGCAGCAGGAGACAGACTGTTGGAGAGGATGTGGCAGCAGGAGGCAGACTGTTGGAGAGAATGTGGCGGCAGGAGGCAGACTGTTGGAGAGGATGTGGCGGCAGGAGGCAGACTGTTGGAGAGAATGTGGCGGCAGGAGGCAGACTGTTGGAGAGGATTTGGCGGCAGGAGGCAGACTGTTGGAGAGGATGTGGCGGCAGGAGGCAGACTGTTGGAGAGGATGTGGCGGCAGGAGGCAGACTGTTGGAGAGAAAGTGGCAGCAGGAGGCAGACTGTTGGAGAGGATGTGGCAGCAGGAGGCAGACTGTTGGAGAGGATGTGGCAGCAGGAGGCAGACTGTTGGAGAGAATGTGGCAGCAGGAGGCAGACTATTGGAGAGGATGTGGCAGCAGGAGGCAGACTGTTGGAGAGGATGTGGCAGCAGGAGGCAGACTGTTGGAGAGGATGTGGCAGCAGGAGGCAGACTGTTGGAGAGAAAGTGGCAGCAGGAGGCAGACTGTTGGAGAGGATGTGGCAGCAGGAGGAAGACTGTTGGAGAGGATGTGGCAGCAGGAGGCAGACTGTTGGAGAGGATGTGGCAGCAGGAGGCAGACTGTTGGAGAGAATGTGGCAGAAGGAGGCAGACTATTGGAGAGGATGTGGCAGCAGGAGGAAGACTGTTGGAGAGGATGTGGCTGCAGGAGGCAGACTGTTGGAGAGGATGTGGCAGCAGGAGACAGACTGTTGGAGAGGATGTGGCAGCAGGAGGCAGACTGTTGGAGAGGATGTGGCAGCAGGAGGCAGACTGTTGGAGAAGATGTGGCAGCAGGAGGCAGACATTGCCACAGACATTGTTGATTCATTTCTCCCTGTGGCCCTCAGAGCAACTTTTGTTGTGATTTTGGGCCTTACAAAAATAAATTGATTTGATTTGATTTGACTGTTGGAGAGGATGTGGCAGCAGGAGGCAAACCACTATCATGTGTTTTGGGATTGTCCTGTTGTCCACAAGTTTTGGTTTGAGATCATCAAAGCCTTACGGACAATTTATGACATCACCATCCCACTGGATATCAGAACTACGTATTTGGGCCCCAGGACTCTGCCATGGACACAATCAACAGCTCTCTCTGGAGCCTCCTCCTGGCAGCGCCAAATGTAATTTTTTTCATTTGGATTCAAATTGAAAATCACACTGTGAGAGGGGAGGGGGACAATGTGAGGGGAGAGGGGGACAGCAGTGATTTCCGCCTATGCTCAATCCACCCATGGCATTTGGCAGTTTTTGACACTGCACTACTATTCTTCCCCAAGACTACCTCGTGTACACTGATCCAGTTCTGGTGCGGTTCAGAACTCATGCAGGTCACTTGCAGGTTGTGTGTTACACCAACTTCAAGCCACTGTCGTCCGTTTTTGACAAAGGCCAAGCAGATTCATGTGGTTTTGCGCAAGAACACTTCTCGGTCTAATGACTGGGAAGCTGCACCAGACCGGTGCGGTCCCTGGCAAACATGGACTTCTTGTGGATTCTTTCCACTGACCCGCACGGCTCCCAGACCTGCGGCCACAGTGCTCGGTGATCAATCTAACAGGGCACATTGATTTTAAGCACTGTATGGCGGATGCTCCCGGACCAGAGCGCTAAACAAACAAACTCAATTCAACTTTAGCCCAAAACCAATCAGACCACTCTTAGCCCAGTTTACAGCAGGTCAAAGAACCAATTAGGTGTGATCGAAGGGCTGAGGGACGATCAAGGGCGTTTAATAAATTAGCAGTAGAACTAAAACTTCGTAGCCATAATTCCTAATAAAATGGCTGTCATACATGTAAACACACTTGGCTAATATAGATAAGTGACAACTCATTTACATTGAGCATTTGATTTTCAGACATGCTAGGACCTGCAGTACAAGAGATGTCTTTACTTTCACTTTATCGCTGACCAGAACAAAAGCACAGTGGTGGGAGAGTAGTTGGTCATCTCTGTTGATCTAAAATGAGTGAGTCTGTGTCCAAACACACGTCCAATAATTTCCTATTTCAATGCCTTTCCTGTTCTGCTCCTGGTGTTGACATGCATGTGTTGTAAAAATTGGCAACTCTAAATTGGCCCTATGGACAGGTGTTGAACATTTTTTAATATGCTATGTCCATATTACATTTTTTAAAGATAAATTAAATTGGACCAACAGTTTTTCTACCGTGCATCATAGTCTGGAACTACATTATGTCTGCACAAATTTGTGACCGGCCGTATGAAAACCAGTCACAAGTCTACCCAGAGACATTTTGAGTTATTCACAGATTCTGAAAGTGTGAATTCAAAGCTATACAATGATGTTTTACTCATGCACATCTGAGTAAGTTGTGGTCATTTGAATGTATACAACTCTCAAAACCTTTCACTGAGAATTGAGTGAGCCCAGAGTCACAGGGGGGCTCATTTGCATCTCATTGAAGTTGGAGATGTTAATCGCTAACTTGGGTTCAGGAGCAGGACCACGCCTCAACCTCTTACTTTCCCAGCAACCACACCTCCACTCTTTAACCACGCCTCTAATAACCCAGAAGGCCTATATATGCACAGGCCAATTCCAGCATCTCTTGTTGTCTCTGCTCTCTCGACCCCGCCCTCCCACCCCATGTCTCTATCTATCATCTTCACCTTAACACATCACCATCTATGGAGGGAGGGTTCTGGATCAGCTGGGCTGATTACCCGAGACAGAGCCCCCATCCTTAGTCTCTACCCAGCCATCTCTCATCGATCTCTCATCGATCTCCATCGATCTCCATCGATCTCTCATCGATCCCTCATCGATCTCACATCGATCTCCCATCGACCCATCATCACTATTATCAATAAACATTATTTTGTATTTTATTGTTGTGGCGTGGTCCTTGCTAGTGAAGCCCTCCCCCTGTCACACTGACAGCACCTTCCCCCTACACCTGTCACTAAAGACTCAAGAGGAGTGTTGTTATTGATGTGAACTGGACAATTACAAAAAGGCCCTGAATAGCATCAAAGAATCAGAATCGGAATAGGGTTTATTACCATTTGTCGATAAACAGAATTCACAGGTGATTCAATGCAACACAAACAGCAAAACATTGAACACTGAGCACTAAACGGCATGATATGTACATAATGAAATATAAAGGTATAAAGTTATGTAGCGCAATAGGAAGTGGTGATGTGTACATCATAAAAATGTATTAATCCAAGAGACCAATTACATCAGAGATCACATCCACATCCTCTTCTGCACATTCTTCTCTGCATTCTTCTGTGCATTCTTCTGTGCTGTGATTCTTGGAGCTGGGCATGTGATGTATTTTGCCTCGTCAGCACAGAAAGGCCTGATTTTTGTCATGCAGATAGGTCTGCCTGTCAATGTTCAGTCCAGGTGGGACCAGGACATGGAGACTGTCAACCAGAGGTAGATCAGCTGGTTTTGTGGATTCCTGTACAGGCCTTATTGGTAGAGGACAAGTGGTTGAGTAATTTGGAGAAGATGGAGAATCCCTGGGTAAAATCTGTTCTTATAACATGGAAGGAGCTGATTAAAACATACAAAAGATGTTCAAATCTTAAATTTGTTGGCTTACAATCTGAATTTCACACCTAACATCACAGACTCAAGATTTAAAGTCTGGACGACAAAAGGTATAAAGGTTTTTTACCAAATTGTGAAAGAAAAGCTCATGAAAAAATGGGTATTCATGGGTATTTATAAAAAGGGAGTTATTACAATCAAATAGTAATGACCATTACAACCCGCTGACTGAAATACGTATAAATGTTTATAAATCAGAGCTTTCAAGGGGAATAATAGCTAAACTGGACAACTACTCCACTAAACATATTAAAAACAATTGGAAAGGAGAGGGTAACCTTGTTTTGACAGATGAAGAGTGGGAAAGTGTGTGTACATCCTAGTGGAGGAGCAGGAAATTACTGAAAATAAAAAATCCAGAAAATGGAGGGAATTTTGTTGGAAAAATGTGTCATGTTTTTTTCAAATGGGTTTATTAGTTTGATTTAAATATGTCATGATTTTGTTTCTTTGGTGTTTAGTTTATGTTTATTTTCGCGCTCTGGTCTAGTTCTGTTGGGTTTTTCTTGGGTTTTTTCTCCCTATTTATGGTGGGGTTTGTATTTTCTTTACACAGAATTAAACTGCAACCGTTTCAATTTTTAATCCCCAGTTGAACAGGTGTGAAGCCCCACTTTTTCTTCACTGCCTTTGCCCTCCACTGACATAACTTATGTTCTGTTTTATTCCTTCGTTTATTAAACCGCTTATTCGCTTTAGGGTTGGCGGGTGACTGGAGCCTATCCCAGTGACTTTGGGTCACCCTGGAGGCCAGCTATTTGCACACACAGACAACCATTCACCATGCATACCAATAACACATGCATGTCTTTGGACTGTGGGAGGAAGCCGGAGTACCCGGGGATAACCCACAGACTCGGGAATCGAACCCATGAGCTTTCTTTGTTCTGTTTTATGAAATGTATGTAATGGTAAAGGTGCAGTTTAATAATGCTGGTCACACTCAGAGCAGACCGGTGAAGTGGTGTGGCCTTTACAGTGAGCGATATGTGCTGACAGCCTGTGCCACCACAGCTCAGAGAGAACCAGCTCTGCTCACAGTGAGAAATGTGACTCTAGCTTTATATTTAAGGACGCATAATATGCTATATTGAGCTTTTAATCATGTTCTAACATCATCAAAACATACCTGGAGTAGCATTTAGCTTCATTCCCACTAGTTTCTTGTCCTCTCCCCTCCGTCAATCAACAACACTCAATCTGGGATGTTTTCTCGATCTGTGACGTGGCTCTGATAATCTTCTTCAGACTCCCGCGGACAGTACAACTGCATGGCTGCCTAGCATCTCCGAGAAAACGTTCTAATTATTTCTTATCAACCTTTGTAATTCCCTTTTACAGCCAATAGATGGTGTCAAAACTCAGTTAGTGCAGCGGGAAACAGAAGCGGTACAGATGTTATTTTTTGTTCTAAAACATAAGATGCCGAACAAAAGGTACTCAAGATCACAAATCATGCACAATATTTGTCCTTTAACTGACCTGGAACTATTTTTTTACAGTGAAGAGAATCTGTTGTTAGTTAGGTTTATTGTCAACAGATATTAACTAGTAATTCTCCTGAACATTCTCCTAAACAACTAGGAAGTGTGTTAGTTTCAGGGTAGTAAGTGCTTCCCTTCAGACAGATATAAAGTAGTGACTCACATGAACACCGGAAAACATTTGACAGAATTCACTTTTCTTTTGCTTTTGAGCTATTGAATTGACTGAGGGAATACACAGACATTATAGTGACATATAGCCTGGAAAGTCCAAAATGACATTTCGGATTTCTGCAGAATCAATGAAAGATGAACGAAACGCTGTTAATCTGAGGTAAGAAAAGTCTGATCTTGTTCTACATGGTGGATGACCTATGAGCTGATATCTGACATTGACTCTGCAAACATGACCTCCGATCAGCAAAGTTAAACAGTAGATCAACTACAATTTTCAAAGTTGAAACAATGTTGAATTTTCAAATCTTATATCAAATCAACATTGATTTAACATATTTTATATTGAAATGTAATAGAGTTTAGTACATGGAGCAGTTCAAGCTAAGGGTGCATTAGAATTACAGCAATACAATACATTACAATTAAAACACATATTCCCATTATAGTTACACTTAGAGAAGATTGTAGATGCGATAATAGTAATCATACAAAAGTTAAACAAAAGCATACAATTTAACATACTCCAGATCTGAGGCCTGTCTCTCATCCTCGCTGCATAAAATTGAAACTAATTTAGTGTGTGTGTGTGTGTGTGTGTGTGTGTGCAGTATGTGTGTGTGTGCAGTATGTGTGTGTGTGCAGTATGTGTGTGTGTGCAGTATGTGTGTGTGTGCAGTATGTGTGTGTGTGCAGTATGTGTGTGTGTGCAGTATGTGTGTGTGTGCAGTATGTGTGTGTGCAGTATGTGTGTGTGTGTGTGTGTGTGTGTGCAGTATGCGTGTGTGTGCAGTATGTGTGTGTGTGTGTGTGCAGTATGCGTGTGTGTGCAGTATGTGTGTATGTGCAGTATGTATGTGTGTGTGTGTGTGTGCAGTATGTGTGTGTACGTGCACAGTGTGTGTGTGTAGTATGTGTGTGTACGCACACGTGCACAGTGTGTGTGTGTGTGTGTGCAGTATGTGTGTGTGTGTGTGTGTGCAGTATGTGTGTGTGTGCAGTATGTGTGTGTGTGCAGTATTTGTGTGTATGCGCACGTGCAGTGTGTGTGCAGAACGTGCGTGTGTGTGTAGTGTGAAAGTAACTGAACACTGAACCAAAAATACATACCGTATTCAGAATCAAGGCTGGCTAAAACTAAAGACAAGAGTGGGCGTTGCCCACCCAAACAGATGTCTTGCCCATCCAATTAACACAGTGCAGTATGAGACAGTATTAACAAGGTCCAACAGTGAGAAACATGTTTTCTTTATCTGTGACTCGTGGCTTGAGCTGAATGCAGACTGTGACAAAACTGTGACTTAAAACAAGTGCAGCCGCTCCCCCAAACTCTTCATCTGCGCAGACGCTGCAGTCAGAGCGCAGAGACTGCGGCTGCGGCTCAATGAGGCAGGAGACGTGCCCCGCCCCCTGTGAGGACCTGAGGACGGGAGACTTGTGTTTACAATGATCAGATCATGACAAAATGACCACTGACCACTTAATGCATTTCACAACAACATTGTGCCTTGGACATGACCAGTGCCTGGAATGGTTACCATCCACCTATTTGGCCCTGTGCACAATGGTTTGACCCAAATGGCATTGCTTATTAAAAGAGGATCTTACAGCCCACATGCAAGTGTGATGCATCATTAGAAAGCTTAGGCCTTCTAGTTTCTGCAGATGCACATGAACACTGTCAGGGCTTCAGAACTTACACTACAGAAGCCCAAACATAAACAAAACATCCTTTTTTTTGTCCAAATATGTGCCAACTGTGCCAAACTGTTTTATTACAATTTCAGCTCCTCTATGATCATACATTTTGATGTTTTGTAGGCCACTAATACCTATTATAACTGCTAAAAACAATGTATGTGAAAATGTGTAAATATGAGTTTACCCATGAATTTCCCATATAAAAAGGTGAAAAGAAAAATTATAATAATAATAATATTTTTATTTTATTTTTGTATTGATAT
Source organism: Eucyclogobius newberryi (assembly GCF_026437365.1). Classification (NCBI taxonomy): domain Eukaryota; kingdom Metazoa; phylum Chordata; class Actinopteri; order Gobiiformes; family Gobiidae; genus Eucyclogobius; species Eucyclogobius newberryi. Next base: position 33,761,909 of record NW_027315746.1, on the reverse strand, counting down.
AATAATACATATATCTAACAAAATGCGCCTCCAAAAGGCGAATCAAATCAGAAAACATGATGCGTAAAATCTGGTCCCCTCCTCTCCTCTTTACAGCCGTTACGCACGAGAATACAGAGGATTCTGTGTGAATAAGTTCTAAGTCCCACCCCCCATTTGAAAGCTATTTTTATTGGCTAGAATAACATGTCAATCAAAGTCCGCTAAGTCACTGCTGACGTTAGCTATGTGGCTTAAAACACGTTAAAAACACGGTCGGAACCAGCGCATTTTTTCCTCCGGAGGCTGTAGAGAACAAACCTGGTGACAGAAAAATGGATAGTCTCATTCTGTAGGAAACAGTCTGAAGAAAAGATCGATGCCAAACACCGTCTTATAAGTCAAACAGGTCGTTTGTTATGGACGGAGAAATGCGCCGGACGAGCCTTAATCCTGAATATCGTCAACGAAGAAAACTTTGTTTACTTGACAATATCTCGAAATCGGAAAACTTAAGGAAAAATACAAGTGGATATTGTTTTTAAATGGATCCTTACGGACAGACTGAAAACAAGGATGTACAGAATTAAAGCCGTTTCGTCCGTCATAAACAGCAAACAGGACATGCGTTTGTAAAAGTTGAGGCATATTATTCAATGTAAATCAATGACATATTCGTTTTGTTGAGAGAAAAAGCTTTAAACTAAACATGGACCGGCCTCCTGCTGGTGTCCAGAGTCAGGACTAAACATGGACCGGCCTCCTGCTGGTGTCCAGAGTCAGGACTAAACATGGACCGGCCTCCTGCTGGTGTCCAGAGTCAGGACTAAACATGGACCGGCCTCCTGCTGGTGCCAGAGTCAGGACTAAACATGGACCGGCCTCCTGCTGGTGCCAGAGTCAGGACTAAACATGGACCGGCCTCCTGCTGGTGCCAGAGTCAGGACTAAACATGGACCGGCCTCCTGCTGGTGCCAGAGTCAGGACTAAACATGGACCGGCCTCCTGCTGGTGCCAGAGTCAGGACTAAACATGGACTGGCCTCCTGCTGGTGCCAGAGTCAGGACTAAACATGGACCGGCCTCCTGCTGGTGCCAGAGTCAGGACTAAACATGGACCGGCCTCCTGCTGGTGCCAGAGTCAGGACTAAACATGGACCGGCCTCCTGCTGGTGCCAGAGTCAGGACTAAACATGGACCGGCCTCCTGCTGGTGCCAGAGTCAGGACTAAACATGGACCAGCCTCCTGCTGGTGCCAGAGTCAGGACTAAACATGGACCGGCCTCCTGCTGGTGCCAGAGTCAGGACTAAACATGGACCGGCCTCCTGCTGGTGCCAGAGTCAGGACTAAACATGGACCGGCCTCCTGCTGGTGCCAGAGTCAGGACTAAACATGGACCAGCCTCCTGCTGGTGCCAGAGTCAGGACTAAACATGGACCGGCCTCCTGCTGGTGCCAGAGTCAGGACTAAACATGGACCGGCCTCCTGCTGGTGCCAGAGTCAGGACTAAACATGGACCGGCCTCCTGCTGGTGCCAGAGTCAGGACTAACCATGGACCGGCCTCCTGCTGGTGCCAGAGTCAGGACTAAACATGGACCGGCCTCCTGCTGGTGCCAGAGTCAGGACTAACCATGGACCGGCCTCCTGCTGGTGCCAGAGTCAGGACTAAACATGGACCGGCCTCCTGCTGGTGCCAGAGTCAGGACTAAACATGGACCGGCCTCCTGCTGGTGCCAGAGTCAGTACCAAGCATGGGGAATCATTTTTTCAGTTTTATGGAGCTAAAATCTGAATCAGGCTAAAAACAGTTCTGTTTAGCTTTGCCTTTGAGTAAAGGCATTTTATCTACAATTCTTTCATTCTAATTACATCTTAACATTATTTATGCTTTTATTTGTGTCTTGTGATTCATATTGTGTTTCTAATATGTTTTGACTGTTGTAAAGCACTTTGAGTTTCTTTTGTAATAACTGTGCTCTAAAAATAAAGATAAATGAGGCAAAATCCAACTCCAGGTATATTTTTGATAAGGGAACAAAGCTGTAACATGGGTTAAAAATTGTATGTGCTATTTTAAGTGTTTTTTCCAAGTCCTAAATCAGGGCTGAATTGTTTTTTTACTTGTCATCCATTCATAAATATACATTAGCTGAAGTTATACACGTTGAAATACAAACGCTTACAAGTCCATAGGTAGTGTTAACAGCCTGCACAATGCACACAATGGTGACTTTATTCCCACTTTAAAATGCCTCTAACTCTGATCCACAACTTGATGAACTTCGACGTCTGTTCCAAAGTCAACCATCTCATGCACCTTAAGTATATTTACCTTTATCTCCTCCTGCTCAATCTTTTCCATCATAATGCGCATGACCTTCACTTGAATCCTGTTTGATTTCACTATAGAGTGCGGAGAGACAGTTGGCAGCGAATATTAGACTCTACGTGCAATCCTTTACACTCATATCATAGCATCTCCGCGCAGACCAGAAACGTTGTCTCTCGTACGCAAAGATAACATCAAACCCAAACCATTACCATATTTTTTCTCCTTTTGTAACTTTACTCGTTTGGGAGAACAGAGTGCGTCGGCCTAAGACCATAATCATCAGAGCGGGAAAACACGTCGAGAGGCTGAATTGTTATGACAGGTACGGGTCCCGGCGGATGCACTATTTTGACATCTACTGTACGCGGGGCGGCCCCTAAAAGCCGATAAGACTGTAGCTCGCAGCCCAAACTCCAACATTCCCATCTGGGCCGAGTTAGCAGGCCTGGCACACCCCGGCCGCAAATGAGGTGAGAATCGATACGCCAACGACAGCAGCGGAATAGTGAAAGCAGAGAGGGGGGAAAGCAGAGGTGCAGAGGATTAGGGGCACTTGTGGTGTTCAAGTATGACAAGTTATTTTTCATATGTTCTACTGTTAATCTTTTATCTAAAAATAGTCTTAGTTTTATGCCAGATTTAGTGAGATTAAGTGTTTGTTTTGTATAGTTTTAGTCAATGAGCTAGCATGCTAATTTAAAGGACACATATTCATCCATTAACCATTTCAAACCTTGTTTCCTCACCAAAAACTAACTTGGAGTTGTATTTAGCTTCAGTATCACTTGCTCTTCACATCCTTTCTGCTCCTTTTTAAGTCCATAAATCATCAGCGGGCTCATTCAGAACGTGTCTGCCTCAAATCTCGTTCATCACAACTTCCTGCTCACTGTAGCTCGTCCCTAACTCAAATCAAATCAATTTATTTTTTTTAAGGCCCAAAATCACAACAACAGTTGCCTCTGAGGGCCATAGGGAGAAATTAATCAACAATGTCTGTGGTAGCGAGGGAGTCAGACAATGTCTGTGGTGGCGAGGGACGATGTCCCAGGGTCCTCTGTCCTTAGACTCTCCTTCTCGGACAGGAAAAACTACAAAAAAAAACCCTCATTTTTCGACAACTCGACTGTGTTGTCAAAGCAAAGACACAAGAGCATGTTGAAAGGACGAGAACCATACAGATAATGCAGAATATGTCTTCTCATTATAACACTGTGCTGTTCAACATACCTATACCAGGCTATATCAGGATTCAACCAGCGTAAACATAGGAACTTGTCCTGGTTATCCGATGCAACACAAAGAACAAAACAATGAACAATGAATACAAAACAATGAACAATGAATAGCTACCAGATACATAAAAAATATAGTTAAAAATAGGCTTGATATGTACATACATTTACAGTTGTACAGATATACATATGTAGTGCAATAAGAAGTGAACAGTGCAGTGAGTGCAAAGTGCTTAGGCATTGTTCATGAGTCCAACAGCAGAGGGAAAGAAATTGTTCTTGTGATGAGAGGTTCTGGTCTGAGGGGCAGGGCCGGCCCTTCCACTAGGCCGGATAGGCGGGCGCCCCCTCTGGATTTTTTTTTTTTTTTTTTGCTTGGCGGAGTTTTTTGCTCCCCCTTCTATGTATCCAAACACTATTTTGGAATTGATCAGTGCGGATCAGTGCAACACTGCCAGTAACAGTAGCCTCAGCTGAGAGGAGTTTTTCCAAATTAAAACTGCTGAAGACTTACCTGAGGTCAAGCATGGCCCAAGAACGCCTCAGTGGTCTGGCTTTGATCAGTATAAACCATGAGGTTGATAGTCAGATTTCGTACAATGATGTCATCAATGACTTTGCAGGGAGGAAGGCCAGTTCGGCTAGTTCGTAGTTTTTTAGTGTTGGTTTGTAGTTTTTCTTAAATTATTTGTTCATTTTACATATTATATTTTTTGTATTTATTTAATTGTTTAATTATTGCTAATATTGTTATTTGTTTGTTATTAATACTATTGTTTTTTGCCAGTTGTTTGTTTGTTTTTATTCTTGTTATGCACTTTGCACTAAATAAAGTAGTATTTTCCTGTAGAACTGGTAAAAACAAAAAAAGGGCAGTGGCCTCCTGCCTGAGGGGAGTGGCCTCCTGTCTGAGGGGAGTGGCCTCCTGTCTGAGGGGAGTGGCTAGAATAGTCCGTGTCCAGGGTGAGAAGGGTCGGCTGTGATCTGACCTGCTCGTTCCAGAGTCCTGGAGACGTACAGGTCCTGCAGAGATGTAAATCCGCGGCCGATCACCTTCCCAGCAGAGGGCGCTATAGTCTCTGTTTGTCCCTGACTGTGGCTCCAGTGTACCACACGGTGATGGAGGAGGTGATGGAGGAGGTGATGGAGGAGGTGAGGATGGACTCAATGATGGCCGTGTAGATGCACCATCATCAGCCGCAGGAAGTACATCCTCTGCTGGGCGCTTTGACTTTCTTGAAGTCCACGATCATCTCCACCGTCTTCCGGGCGTTGAACTCCAGGTTGTTATCGCTGCACCAGGACACCAGCCTGTGGACGGACTCATCTCCTTCCGAGATGAGCCAGATGAGGGTGGTGTCGTTTTACAGAGTTGTGGCTGGAGGTGCAGCAGTTTGTGTACAGGGAGAAGAGCAGGGGTCCCAGACCAAGTCTACAGCAAAGGTGAACACACCCTGAATCTGACCATTATAGTTTTAGTAAAGATATGGTGATTTAGTCTACAATATGTCGTGCTAATTTTACAAAACTAAAGGTGCGAGGTTAACACAGATTACACATCAAACTTGGAACTAAAGTATCACTTGTCGAGAAAGAAAGAGGAACTAAACATTATTTTACAGTTTGTAGTACAAGTAACACTTATTTTATTTCAGTATACAGTATATTGCCACTCCAGCCCGTAAGTGTACATTCAAGCACAGTGCAACTAGACATCACGACAACTTCGAAGGAGTGCTAAATGTCTGGGTTGGAGCAGCTGGGATAACGCAGACCGGCCTCTGAGACACATCTGCTCTGCGTTTGGGATCTGTCTTTTTTTCTGAGCCGGTTAAAGAGAGCGATAATAAAACACACATGGGGCAGCGAGCGAATCCGTCCCAGCTCCACTTAAACGTCATGACAACAGCACAAATCGTGATAATAAAAGCCAACATGTCTGAGTGGTCGTAATGACGCGCAGGAGTCCACATGTGAGCGTGGATCAGTGTCACCTTTCCATACCACGTGTACTCGATACTCGATGCCTGCTTCAGTACATGTACTCGATACTCAATGCCTGCTTCAGTACATGTACTCGATACTCTATGCCTGCTTCAGTACATGTACTCGATACTCGATGCCTGCTTCAGTACATGTACTCGATACTCATTGCCTGCTTCAGTACATGTACTCGATACTCTATGCCTGCTTCAGTACATGTACTCGATACTCTATGCCTGCTTCAGTACATGTACTCGATACTCGATGCCTGCTTCAGTACATGTACTCGATACTCAATGCCTGCTTCAGTACATGTACTCGATACTCGATGCCTGCTTCAGTACATGTACTCGATACTAGATGCCTGCTTCAGTACGTGTACTCGATACTCGATGCCTGCTTCAGTACATATACTCGATACTCTATGCCTGCTTCAGTACATGTACTCGATACTCGATGCCTGCTTCAGTACATGTACTCGATACTCGATGCCTGCTTCAGTACATGTACTCGATACTCAATGCCTGCTTCAGTACATGTACTCGATACTCGATGCCTGCTTCAGTACATGTACTCGATACTCAATGCCTGCTTCAGTACATGTACTCGATACTCGATGCCTGCTTCAGTACATGTACTCGATACTAGATGCCTGCTTCAGTACGTGTACTCGATACTCGATGCCTGCTTCAGTACATATACTCGATACTCTATGCCTGCTTCAGTACATGTACTCGATACTCTATGCCTGCTTCAGTACATGTACTCGATACTCTATGCCTGCTTCAGTACATGTACTCGATACTCGATGCCTGCTTCAGTACATATACTCGATACTCTATGCCTGCTTCAGTACATGTACTCGATACTCTATGCCTGCTTCAGTACATGTACTCGATACTCGATGCCTGCTTCAGTACATGTACTCGATACTCAATGCCTGCTTCAGTACATGTACTCGATACTCGATGCCTGCTTCAGTACATGTACTCGATACTAGATGCCTGCTTCAGTACGTGTACTCGATACTCGATGCCTGCTTCAGTACATATACTCGATACTCTATGCCTGCTTCAGTACATGTACTCGATACTCGATGCCTGCTTCAGTACATGTACTCGATACTCGATGCCTGCTTCAGTACATGTACTCGATACTCAATGCCTGCTTCAGTACATGTACTCAATACTCAATGCTTCAGTACATGTACTCGATACTCAATGCCTGCTTCAGTACATGTACTCGATACTCTATGCCTGCTTCAGTACATGTACTCGATACTCTATGCCTGCTTCAGTACATGTACTCGATACTCTATGCCTGCTTCAGTACATGTACTCGATACTCTATGCCTGCTTCAGTACATGTACTCGATACTCTATGCCTGCTTCAGTACATGTACTCAATACTCAATGCTTCAGTACATGTACTCGATACTCGATGCCTGCTTCAGTACATGTACTCGATACTCTATGCCTGCTTCAGTACATGTACTCGATACTCTATGCCTGCTTCAGTACATGTACTCGATACTCTATGCCTGCTTCAGTACATGTACTCGATACTCTATGCCTGCTTCAGTACATGTACTCGATACTCTATGCCTGCTTCAGTACATGTACTCAATACTCAATGCTTCAGTACATGTACTCGATACTCGATGCCTGCTTCAGTACCAACAGTATTTTTTAAGCTTTATATTTTAAAATGAGACAATAAATGCTATTTTTTGGTTTCTGTTGTTTTTGTTTTTTGGATAGTTTTTTGGACAGTTTGCTCCCTCAACATCTAAATATGGAAGACTAAAAATCACTTCATTATAAATACATCTTAAAATAATAATAACTTTTAGCAATTAATGAAATGGATCTGTTTCTAGTGTTACATCTCCACATTTTTTTCATCTCATTTTATTTGTAATAACTTGCGTATTAGTTTATTTCCAGTTTTACATTTGATTTATGTTTCGTTTGTGCTTCTTGGCACGGCAAGTTTATTTGTAGAGCACAATTCGTACACGTCACAATCAGTGACGAAAAGTGTTTCACGCAACAAGAACGATGTATTGACCTCACAAAAAAGTGCTTCCCTGTGGTGGAGTGGTTAAGGCGGCAGCACAGATGCCAGGCTCCATGTGCGGCCGATGCAAAATGGACTTTTTTGGGCTTTTACCATGTTCTAACTTTGTTCCCTCTTCACAAACACACCTGGAGTAGCATTTAGCTTCATTCACACTAGTCCACTCCCTCCGAGCGTCAAAATACTCAATAACTGACGAACTGAAGAAATTAGGAAAGTTTTAACATTTTACTTAAGCAGTAGTATAGCAATGAATATTGGCTAGGATTCAAGCCTCACAGCAAGAAGGTCAAGGGTTCGACTCCCAGGCCAGACCAGGATTGAAATACCTTTCGGTGTTAGCATATTTCTCCTCATGTCTGAGTGAGTTTTTGCCGGGTGCTTCGGTTTCCCCCATCAACCCAAAACAAGCACCCTGAGTGGAACCGTCCAGCTACAGTCCTGACCAGAGAATGTGTCCCTGAGTGCTGCCCTGTGGCGCCCACTTCTCCTGACAGTTGGCCCCTGTGGTATAGGTGGATGGGTCAAATGCAGAGATGAATTTCTCCTCATGTAGGGTTTAATAAAATGTACCTTAAGCTTAATAGCCTTTACTTTGCTTACTTTGGAGAAACATCTTTATGTAATGTGCTGTGGTTTGTCCCACGGGAGCCACCGTACCAGTTGCCGGCACGCGCCGCTTCCGCATGCCAGTGACTCACTGTGATTTAAGGCGGAGGATGGCGCGTGCAGGTAAGCTGCTGCTCCGAGGCATTGGGTAGGTGTAGGTCAGACTTTATGTTTGTCTAGTACTGTGTGATTCCTCCCCCTCTCTCCCCTGTTGTAGCTGAGTGTGACGCTGCACTGTAAGAAATGACCGTGGAATTTACACAAAAACGATGTAAAATCACAACAAATTTGCATTGTAAACTGGAAAACATAACTATTTTGTTTAAATCACTGTAAACCTTTGTAAACTAATAAACAGAATGTTTATGTTAACTTTACAATTAGAATGTGTTAATATAATCAAATTTATTTGTTAAAATTACAGCTTGTGTTGAAAAAAACTGAGAAATAATGTAATACTCTATACCAAATAATTTTGTTAATATAACATAAAAAAAATATAAAAACAATAGTTTTTGTCAGTTGTTTGAAAAAATACAGTAAGTCACTGTGCAAGTTTCAACATGAAACGAAGCAAACTGAGGCAATACATTTAAAAAAATATAGTTTTGTTTTATATTATCGCATTGTGAATCCGATGGTTTGCCTACACAATTATATATTTTTTTATTCACTGTATATTCAAAGTAACACTTCTGTTTAGTACTAACCAAATGCTCCTGTCCTGGCAGGGGCATTGAAGGAGAAGGTCACATACAGATAATTAATTTCCCTCATGAGGGATTAGCATTCTGTAGATTTTTCTGTAATATGGTAAATTTTAGGGTCACTAAAAGAATCTAAATTTGTGAATTTACATTATACTTTGCCACAAAATTTCTAAAAGGGAAGTTCAAAAATGTTTAACCTGATGCTTTCTATAGTGATAGCATTTCATCAATACTCAGTATAGCTCCCCCCTATCTGTATTAAATATTATTTATTATGATCATTATTATTATTTATAGACGTCATCTGAACTTCTAGAGAGTCAAGATGTCATATTCCCAGATCAGATCAAGAGGCAATTTTTCCAAACATTGTATTATGCCATGAAATACAAAAAAAATACAAAAAGTAAATTCACAAATGTTTAATGTGTTAAGACCAAAAAACGGACCATATTACAACAAAGAATATTTAGTATTTTCATTTTAGCTTACCCTCATCTCTTGTGATGTCACCTGAAACCCAGCAATTGTATGCCTTATGGTATTTTAATAGATTATAGATTATTGTTAGTCTTAAAATTGTATTGTAAACCACTGGTTTTCTTTCTATATATATTTTTATAAAACAGTAATAATTTGGCATTGTGTCATTATCACAAGCAACACAACAGTGCCTCTTACTACTAAGGACAACATTGTGAGTCCGCCTAATTTTGAATATCAAACTGCTTGGATGATGTTCATCTCTGATTGGATAGAGACGTGGGGGCAGGATGAGCGGGAGAAGCACAACCTGCACGTTCACGACTGCTTCTGACGTCACTAACGAGCGACTCGAAGCGCACGCGGTCTGCAGAGCGGAGCACACAGCCTAGCAGAAATCGTCAAACTACTTAAGTTGTTCTAAACGTTTTGGTACACATCTACGCTTTGATTGCCAGTAATTTATTTCGGTCTGTGACTGTTTGGCTGGAAAATCAGAAGTTTGTAAGGTAAGTCACATTCACTTTTTTTCCTCTAGACTGAACAAGAACAAGTTCTGAAAGCACATGGTGTAAGCTAGCTCCAGCCTCGCCTGATAAAAGAGCAGTAAAATAGATCAATACGTGATAACTTGAGCTAAAAATCACAGGCACACATTTGATGGCCTTACAATGATCACCTATGTCTTTTGTAAAAAGAAATTGGTCACACTAAAAGGCTATGTGCTACATTGCAGAGTGCATAGGAATGAGCCTCGTTGTCTTTTCAAATGTGTTGGCGCCAACTGTAGTCAAACGTTTACCACTTACTCCGCTTTCAAGGGCCATTTTTATCGTGTGCACAATGCACCTGCAGCTCCTGCTGCTCCTGCAGCCATTGTTACTAATTTAAAATGTGCAGTTGCATTATGTGCTTGCCATTTTCACACTGTGAAAGAACTTGTGTCTCACTTAAATGATCATATGGGAGAGGGCAGGTCTGTCTCATGTCCAGTAAGTGGCTGTAAGCACACGTTTACAAAAAAGTCATCATTTACTTCTCACATGTCTAGGAAGCATAAATCATGCTCTCTTGATGTCATTGATGAAATGTATAGGGAAACTCTTACTCACCTCCCAAATGTCAGTGCCAGTACAGATGATTCAGAAGACATGAATGAAGCCATGCCAACAGCCAGTGCAGTCATTGATATGCAGGAAAATGATAGTCAGTCTTATCTCAGAAACATGTGTCTTTTTTACCTTAAATTGCAAGGACAGCTGCTTATTCCTGCCTCTACAATTCAGACTATTGTTGAGGAAATGCAAAATGTGCACGAGTTGGGTCAAGCATACACAATAACTAAAGTGAGTTCCTTATTAAAAGATGATATGATCAGACGAAGCAGTCACTAAAATCTGTGAGTGCATAAAAGAGTCAGATTTGTTTTCTGCCTGTCATCAGGGACAACTAAGAACAACATACTTGAGAAATCAGACATTCACAAAAATGTTTAAATACACAGAACCCCAAAAGATGGCATTGGGGGTGGATGAAAACATTACACAAAGATTTGCTTACTACATACCAGTTGCAGAAACTCTGAAGAGCTTTTTACAGTCACATTTATGGAAAAATGCACAGTCACAGCAGTTTGGAGATCCTGACTTGGAGATTTTTACAGATTTATATGATGGAACAAGTTTCAAATGTCACCAGTTCTTCAAAGAAAACCCTGAAAGCCTCAAACTGATTTTGTACCAAGATGCCTTTGAAAAAAAAAAGACACACAAAGTTCTTGCTGTCCATCTCTCAGTTGCAAATTTACCCATTCATTTGCGTTCAAATACTGATAATATGTTTTTAGTCTTGTTGTGTATTGAGAAGGACCTTAAATATTTTGGAATGGCCAAAGTTTTCTCAAAGTTTTTGGCAGATATGAAATCCTTGGAGAGAGTTGGAATAAATATTGATGGACAAACTGTGAAAGCGGGTCTGTACTGCATTGCTGGTGATAACTTGGGTTCTCATTCTATAGGTGGCTTCACAGAGAACTTCAGCCGCTCTCATTATTTCTGCAGGTACTGTGAAATCACAAGAAGGGAGTTTGAGGCTGACTCAAATGCCTGTGGTCCTCCACGCACCCCAGAGACGTATGATGCTACTGTTGCTGATCTTCAAGCCGAGAACATCCAAGACATCCGAGGAATAAAGGTAAACTCTGTCTTTAATACCCTTGAGTCTTTCCACGTAGCCCAGCCTGGACTACCACCTTGTTTAGGCCATGACCTCTTTGAAGGAGTCTTGTCATATGATTTAGCACTGTATCTGAAGAACATTATAAAAAAGAAAAAATGGTTCACATACTCACTCTTAAACAGGTGCATCAAGCAGTTTAAGTACAAAGGATCTGAGGCGCTCACAAAGCCATGTGCTGTCAACACTGTGGGAGCGAGGTTATCAGGCCAAGCCATTCAAAACTGGAACCTATTGAGATTGCTACCAGTTTTGATTGGTGACAAAGTACTAAACCATGAGGATGAAGTATGGCAGTTAGCTCTCCAATTAAAAGACATTGTGGATCTCGTTTGTGCTCAAAACATTTCTTTATCCCAGATAGCATATCTTAACATTTTGATTCAAGAATATTTGGAGTTGAGGAAGATGTTGTTTCCTGAAATTCAGCTGAAACCTAAGCATCACTTTTTACGCCATTATTCAGCACTGTTGTTGAAATTTGGTCCATTGATGAGGTTGTGGACGCTTAGGTTTGAAAGCAAGCACAGTTACTTTAAAAGATGTGCCAGACACTTAAAGAACTTTAAAAACATTTGTCAAACATTGTCAGAGCGTCATCAGATGTATCAAGCATATCTTTCAGCTCGCCAAGAATGCAGTAAACTTCTAGAAGTGAAGGACAGCTGTGCATTTTATCCCAACCTCTACAGTGAAGCTATCAAACAGGCAATCAGGGAGTTTGACTTTACAGAAAACAGTACCACAGTTAGTACAGGCATTCAGTACAAAGGCACTGGGTACAAAAAAGGACAGTTTCTTGTGTACAAGAATGATGAGTATATGGAGTTTGGTGAACTTCTACTAATCTTGATCCAAAATGACACAGCTGTGTATTTTTTGATGGATATCCACAAAGGCATCTTCCTCTCAGAATACCATCTGTATTCTGTGACGAAGGACAGTCTTGGATTACAGCGTATTAACATTAATGACCTGCCAGATTATTATCCTTTGGTATCATACATTCTAGATGGATACCAAGTGATTCCTCTGAAACACAGTATCATTTCAAAATAAAGTCCAGTTGAAGCCAATGCGATAGATAGATAGATAGATAGATAGATAGAGATATTCTGTAAATAGTTTGACATTAACAATACCTGATTCATGTTCCTGTTAAGTATATTTTTCTGTTCTGTTTAAAGGTGGCATTTCTTATTCAGTGCAAATATGAGTGATGAAGCCTTCCTAGATGAAGCCATCAACGAAGTCCTGCCAGAACTCCCAGCAATAATCAAAAACATCCTGGTAGAGCACTTGCAGTCTATTGGAGTCGAGATTTATGAAGATCTACGCTTTGTAAAGGAGGAGGATTTGATGACGGCGTTAAGACCTGTACAAGCCAGAAAACTGCTTTCTGTTTGGAAACAGAAATGTAAGTAAAAGGCAACATAATGATTTCAATATATAGAAATGTTTATCCATGCCGTGGCCGTCTCTCCTCGGCGTTTGGAGCCTTAGCATCGACGGCGCTCGGTTAGCGGCTCAAAGCAACCTGAAGTAGGATTTTAATGTTTGACTGACATGGTTTGTTTGTTTCCTTTCATAGAGGTCATTGGCAATCTGCTCTTTTATTTTTGGTGTCTCCGTTTGGGTCAACACTGTTTTTGTCGTATAGGGTTTTACTTGACTGTTATTTATTGTCCTTTCTGCGGCGGTGCAGTGTCCGGCCTGAGCGCCTGAGCGTGGTCACCCGCCCGTGTGGGGGTTGGTGTTCGGACCGTCTCACTTCGGCCCCATCACTACCGTATGCTGTATTAGCTTGTTCACGCCATCAGTCTTTTTGCAAGTTTTTGTTACTTTTGATTCTTTTAAAGGAGCCATTTCTCCCGGTTAAATTTAGTCAGAGCAAACACCCTGTGCCCCTGACTCACGTCCACACAGTGACAGTGGCAGAAAGTGGGTCTAACTGAATATAACATTAGCAACCTGTATAGATTGAACATTCACATTCTTTTGTAGGGCGTAGGAAAATACATGTTTCTTATTTCTACTCATATTGAGCACAGCAATGGCGCACAACAGCACTTACAAGGACAATTAAACTCAATGTCTTGTCTTTTGGATCCAAAAAGTTAGTGGACCCCAAAGGTCCCTGGTCTGACAGAAAAGTACCTGCTCCAGAGCGTGAGGTGAAAAAGTCCCCAAAGTGTGACCCGAGTCCCAATATCTTGTTTTGTGTAAATGCACTTCACTTCAAAATTCAATAATACAAAGAATTAAAAAAGCCCTTATAGTGCAAAACCTCCTTTTGTTGCAGTCTTTATAATGACATCACTTTGTTTCCTTCCTATCCTCATCCCTCTTTATATTTCTCTGTGCTCTTTTATTGCACCGTTAAACAAACTGAAACAACATTTCCACAAACTACTGAAATGCTGTAAGTGTCTTCCACCAAACAATGATGAAACAGTCTCTAGGAAAGGGTCCCAGTCGAGGGCTTTAATGGAGCTGGAGGAGCTGTTGGAGATTACGGCTGATTCCAACATTCATCATTGTGCACAGACCGGGTAAGCGTGGTCCAATAATACTTGTGTTCTGGTGAAGGGGCACCTGCATGGGCATCACTTTCTCTTACATCATTTATCAAGATGAATCCACCGCGTAGCTTTGCCCCCACACAATCAGCCATTTACAGACACACAGGCTGAATGTGGTAGGTAAGGGCACAAGAGACTAAAGTTAGATTTTGAACTGTAGTGGTTTATCAGCTTATGAGGTAGATTTTGAGTTATGATCGATGCAGCAAGAAGATTCCTAGTTGGATGATCAAAGTGTGGCCTATATGGCGTGTGTAGGTTTGCCATGGGTCTCTCTCTCTCTCTCACTCACTCACTCACTCACTCACACAGCGTCCGCCCGGCTGATACGAGCCACTTTTTCTCCTGAAACTCACCTTCTCTGCCCCTGTGAAGTGCGACTGTTGATAGACGAGAGCAAACTCATGAGGTTCCGTGTTTCCTGACTTTTCATTGGTTAAACAGCGTCATGTGATCACTTATAGACCGACACAGAAAGAGTTGAGGCGTCTCTGATGGACCCGTAGACTTATATACGGTCTACGATTGGACCTTGAAAGTCTGGACAGAGGTAAAGACGATGGACAAACGTCCCATGGATTTATCAGAGGAAAACCTGAGTCATTTGGAGCTGTGTCCAAACAGATGAGGATATCAGACACAGAGGAACAGAAGAGGAGGCCTGATTTACACCAGCGCCATCATTTATGTTTGAGGCGCTTTAGCTTTGGTGAGTCCTCTTCTAAAAATAGTTGTAGTGGAGCACGGCCAAAATTGTCTTTATTACAGGTTTAAATGACTGCTACTGGGCTCTAGTCATATATTTCAGATGTAAGTCCAGTTGTAACAGTTCCACACCACGAGACTTTCAAATGGAGAGCACTGGGACTGACTCGGTACGACTGAAAAGCAGGAAAATCTGGCTCAAATGGTGTCCTCTAAATGAGGGAAAAGTACTCAAACTGGCGCCTAAAAAAGGAAACTATAACCAATAAATAGTAGTGTGTAACAAAGAATCTACATAGTCCTGCTGTTATGTATACTGAGCATTACTTAGTTATTTGACTCGTTTCCATCCTGTCCTTGGTATCCTCCTCACATTACCATAGCGATACTGACCTAGCTCAGCCTGCTGTCAGCCTGGCCTGTCTCCATCTCTGTGTGGTGGTGTGTGGAGGCCTAAAGATGCATTGTTCTGTCAGAGCTATTATCTCCTCCATCAATGTGCTCCAGCGCTGCTCCGGAGCATTATGGGATGGATCCAGTCCAGGGCAGCCCATTTAGAGCCTGCCAAGTTCCACTGAGCGAGCAGCTCAATGAGGCCGGGCAGCCCCTGTTCACTGATAAGAACCAGGCCAAGTCCAACGGCATCACAAACACTACTCTGACAGGGCTGCAGACTGACCCTTTTCACTGCTGCAAGCTTCACTTAGTTAGCTGCACTGACTCGCACACGCCATCTGCACCGACAAATGATGTATTACACATGCGCCGGCAAAGAATAAACTAACGCCAATGACAGTGCTATTTTGCAAGTCCACATTTAATTGTATCAGTGCATTCGAAGCACATGATGCGATATTCATCATTATCCCACACGAGTCACAGCGCTCCCCCCGTCTCAGCTGCTCAGGGGGCCGCTCTCCCCCGTCTGCGCCACCTTCTGACCTTGCTCATTTACTAACTCCCTGTCATCATTTTGTGCTGAAAAAAAATACCGACAAAACAACATTGGTGCTTGGATCTACTCTATATAATATGATTTGACCCCCAGAACGCGGGCTGAACCAAACCCAGAGCCAGCCCTTCGACTGCAGCGCGGGGCAGTAAAAGCAACGAGGACAGAGGCACAGGACCGCGTGGGACAACACTAGACTAACGAGCAGTCAGAAAGGTTATGTGAGTGCTGTAGTGCGGGGGTCCTGCTGCTGTGTGAGCTCAGGTGGTGAGGTTTTGAGCAGCAGAGAGGTGTTGCGACAGAAAACAGTCTGACACATTACTTTGTCACACCTGTCTCTCTGCACTGCTTTTCACTCACACATACGCGACTGACTGGTGTTTGTTTTACTGGTGTCTAAAGTCCTGAGTTATGTTCAGTCAGGTGTTCAAATTAATTTAGTTTTTTTACAGAGTCGACTTTAAGACCCTGTTCTCACATTGTTCCTCTTCACAAACTCAGCTGGAGTAGATTCAGCGTCATTCACACTAGTTTGATGAATCCTGGTTAGAATGTCCTCTCCCTCTGAGCATCAAAAACACTCCGTTCTGAATCTCCTCCATAACTGACCTTTTCTCAATCTGTGACATGGCTCTGAGAATCTTCTGCTGTTTTTAACAACTTAAATCATCTCCATACTCGCTCTGTGAATTTCAACTGAAACCAGAAAAAAAACAAGACATCGAGACATGCGCTAAAATGGTTTTGAATAAACTGTGTGTAGTTCTCTCTGCAGCCAGTACATGGCGCCAAAAACTGGGTTCAACAGTAGAGCTCCAAACGCAATTTAGCTCAGTTTCTATATAATGTTTTGGATTCTAATACATGAGATACCAAACTGAAGGCAGTCAAGAGCATGTTTAAAGGCTGATAACAATACAAATATTGCATCGTATTTGCCCTTTAAACCTCATTTCACTTTTTGGACAACTTTACATTGATACTTTGCTTTTTAGAAACTGCTCACTATTATAAACGTGTAATAAAGTGTTAAATTTCCAGTGATGGGACTTTTGTTTATCGATGCACAGGCAAAAATATAATTCCAGAACATAATGTATCTAGTCAGTTATATTTGGTTCTGTTCTAGTCCTGTTTACATCTGGTTTAGTCCCATTTTTGATGTGGGGAAGTGTGAAAAATAGATTTTTTGATAGAAGACGATTTTCAGCCAAATATTCAGCTGCTCCTGCTAAAGCTCACACTAAAAAAGCTGAAATATGAGGACAATCAATCAATTACTGCTTATAAAAATCAATAAGGGGTCGAGTGGGAGTTTGTGACAAGCTGGGTAAACCATGAGGAAGAAGAATCCTTCACAACAAAAATACTATATTTGCCCTTTTTTGTTGATAAAAATACTAATTCAATACTAAACCGGGAGCTGTTCTGATCCATATGAACCACATCTTTGAAAAGAGTTGGAAATTACCTCAAAGATATTTTCAGGTATCTTTTAGTTTGATTTCTAAAGTATCATCTTCCCAATATCACTTTAACCATACCTTAAACTTTATACTTCACCTTCAAATGAAAGATGAGCAATCAATACACAAGATCTCAATTTGCTGAGACCTTCTTCTCCAGCTCCAGCCTGCATTACACTGTGGCTGTTTGATTTGTGGCATCAGTCATAATTTCTCAGAGCAGATGAGCAGCCACTCAGACATCCTCCTCAAAGAGCAGTACGTCACCAGCCTGGGCTTTTGGATGAACATTGAAATGGCCCAAAGAACCATCTGTTTTCATAAAAGTGTCCACACCTCGACGGGAGACAGATTTACAACGCCATGAGCGGGTTCTGCTCGCACAGAGACACAACGCTGCATCTTTTATTCTGTAAAAGGAAAAGTCAAGATTCAGTTCAATCATTTGTAGCGATGACACACAATGAAAGTCACTAATCATTTTTAAAAGCTGCTCTAGTGGAGGGTCCGCCACCTACTTTGCCTGAAATGTTCCACAGTGGCATTAACTGTTAACCTGGCTCTGCCAGATTGATATGTGTCACTCTGAATTGAGTTTTACAAATCAATCTGGAAAGCATTCGGGAAAAGGCATAACGTCATGATGAATATATGAATCTGGTCGTCGCAACAGCTGAGCGATCCAAAAATCAAACTAATGTTAAATCCAGAGAATAGCACAGACTTCTTCCCCGTCCTCAAATACAAAGTGGTTTGTGCGCGTTATTTAAAAACAAAAATAAGCCACAAATCTGCTAAAATAGGCCGTGTTTGTTCGTCCTTTTGACTTCCGCCCAAACTTCAATGCTGTGCAGTGATTGGTCGGAGATGTCACGAATGGCAGAACGGAGCCAATTTACAGGGCTGGAAACGATGAATAAAAAGTCTTTACTGATAAGGAACAGAAAACTACAAAACTCTTGGTCAAGGGTAACGAAAACAAAAGATCTTTCCAGCGGTGAGCAGCGCCAGCAAGCGTGGTGTCGGGGGCAGACGAGAGGCGTGGTCAGGTCCATTCCAGGTTCAGTACACAGGTAGACAGCATTAACAGGGGATCAGGCAGAAGGCGAAACTCAAGGCGGTCCAGGGTCGATAACGGCAAACAGGAACAACGAAGGTCAGGCAGGAGTCGGGTCAAAAAGTCAAAACCAAAGGATCAGGAAAACCCGCTCGAATACTGGGGCTAAGGGCAATAACAAACAATCTCGCTGAGAGCAAAGAAACACACACACTTCTATACTACACCCAGCGATTAACAATCAGATACAGCTGTGAACCCACTCACAGGTGTGAGGGGCCTGAGAGACAAAGGGGCGGTAACCAGGGAGGAGAACAAGAAGGGAGGGGGGAAACGAAGAAGAGCAGAGACAGAAACACCCTGAGTAAAACAAACTATACATCACCAGACAGACGGTGACCATGACAGGAGACAGGCTGGATGGATTCTTCAGACTTTGTGAACCCACAGAAATAACATATCTATATTGCACTATATTGCATTATATATATATATATATATATATATATATATATATATATATATATATATATATATATATATATATAGCAGTTAGCAGTCTCACCTCACAACAAGAAGGTCCCACTCCCACATGAGGCATTTCTGTGTGAAGTTTGCATGTTCTCCCCGTGTCCTCTGGGGGCTCCGGTTTCCCACTAAAAACATGTACAATAGGCTCCTCCCCTCTGGGGGCCAGGACTCCCCTGAAAAGAGATTCTCAATCTTAGTGGGACACATAAATCACATAAAAAATAGGTAAATTGTTACACTCCTAACTTTCACACTGTCTATAATATGATCTATAGTATGATCCATGCAAACAAGTAAATGTGTAACATTTCTGGTGGAGGGTATGACACCATGTTCCAGGTCAAATCTCTGGAGAGGCGTCCCTGCTCACAGAAAGAATGCATGTTTTTCTCATGTTAGAGAGCGAATAAATGCAAGCAAGTAAGTGTAATGCCAAACTGTGGAATTACAGTTAAATTAATACAATTTCCACGGAGACAAATGTAGCAAATCCCCAGCAGAAATGTTACATTGTGAATCTTTAAATCAAATTAGATACAGTACTCCCACTTGCAGTGGTGTGCCCACTTGGAGCACCACTGCTGTTAATAAAAGGAGTGGAGCTGCTTCATCCATCACATCTATAACGAGATCCTGTTAACCCTCGACCGAGTGGAGGATAACTCATGATTCCGGCCGACACCAGAGCAGGGGCTGTATTTGAAAGTCATATGTTCTGATGTAAGCGATGGGAAAGCAGCGGGAACAAGGTGAGCGACACACATCATGCATCTTCTTCAGCATTCATCAGAGTCACCAGCCCCACACACGCCTCAGCGATCTCACCTTTTCAATCTGCACAGGCAAACACAGAGATCCACAGGGAGATGAGCAACAGAAACCTGCACAGACTGAGAAACCAGCAAATACACAGCACCGACGACAGGCACAGACTGAGAAACCAGCAAATACACAGCACCGACGACAGGCACAGACTGAGAAACCAGCAAATACACAGCACCGACGACATGCACAGACTGAGAAACACGACAGACACAGACTGAGAAACCGGCAAATACACAGCACCGACCACAGGCACAGACTGAGAAACCAGCAAATACACAGCACCGACGACAGGCACAGACTGAGAAACACGACAGACACAGACTGAGAAACCGGCAAATACACAGCACCGACCACAGGCACAGACTGAGAAACCAGCAAATACACAGCACCGACCACAGGCACAGACTGAGAAACCAGCAAATACACAGCACCGACGACAGGCACAGACTGAGAAACCAGCAAATACACATCATCGATGACAGACTGAGAAACCAGCAAATACACAGCACCGATGACAGGCACAGACTGAGAAACCGGCAAATACACAGCACCGATGACAGACTGAGAAACCAGCAAATACACAGCACCGACGACAGGCACAGACTGAGAAACCAGCAAATACACAGCACCGACGACAGACTGAGAAACCAGCAAATACAGAGCACCGACGACAGGCACGGACTGAGAAACCAGCAAATACACAGCACCGATGACAGACTGAGAAACCAGCAAATACACAGCACCGACGACAGGCACAGACTGACAAACCAGCAAATACACAGCACCGACGACAGGCACAGACTGAGAAACCGGCAAATACAGATGAAACCTGTCACAATCTAAACACCTATATTTGTGTTGAATGTTGTCACGCATTCATCCTCGAGCCCCTGGGCGTGGCCCTGATGCTCCGGGTGTGGCCCTGATGCTCCTGGGCGTGGCACTGATGCTCCTGCGCGTGGCCCTGGTGCTCCTGGGCGTGGCCCTGATGCTCCTGGGCGTGGCCCTGATGCTCCTGGGTGTGGCCCTGATGCTCCGGGCGTGGCCCTGATGCTCCTGGGTGTGGCCCTGATGCTCCTGGGCGTGGCCCTGATGCTCCTGGGTGTGGCCCTGATGCTCCTGGGTGTGGCCCTGATGCTCCGGGCGTGGCCCTGATGCTCCGGGCGTGGCCCTGGTGCTCCTGGGCGTGGCCCTGATGCTCCTGGGCGTGGCACTGATGCTCCTGCGCGTGGCCCTGGTGCTCCTGGGCGTGGCCCTGATGCTCCTGGGCGTGGCCCTGATGCTCCTGGGTGTGGCCCTGATGCTCCGGGCGTGGCCCTGATGCTCCTGGGTGTGGCCCTGATGCTCCTGGGTGTGGCCCTGATGCTCCTGGGTGTGGCCCTGATGCTCCGGGCGTGGCCCTGGTGCTCCTGGGCGTGGCCCTGATGCTCCTGGGTGTGGCCCTGATGCTCCTGGGTGTGGCACTGATGCTCCGGGCGTGGCCCTGATGCTCCTGGGCGTGGCCCTGATGCTCCGGGCGTGGCCCTGGTGCTCCTGGGCGTGGCCCTGATGCTCCTGGGTGTGGCCCTGATGCTCCTGGGTGTGGCCCTGATGCTCCGGGCGTGGCCCTGATGCTCCTGGGCGTGGCCCTGATGCTCCGGGCGTGGCCCTGGTGCTCCTGGGTGTGGCCCTGATGCTCCGGGCGTGGCCCTGGTGCTCCTGGGTGTGGCCCTGATGCTCCTGGGCGTGGCCTTGGTGCTCCTGGGTGTGGCCCTGATGCTCCTGAGCTGCATCTACAATCAAAGCATTATTGAGTGTGTCCTAATTAAGGTTAAGGTTAAAGTACACTTTATTATCCTCAGCATTTGACCCATGGGTGCCAAAGTGCAGCCCCCAGGAACCAATCCCAGATCTTTGTGCCAGGTTTGGTCAGAGTTAGAACTGCTACTGGGGCAGAGGAAAACTGTGACCCCAGCGAGACCAATGTTGGCATCAGCCTGAGCCTGGAGCACATCTCTGCCCACAGAGCTTCATGTCCGACTTTAGACTCAGTGACTCTCTTGTTCTCCTGTTGTCTTAGAGGAGGTCCTGTCCTCCGAGTCATGAAGAAGGTCAAACCCTGCATCCTGCCCTCAGTCTTGGGGCGGAAGCTGGGACAGGGCTTGGGGAAATGCCGCCCTGGGCAGCTGCTCGACCAAAAAAAAAACCTCCTCTGCAAATGAAGCTGTCGAAGTATCTGTCTGGACACAGCAGCGATCTGCACCGACAAGAGCTTGAGTTTTACCACCAAACATCACACCAGCCACTAAGTCCCTCAAATGACTCCAGAAAATGTCCGTTATTTCCCTTCTGTGTTACTGTTCGAGGAGCTTTGTTAGAGGACGGCAGTGGCTTAAGCATAATGCCTCAGCTCCCTCCCCCGCTGTGCTCTGAGGGTGGCCAGAGCTACTCAATTACTTTTAATTAGGGTTTCACCAAAATATCGGCCCAGTATCGGTCAATATTCACGTCATTGAGTAATATCGGTCTCGGTCCAAAACCACCGATATCAGTCTGCGATGTTGAGCGTCAGTAATGAAAACAGAAGCTCAGTCTGCTGCTACATTCTGACAGAACAGACTGAAAACTTGAATCCAAATCAAACGACACAGAAATGACTAACTTACAAACTTTTACAAACTTCAGGCTACAAGTGTCATTAAATATAAGTGCGAATTCACTCATGACACGCGATGCACGCAATGTTTTTCAGACATTATTTCACTAGTTTTTTACCTAAAGATCTGTTTAGATCTGTATGTTTAATAACTTTAGTCTGAGGAGGAGAGTCTGAGGAGGAGAGTATGAGGAGGAGAGACTGAGGAGGAGAGACTGAGGAGGAGAGACTGAGGAGGAGAGTCTGAGGAGGAGAGACTGAGGAGGAGAGACTGAGGAGGAGAGACTGAGGAGGAGAGTCTGAGGAGGAGAGACTGAGGAGGAGAGACTGAGGAGGAGAGACTGAGGAGGAGAGTCTGAGGAGGAGAGACTGAGGAGGAGAGACTGAGGAGGAGTCTGAGGAGGAGAGACTGAGGAGGAGAGTCTGAGGAGGAGAGTCTGAGGAGGAGAAACTGAGGAGGAGAGTCTGAGGAGGAGAGTCTGAGGAGGAGAGACTGAGGAGGAGAGTCTAAGGAGGAGAGACTGAGGAGGAGAGACTGAGGAGGAGAGACTGAGGAGGAGAGTCTGAGGAGGAGAGTCTGAGGAGGAGAAACTGAGGAGGAGAGTCTGAGGAGGAGAGTCTGAGGAGGAGAGTCTGAGGAGGAGAAACTGAGGAGAAGAGTCTGAGGAGGAGAGTCTGAGGAGGAGAGACTGAGGAGGAGAGTCTGAGGAGGAGAGACTGAGGAGGAGAGACTGAGGAGGAGAGTCTGAGGAGGAGAGACGGAGGAGGAGAGTCTGAGGAGGAGAGACTGAGGAGGAGAGTCTGAGGAGGAGAGACTGAGGAGGAGAGTCTGAGGAGGAGAGACTGAGGAGGAGAGACTGAGGAGGAGAGACTGAGGAGGAGAGACTGAGGAGGAGAGTCTGAGGAGGAGAGTCTGAGGAGGAGAAACTGAGGAGGAGAGTCTGAGGAGGAGAGTCTGAGGAGGAGAGTCTGAGGAGGAGAAACTGAGGAGAAGAGTCTGAGGAGGAGAGTCTGAGGAGGAGAGACTGAGGAGGAGAGTCTGAGGAGGAGAAACTGAGGAGGAGAGTCTGAGGAGGAGAGTCTGAGGAGGAGAGTCTGAGGAGGAGAGTCTGAGGAGGAGAGTCTGAGGAGGAGAGTCTGAGGAGGAGAGTCTGAGGAGGAGAGACTGAGGAGGAGAAACTGAGGAGGAGAGTCTGAGGAGGAGAGACTGAGGAGGAGATTCTGAGGAGGAGAGTCTGAGGAGGAGAGACTGAGGAGGAGAGTCTGAGGAGGAGAGACTGAGGAGGAGAGACTGAGCAGGAGAGTCTGAGGAGAGACTGAGAAGGAGAGACTGAGGAGGAGAGACTGAGGAGGAGAGACTGAGGAGGAGAGACTGAGGAGGAGAGTCTGAGGAGGAGAGTCTGAGGAGGAGAGACTGAGGAGGAGAGTCTGAGGAGGAGAGTCTGAGGAGGAGAAACTGAGGAGGAGAGTCTGAGGAGGAGAGTCTGAGGAGGAGAGACTGAGGAGGAGAGACTGAGGAGGAGAGTCTGAGGAGGAGAGACTGAGGAGGAGAAACTGAGGAGGAGAGTCTGAGGAGGAGAGTCTGAGGAGGAGAGACTGAGGAGGAGAGTCTGAGGAGGAGAGACTGAGGAGGAGAGTCTGAGGAGGAGAGTCTGAGGAGGAGAGTCTGAGGAGGAGAAACTGAGGAGGAGAGTCTGAGGAGGAGAGACTGAGGAGGAGAGTCTGAGGAGGAGAGTCTGAGGAGGAGAGACTGAGGAGGAGAGTCTGAGGAGGAGAGACTGAGGAGGAGAGACTGAGCAGGAGAGTCTGAGGAGAGACTGAGGAGGAGAGACTGAGGAGGAGAGACTGAGGAGGAGAGACTGAGGAGGAGAGTCTGAGGAGGAGAGTCTGAGGAGGAGAGACTGAGGAGGAGAGTCTGAGGAGGAGAGACTGAGGAGGAGAGTCTGAGGAGGAGAGACTGAGGAGGAGAGTCTGAGGAGGAGAGTCTGAGGAGGAGAGTCTGAGGAGGAGAAACTGAGGAGGAGAGAATGAGGAGGAGAGTCTGAGGAGGAGAGACTGAGGAGGAGAGTCTGAGGAGAGACTGAGGAGGAGAGACTGAGGAGGAGAGACTGAGGAGGAGAGACTGAGGAGGAGAGTCTGAGGAGGAGAGACTGAGGAGGAGAGTCTGAGGAGGAGAGACTGAGGAGGAGAGTCTGAGGAGGAGAGTCTGAGGAGGACAGTCTGAGGAGGAGAAACTGAGGAGGAGAGAATGAGGAGGAGAGTCTGAGGAGGAGAGACTGAGGAGGAGAGTCTGAGGAGGAGAGACTGAGGAGGAGAGACTGAGGAGGAGAGACTGAGCAGGAGAGTCTGAGGAGGAGAGACTGAGGAGGAGAGACTGAGGAGGAGAGACTGAGGAGGAGATTCTGAGGAGGAGAGTCTGAGGAGGAGAGTCTGAGGAGGAGAAACTGAGGAGGAGAGTCTGAGGAGGAGAGTCTGAGGCGGAGAGTCTGAGGAGGAGAGACTGAGGAGGAGAGACTGAGGAGGAGAGTATGAGGAGGAGAGACTGAGGAGGAGAGACTGAGCAGGAGAGTCTGAGGAGGA